>NC_080098.1:66344378-66653044 GCF_950005125.1 Chionomys nivalis | reverse complement strand
CCTTTCCACAGAACCGCATATTCTTCTCTTTAGACGACCTCTTCCAAAAGAACAACAAAAATGAAGTACAGCTGGGATCACCTAATCTTTTTGAAATTAAATGTATATGTGTATATAAGGGTAGTATTCAGTGAATACTTGAAAATGTACAAATCTCTCATCCATACCTGCGCATGAGCTGTATTCTTCACAGCAACAGAGCTCAGTTAAATGCAACTGCAAGTAGGTTATTTTAAGTTGTTAAAGATAAATTTTCTTGTAGTTTTTTTTCTTAATATAAGTAGCACCTGTTTTACTTTATCTGTTACTTTGTTAAATAAAGTTTGTATGTTGCATTTACCACTTGTTGAAATTACTTTGACTTGACTTTTCAATAATTTTACCCCAGGAAAAAATAAACTTACTTAAAAGAAATATTAAGCTCCAAAGGATGGGATTACTGGCGATATTTAATCTAGGGTCAAAGTAGGTTTTCAGCTTTATTGGTATTCTATTTTTCCCAGACAAATATCTGGATTCTTCAAGTGAACAGGAAACCCCTACTTGATACTACAATACTACTTGGTTGTGTCCACAATGACTACAAAACAATAGTGGTTTCAGAGAAAACTTGGTTTTCCAAGACAGGGTTTCTCTGTGGTTTTGGAGCCTGTCCTGGAACTAGCTCTTGTAGACCAGGCTGGCCTCGAACTCAGAGATCTACATGCCTCTGCCTCCCAAGTGCTGGGATTAAAGGTGTGCACCACCACTGCCTGACAGAGAGAAAACTGTTAAGAAGCATTGAAACACCATACATATGCATGTGTTTGGGTTGTCTCTGTCAGGCAAGAAACTAAGTACAGACACATTAGTGGATTGCCATGAGAAATGTATAAATGAATGACCAGTAACATAAGACTCTGGTCATATTAACAAGGGTGACTTCACACTCACTGAGCCACAGCCTTTGGTGTGTGCTGTACGGTAACCCTGTGGGACAACAGCTCTGGCTGTCTTGGAACTCTCTTAGACCACGTTGGCCTCGAACTCGGAGATCAGCCTGCCTCTGCCCTCCTGGGCTGGGATTAAAGGCATGCTCCACCTCCACACTTTGACAACCTATCTTGCCCTATAAAGTCCACACTGCCAATGTTCCTGGCCTCCCTCTCTCCTCCATGAGCCTGCATCACCGCGGTGAGGGTATAGCTAGGGCACTTAGAGAGCCAGGCCTCCCGCCCAGCCCACATAAGCTCAGCCGCACATTAGAGGCTGCCCAGAAGCCACTTCCAAAAGCAGCTGCCCCGGTCTGTTCCCACGTGCTGCCCGCACACCCGGACGCCAAGCACTTCCGCCATAAAAAGGCTTCCGTCGCCTTTCGGTGACGTACATCCTGTCGCTGCAGCGCCGGTAGGCGGAAACGTCGAGTCGTTGGTTAACGTCGAGTCGTTGGTTGGCCCCGCCGCTCGCTTCACAGCGCGGGCTCTTCCGTGGCCGCCATGGCGTCGGAGCGGCCGCGGGAGTCCGGAGGCAAGGTAAGGGGCTGGCTGCGGCCATAGGTACACGCGCGGGGCCGCCAGGGCTGAGGTCTGGGGCGGGGCGGCTTGGCCCTCCCACGACCCGACCCGTGGAGTGATGCCACAGAGGCCGCCTACGGCCCGCGGCTCCGCAGACCCGCGTCCGCACCCTGCGTGACCGCTAGATGGCGCACCGGCGCGCTCAGAAACCCACTCTAAATCGGCCAAACACGGTGATGAAGTTGTCAGAATAACTGCGTAGTAACTGCAAGACAAAGCTCAATTTTGAATTCCAGGGACTTGTGGCCGTGAGATGATTTTTTTTCCGCAAAGGTTCTATGTGGTTTACTAAGTACAAATCAAATATTTGGTGCTTTTTGTTGAAATATTCAGTGGCAATAAATTTCAGCAATGTGTTTTATAAACTGGAGTTTCGATCATTCCCTGGGTGTATTTGGCTACAGTAGATCCAGGATTCTTATGTATCTCATGCATAAAGATGAGAAAGGTAAAAATAACGGTCTCCGAGTTTAAATCCTCAGAATCGTCCTAAGTTATGGTTCTTATTACATAACAATGTTGGATTTGCTTCAACTTTAATTCAGGGTCAGAATTTCACTTTTAAAATCCAGTAAATGTCTTTTCCTAATAAAAAATCATTAAGGAGATATTGATGCTAAAGGAATTTCTGTCTTTGCTGTGCACCTTTTAGTAAGCATTGGACCTGTTAGAAGAATAGAGCAGCTTTCTTTTGATTTTTGTTTGTCTGCGTTTGGCAAATCTCAGTGTGTTATAGCCCAACCCACCCTTTCTTCCTCAGGATAGCATCAAGTTGTCAGCTGATGTCAAACCATTTGTCCCTAAGTTTGCTGGGCTCAATGTGGCGTGGTCAGAGCCCTCAGAAGCGTGTGTCTTCCCTGGCTGCGCAGCCACTTACTACCCATTTGTGCAGGAATCACCGGCGACTAAGTATGTATTTTCTAAAAGCCTTGCCTTACGTAAAAGGATTATTTCCTGGAGACACTGGTAATCACATACCCCCACATACTCTGAAACACTGATACCAACCTATTGCAGGGGAGGAAAGGAGGCTCCTCGACCAGGAGGAACTGGATCTTAGCTTAACTCTTGTGTGCTGAAAATTCAGTCAAGAAGGACAGAGAGTACTGGACTCTTAGAAAGTTGTTGATGATTAAACATTTAGGGACCGAGGATGCCCCTCAGCAGAAGAGTGATTGCTTGCTGTTTGGCAGGCCCTGGGCCTGATCCTAAGAGCCACCAGAGCAAAACTGAACCAAACTTGCATTTGTGTTGGAGAAAGAAATGGCAATAAGGAAGGGTAAATGGGAAGGGGACAAAGGAAAGGTCAGATAGATACCAGATGCCAGACTGGGCAACTTAGCAAGAGCCTGTCTCAAAGTAAAAAATATACCGGAGTTCTATAGCTCCGTGGAGAGCTCTGTCATACACGAGGCCTCAGGTTAAACCCCTAGTCTACTAAATAATGATTAAGGCGCCCATCTGGTGTGACTCCTGGCCTCTGCTGTGTTGTATCCGCTCGGGCAGTCACAGCACAGTGCAGGATTTGGTGGAGGGGTTGACGCGGGAAGGATCCTGAGGTCCTGGAAAGAGGCTGAGCAGGCAGTAGGGCAACTCCTCAGCAAAGGGAATGGCCAAAGGCTATTGAGTCCAGGGCCACCAAGGCCGTGTCAGGTACTTGACTGACAGTAAGGACAGACTGTTGGCACAGGTTCTTACTGTGCTGACATCCGTCTGAACTTCTTTTTTAACTTCAGATTACTTGTTTTGTGGTGATATGGATTAAACCCATGGCCTTGAGCATTTTACGAAAGCTGTGTGCCAATGAGCTCTATTGCCCAGCTGCCTAGTTCATTAGTTTTAAACAGAAGGTCTGCAACAGCCTTTGTAGGAAGAGAAAGAGGGTCTGTTTGATTGTATGTATGTACATGCACATGTGTGTTGTGCGTGTGAGTGAATGTGCACATGTGTGCACATGCATGTGGAAGCCCGCGGTTGATGTTGATCCTTGGTTGTTCTTCCATTTTTTTGAGAAAGAGCCTCACTAAGCTCGTCAGTCGTCTGGACCGGTTGACCCGTGAGCCCAAGGGTCTGCTCTTCCCCACTCGGGGCTGGAGTTCCAGACACACTGCCGCACACTGCTTTCCCAGGCTCTGAAGCCCAAGCTCAGGTCGTTGGCTTCTGCTGCAAGCATTTTACTGACTGAGCCATCTCTCTAGCTCACATTCCGTTGTTGGTAGGGGACTTTCCAGTGCTAGAGTAAATGACCCTAAAAAAATAAAAGGTTTAAACTATTGTCTTACAAAAAAATTAATGTCCTTGGTTTGTGTTATGAAATCTGCAACTGAAATTTACACTTTTTAGACAAAAAGTTTATCCTGAAGACATGGCCTTTAGAGCCCCTGCATTTCCAGCGCAGTACGTATCTTCTGAGCTCTCCCTGCATCCGTTTGCCCGTTCCACTTATGCCCTTGAGTCTGCGCAGAGTGCTTGCTCAGTGCCAGCCCTGCAGTGTGATTACAGCCAAGCACAGTGTCACCCGGGCTTTCGGACAGCAAAGCCCCGAAATGAGCATATGTGCCCTCCTCAGGACGCAAAAGGTGTATTGAAGGTGAGGAAATGCTGTGCTTTTGTAGTGTCCTGACCCTGATCATTTGAGTGTTTAAAATGTAAGAAATTAGTGTGTTGAGTGACATTTAAGTGTTGCTTACCTTTTTGTGATAAGTAGCCTTTTTTACCAATGGTTTGATCTATTCTTTCCTTAAATGCTTAAAATGTGAATGCTTACTGGTTTACTGGACTAAAGTTTCTTTCTCAGTGTGGTAGTAGGTTTTTTATTTCATACTTTTCTTAAAATCTCTTCTGCAGAAAAAGTACTCTGATGAGAGAAGAACATGTGACGCGCAAAAGTCAAACAGCAGAAGAGCTGACGGCACGGTGCCATCCGAGATGAGAACAGCTAGAGGTTCCTGTCACCTGTCCGCTCGCGCCGAGGGTAGTTTGAAATCAGGTAAAACTAACGACCTTGTCTAGTGCCAATCTGACACTTTCCTGAAACAGTACTATCCCTGCGGGCTGCTTATCATGACTGCTCCAAGAAATGTGCCCTGGAGCCTGGCCTAGCTGAGGCCAAAAATACCTACTGTGGTTTCTAGACATTGCTTCTCTCAAGCAATAGTAGGGCTGGAAGAGGTCAATACAGCGTGGGATATGTTGCATTGTATACTCAGAGGTTCCGTAGCCTGTTAGGACCACTACATAGCGTGCAGGTGATGACCCCAAGGTCAGAACATGCCCTTAGTTTAAATCACAACCGGAGTCTTTACACTGTGTGTCCCTGCTCACTCCTAAACTGCATCTCCATTCTGAAGGCTCACTTTAAGTGACTTGACCATAGGACTTGACCATAGTTAAAATGCCATGCTAAATAGTACCAAACCTGGGCACTCTGGTTACTGGAGATTACACGTGCATCTCCCAGCTAGAAAATTTCTGTTCGCACCTGGCTGAAAACTAGGGAGTCTACCTGATAATCTATGTTTCTAGTTTCAAGACCAGGCCTTACTGTATAGATCACACTGACCTTGAACTTTCTCGATCCTCCTACCTCAGCCTCCTAAGTGGTGGGATTATTAACGTGGACCACTATGCTTAGGAAAAGCTATTTTTAAGATCTCTTATGCCTGAGTCTTTAGAGTGTTCCCAGCTGCATCTGTTCTTCCTATAAGTCATCTACTAGTACTGTTTGACCATAGACACAACAATTTTCCTTTTTCCTTTCTTAGAATTGTTTGTTGTTTGTTTCCTTTGGTTTTTCAAGACAGCCTAGCGAAGAGCTAAGATTTTTTTTTCTTCTTCAGAGCTAAGGACTGAACCCAGGGTCTTGTGCTTGCTAGGAAATCACTCTACCACTGAGCTAAATCCCCAACTTATTTTTATTTGATGTGCACTGTCTGTGTGAAGATGTCAGACTTTCTGAAGCTAGAGTCACAGGCAGTGGCGAGCTGCCGTGTGGGTGCTGGGAATTGAATCCAGGTCCCCTGGAAGAGCAGTCCGTGCTCTCAACTGCTGAGCCATCTCTCCAGCCCCCAGTTATTTCTATAATGATTTACAGCTTTTGATTTGTTGTTGTTTGGTTGGGTTTTCATTTGGTTTCGATTTGTTTTGAGACAGGGTCTTACTGTGTAGCTCTTGTTGTCCTGCAACTCACTGTATAGACCAGTCTGGCCTTCAACGTCTGCCTCTGCCTCCCAAATGGATTAAAGGTGTGTACCACTTCACCTGGCTTATAGCTTTTTTATTGTTCTTGTTGTTTCCTTTTGTTTGTTTTGTTTTTTAAAGATTTATTTGTTTATTATGTACACAGTACACACTGCCTGTATGTATGCCTGCAGGCCAGAAGAGGACACCAGATGTTTGTGAGCCACCGTGTGGTTGCTGGGAATTGAACTCAGAACTTCTGGAAGAGCAGCCAGTGCTCTTAACCTCTGAGCCATCTCCGCACCCCCCAGCTTTTTTTTTTTTTTTTTTTTTTTTGTATATTTAACCAGGGCTATGAACTTACATGTGTAATTCTAATTCTAGCACTTGGTTTAATAAGTTTTTCTATTCTCATCAACTCTACTTATGAACCACCTGGCACGCGAAAGTGTGGAATTGTCAGTGTTAAATGTACTAACTTTGGGCTTATAATTTGCTGAGGGGCTTCATAAGCTGTAGCCATCTCACTATCCTGGCACTGAAGTATGGGAAGAGGCTCACAGCTCTTCCCATACAGCAGTCCCCATCCACTTTACTCCAGCAGATGAGAAGGGGGGCGTTGATTACTTACAGGAAATCGGTGAGGCATCCCTAAGTTTGCCCATCTCCGGAACATGAGGAATTAAAGATGCTCAGCTGTGCAGTCAGGCTTGACTGTCTCACCAGCTTTAGAGTTAGTCCAGAAATGTGCAGTCCGGTGGATGGCTCTCGTCATCTGTACACAGCGCTGCTGTAAAGAGGGTTAGCAGTAGAACGAGCTGTATGTTCACGTCAGCCTGCTGTATCCACTTGTTTTCTGAAGTTCAGGCTTGAGTGCTAATGAGCAAGCTGTATCCTGACTTTTATCCCAACTTTTCATCCTCTTATTACAGATGGTTGTCACAAACGAACAGACCGGAAGTCCAGAGTCCTTGAAAAAACTACATCTACCTCCAAACCTGAATTTGAATTTCGCAGGTTGGACTTTCCTGAACTGCAGAGTCCAAAGAACAGTAACATGCCAGAGACACGGAAGCAGCCCAGGTGGGGGCCTCTTGGCTCAGCTGCCAGTAACATGCCTCTCTTGGGAGAAGTAGGCAAGCCAGCTGCAGAGATGGTAGAGGTGAGTGGAAGGGCTTGTCTGTCTGTCTTCTCTGTCCTCTGCAAACGCCCTTGTGTTCTGTCACTTGAAACACTTCGTATGTTAAATCACACCAGATTGCTAGGGAAAGGTACTAGGAAGAGACCTTGGATTTGCATTTGGCTAGCCTGATGATAACAAGATTGTAACGTCTGGAGCTGATCTCCAAAAGGATCACCTGATGTGTGCCCTTGAAACCTGGTAGGCAAAGCAAAGCGTGGCACATCAGAAAGGGGGGGTTCTGGTAGAGTCCATTTAAAGCACCCCTTCTAGCACCACAGTCTCACAGACTTTGAAGAGATAGTCAAGTGTGGTGACTCAGATGTTATCCACTGACCTCCAAGCATGCCCCGTGGCCCTTGAAAACCACCTCCCGATACACAAAGAAGTAAAAATATGGAAATTAAAAATTGAAATACTTAAGTTTAAAACTTAGCTGAGACAGCTTCTGAAGTGGCTAGGCTTTTTAACTCTAACTCAGTCTCATTAATAACAGTAAGTTCAGCAGTGGTTACTGCAATGGTCTCAAAGTTTTAGTCCACCAAATTAAACCATTTTGTTTTCCAAAGATTGACTCATAATTCTAGGGACTGAAAAGTGGTGGATTATTTTGTTAGTTACTTTTACTTGCTATGACCAAGATACCCAACATTGAAAGTGACGGAAGATGAGTTTGGTTCATGGCTTCAGAGGGTACAATGCATCATAATGATAAAGTGTGGTGGATTGTGAGGAGGTGACTTGTTCTCATTATATGGACAGGAACCTGTGCATCTCAACCAGAGCAGGTTATAACCTTCAGAAAAGGTGACCCTACTTCCAGCCTTCAGTTTCTGTGTCCTGAAGGTTCCACAGTCTCCTAAAACAGGACCGCCAGCTCAGGGGACAGTGCTCCAGCACAGGAGCCTCTGGGATGACATTCAAGATTCCATCCATAAGTTAACTTGTGGCAGATTCCTGCTCAAGAGAGAGAAGGGTACTAGACAGCATGGAAACAAAGAAGAAAAATAAAACCATGCATCTATTCCCATCTTGAAAAACCAAAGATAGATAAATAAATTTAATTAAATAAAAATCTTTTGGAGTTTTTTTTTCACATTTTATTAAGTATTTGACAACAACTGTTTCTTTTTTTTTTTTTTTTTTTTTTTTTTGGTTTTTCGAGACAGGGTTTCTCTGTGGTTTTGGAGCCTGTCCTGGAACTAGCTCTTGTAGACCAGGCTGGTCTCGAACTCACAGAGATCCGCCTGCCTCTGCCTCCCAAGTGCTGGGATTAAAGGCGTGCGCCACCACCGCCCGGCAACAACTGTTTCTTTTGGATTTATCCTATTACTAGTTACAATTCACTTAAACCATCTTGATTAAGTAAATTGTTTATAGTTTCCATTGGTCTTTGTGAGCTGCCAGTTGTATTTATGAAAAGCGCAGATGTTTTTGTTTTGTGTGTGTGTTGCTGAGGATAAGCACAGGTGCTGACAAGTGATAGGCAAATGCTCACTTGCTGAGCAATGTCCCGAACCTAGGCTTTGTTTTAATAATTGTAATTTAGGTTACTGACCATACTGAAATAATAAAACAGCAAATGGATGAATTTGTAAAATATATGATCCTAAAAATCATTTAAACTTTAAGGGTTAGAGCAATGGCTCAGTGATTATCAGCACTGGCTGCTCTTTCAGAGGACCTGGGGTCAACACCCACATGGCAGCTCATTTCCATGCACATTTACAGTGAATCTATCTGCATATGCAGGGGTTGCAGTTACTCTGGGGTGCATTGTGATGTCCTTGCATCCTGCACCAAACATCACCACATGCCCTAACGTCAATAAAGGAGGCAGCCTGCTTCCTGAGAGGACACAGGCTTTTTTGGCTTTGTGGATGTTTTATTTTGATTTGATGTACTTTTTTATATTTGATATGTGAACATTCATTTTAGGACCATTGAGTTTTTGGGGGAGCAGGTAGTGTTGTTTGTTTTTTGAGAGAAAGTCTAATATCTAGCTCTGACTGTCCTGGAACGATCCACCTGTCTCTGCCTCCCAAGTGCTGGGATTAAAGCCCTTTGCCACCACACCCAGCTGTACCGTTGAATTTTAAGAATTAGAGAACTATTGGGATACTGTCCTGAAAAGCTTTTTATGGGGTAGGCAGATACATAATTTGTTTATTTGGTTTTTACATTTGTTTGTGTTTGTAAGTGCATGTGGGCATACACCACCACGTGCAACTCTTACTCATTCTTGATGGTATATAAAAAAGTTGCATGTTATTTAAAGTACTATGATGTAGTTATTGGGACCTATATGAAAACAGTATACAATGTTTACATTGCAGGCAGAGAAGTTGAAGGTATATCTAAGCTGTAGACTTGGGAAAGTTTGTTGGAAAAAAGTAGTTAACTTTCCCTGTTACTTAGATATTTGAAATTTTTTGTTTATTAATCAAGATAGGATTTCTCTGTGTAACCCTGGCTATACTGGAAGTAGACCAGGCTGTGTATTTTTAATGAGACTATTTAGAGCAGGTTTAGGATCACAGCAAATAGAGAGGTAGGGACAGACTTTCTCATATGCTGCCTGCCCCATTCATCCCCAGCTTCCATGTCAGCCCACGCTTGTGTGTTACAGTTATGCAGCTTCATGGGCATGCCACTAACCTGGCCCTCCCAACTGACATCTGGGTCACTGCAGGTGGACAGACCTGGAATGACATGTGTCCATCATTGTATCAGGAAGAGTATTCTTTGCCCTGAAGATGATGTTCCACCTGTTAGTCTCTACCAAGCCCTGCAGCCTCTGATCATCTGTCTTTTCTGGAACATTGAGGAGTTGGGATCACACATTCCGTAGCTGCTTTCCCTTGATAATATACACTGGTCTGCGTTGTCAGCTCAGATATGGGCCATTGCCTTCTTTCCCCAGTGGCCTCATGGGGAGCCTCCCCAGCAGTGAGTGAGCAGCCTGCATCCCTACCCCAGAGTGTCACTGTTGTGTTGTGTAACCTGGCCATTCTACAAGGTGTGCAATTCTGTATTGTTGTGAATGACTCACCTAATACTGGCTGGGCTTTTTGTAGGGTGAGATGGTGAAGACCAATCCCACAGATGGAGCTGTAGCTGACAATGCTGCCGCCAGTTCCCCATGTACACGAGGTAAGAGGGACCACACAATGGCTGTTTTATAAACACATTTAATGCCAGTGTCATTAAGTGTTGTTAGTTTTGAAGCTCTAAGACAGCTAAGGAGTTTTTGAAAACTAGCACCAGTGTTAGTTGAGAATATTGGCGCCCATATTCATGACAATTAGTGTAAAATGAGAGGCCATACTCTAAATGAACAGAAGTCTTGGTAAATGGGAATTTTATGAACCCAAGAATGAGGACTTTCAGTACTGTAGGATATAGTATACCTTTAAAATGTTAGAGTCCCAGGGCATCAATATATTTAAGCGATAACTGTTAATATTGGCATTATTCAAAGTTAAATCAGATTTTAAAACAAATACTATTTTATGGCCAGGCCTGTAACCCCAGTTTTTGGGAGACTACGGCAAGACACGATTCCACAAATTCAAAGGCAATCCTGGTCTTCAATAGTTCTGGGATAACCTAGTCTTCACAGTAAGACTCTGTCTCATGAAACAACAGACTCTCCACTTAAAAATAATAGACAGTTTGTTTTTATAAAATAATAACCTTTCCTATAATTAAAAGACTGTGACTAGAGTAGCCTTGTTTTATACTTTCTTATCATGTAGCTCCGTGGTCCGGTTTGGTGTTTGGCTCTTCTGCCTTTGGCGCACTACAGAGTACACTCCTTAAAGCGAGGAATGAGGGAGGCTACTGGGCATTTCTCCTGCCAGGAAGTTGATTGTAACTTGGCGGGCTTTCAGCAGCCTGTTCAGGAAGCCAGGTATTTAGAAAGCATTGAGGAAATCGTACTTCTGAGATGGTTATAGAAACTTGCCCTAGGGCTGGAGAGATGGCTCAGAGGTTTTGAGCACTGGCTGCTCTTCCAGAGGTCCTGAATTCAGTTCCCAGCAACCATATGGTAGCTCACAACCATCTGTAATTTGATCAGATTCCCTCTTCTGGCATGCAAACAGAATACTGTATACATAATAAATAATGTAAAAAAAAAAAAAAAAAAGAAAGAAAGAAACTTGTCCTAGAAAAAAAGTCCAAACCATTCCTCAGTACATGGGCTCTTGTGTTCTTGAGTTCAGTATGGTACATCCCAGGTCAGTTCTTCACTGCCAAGGCTGTCTCAGTTGCTCTGTAGTGTGGGTCATGTGACTGACAGGCATTTGTCATCCCTTGGTGAGGGATGTCTTTTTGTTTGGTGTCTATGTAGAGCTTCATGGGCAGCTGAGGGGCAGCTTTGGTGTGCTCACATTTGTAATGCAGTTAGTTGCCAGTCCCTGTGACAGCACAGGTCTACAGATCCTTGACTTCTGCTGTTACAGGCACAGAGCAAGATTAGTAGGCCCAAAGTGGATCTGCACTCTCTAATTCTGTGTTTGCCACACGAGTATTTTGTGAGTTGCTGTTTAACCAAAACTTATTTGCCTACCAATCTGTGGTCTCCAAGTTAATAAATTTAGGCAAATAATTAATTTATAAGTTGAAAGGGAAGAGACTAAGCATGCATGCATTCTTCTAGAAGAAAAACCAGTAGAGTGGATATTGTAGTTCTCAGATAGTGTTCTGGACAGTCAGTGGATACTGTAGTCCTAAGGTGTTCTGGACAGTCAGTGGATACTGTAGTCCTAAGGTGTTCTGGACAGTCAGTGGATACTGTAGTCCTAAGGTGTTCTGGACAGTCAGTGGATACTGTAGTCCTAAGGTGTTCTGGACAGTCAGTGGATACTGTAGTCCTAAGGTGTTCTGGACAGTCAGTGGATACTGTAGTCCTAAGGTGTTCTAGACAGTCAGTGGATATTGTAGTTCTAGGGGTGTTCTAGACAGTCAGTAGATACTGTAGTCCTAGGGTGTTCTGGACAGTCAGTGGATATTGTAGTTCTAGGGGTGTTCTGGACAGTTAGTAGATACCGTAGTTCTCAGATAGTGTTCTGGACAGTCAGTGGATACTGTAGTCCTAGGGTGTTCTGGACAGTCAGTGGATACTGTAGTCCTAAGGTGTTCTGGACAGTCAGTGGATACTGTAGTCCTAAGATGTTCTAGACAGTCAGTGGATACTGTAGTCCTAGGGTGTTCTGGACAGTCAGTGGATACTGTAGTTCTAGGGTGTTCTGGACAGTCAGTGGGTACTGTAGTTCTAAGGTAGTATTCTGGACAGTCAGCAAGTGCTATGGTTCTAGGGTATTCTGGACAGCTAGTTGGTAAATACTGCAGTCTCCCAGGATGGTATTCTAGACTCTATTCTTTTTGTTATGTTGTGGATAATTGATTATCACACAGTGCATTTTTGAATAATCAAGAAACTCCTGTTTACCGTTGAAATTGTTTAGTAATTGCGGTTATCTTTAAGCAGAGTTATCTTGGACACCAATGGGTTATATTGTTCGGCAGACAGTGTCTTCAGGATCAGCAGCAGCAACTGGAAACATTGCTTCCGTAATAAGCCTGAAGAAGACTGCTTCATCAGCGGATGCTAAGCATGTCAGTGTGACATCTGAGGCTTTATCAGATCCTTCCTACAGCAGGGAGAAGTGTGTTCATCCTACCGCAGAGGTACGCATCACTAGAGACAGGGTGGGGCTGCGGTGGTGGCACTTGGGAGGCTGATGCCGGAGAATTGTAAATTCAAGGGCAATCTAGGCTATATAGCAAATCCTTGTCTCCAAAAAAACCAATTAAGATGGTTAAGAGTCATGGGCTGGAAAAAGAGTGGGCAGTTAGTACTTATTGGTGACAGACTTGGAGAAAGCTCTGGAGTTGCCTGCTTACAGTAATGTGTAATAGATGTGGTGCCTCTGACCTGTGCACTGAAGCATGGTTGGGTGGTAGAGTTTATGTAGTACACAGTAGGAAAAAGGGACAATGAGGCGTGTCTCACGGCAGAGTCTGTGGGTCTGCTGTGGCCCCAGCTAGGTACCTTCCTTCCCTCCTCACTGAGAGTGCTGCAGTCCATCCCATACTGGCCAGCATGAGCTTCTTGTACTTGAGCCTTGACAAGAGAATGGGATATTTGTCAGGAAAGAAGAGAGCTTTTATATGTGAGAGGTGTCTTAAAACACTGCAACCACATGAGACCGACCTAGGCCCTCTGCATTTGAGTGAGAGTTGTATAACTTGATCTGTTTGTGGGGCCCTTAGCTGTGGGACCAGGATCTGTCCCTGGTGCATGAGCTGACTTTTTGGAACCTATTCCCTAGGGAAGTGGGGGGATGACTTGCTCAGCCTTGATGCAGGGGGATGAGCTTGGCCCTGCCTCACCTTGATAAGCCATGCTGTGTTGACTCTCATGGGAGGCCTTACTCTTTCTGAAGACTGGATGAGGGGAGGGTAGGAAGGAGCTGGGGAGAGGGAACAGGAGGAAGGAGGAGGGAAGCTGTGGTTGGTATGTAAAATTAATAGAATTTAATAAAAAACGACTGCAACCATGTGGAGTGTTTATATTTTTATTTGTTGAGAGAGAGGGAGAGACTGTGTGTACCTTAAACATGCTAGCACTCTACCACAGCTATACTCACAGCTCTCGAATTCTATAAAGAAATGACGCTGCGGCCGGGCGGTGGTGGCGCACGCCTTTAATCCCAGCACTTGGGAGGCAGAGGCAGGTGGATCTCTGTGAGTTCGAGACCAGCCTGGTCTACAAGAGCTAGTTCCAGGACAGGCTCCAAAACCACAGAGAAACCCTGTCTCGAAAAAAAAAAAAGAAAGAAAGAAATGACACTGCCATAAGTTTATGCTCGTGTGTGTGTGTGTGTGTGTTTGTTGATGCAGCTTTTTCCTTTAGCTTTTTTCATTTGCATTTAAAGAACATTATATATACTAAAACTAAAACAGTAGTAAATAATAGTAGTAAAATAATTGAATTTCAGATTTTGTGATCACCTGGTACATGATATTAATTTCACTTTATTATAAGATTTCAGAATAGATAAATAGATAGAATATGTTCTCCTCCCCCCCACTTAAACTAATGCATTTCTTTTTAAAGAGTCTTTTGTTTTAAAGTGCTTTAAAGGTTCCAAAAAGTCAGCTCATGCACCAGGGACATGGTAGCCCAGGCTGGCATAGATCTGGGTCTCCAAGAGCTGGGTTTGCAAGTGTGAGCTCTTTGCCCCCCTCCTTTTTTTTCCTTCTCCAGTGACCGAGTACAGGTGCACAGCAGCCTTCTGTCTGGTTATTGGTTGTAGCTTCCAGATTGCCATCCAAGCCAGTTTTCTAATACATAGTAAGGGATCTGGGCCTTTTCGGTTAACAGGTTTTTATTGAGGTTTTTGTTTTGGAAGAAGTGTCTGCTTGGCTCAGAGTTTGAGGGTAATCATGGCAGGAAGGGCATGGTGGCCGGAGTGATTAGGTAACCGGTCATGGTGCACTCAGTGAGGAAATAGAGGAATGAATCTGTTTCAGAATTTTTTTAAATAATTGGTTTTTGCTTCATTGTGCAAGCCTTTAATCCCAACACTTAGGACAAAGGTAGTCGGATCTCTGTGAGTTTGAGGCCAGCCTGGTCTACAAAGTTAAGTTCCAGGATAGCCAAGAGTTACATAGTTAAGACCCTGCCTTAAAAATCTAAAATTAAAAAGAAACCAAACAGAAAATTCTGCTGTTAAGAACACCAGCTGGTCTTCCAAAGATCCTGAGTTAATGCCCAGCAGCATGGTGGCTCACAGCCATCTATAGTTGGATCTCATGCCCTCTTCTGGCCTGCAGACATATGTGCGAGTAGAGCTCTCAAACAGAAAATAAATAAATCTTTAAAAAAAAAGAGAGAGTTAAGATCTTGTTTGACAAAACATGACAGCTGACACTTATAATCTCAACACTTGGGAGGCAGAGGCAGGAGGATTGTCACAGGTTTGAAGTCAGTGGGGTATATACCTAGTTTCAGGTTAGCTTGGGCCACAAAGTGTGGAGCCAGGTCCTGCGGAGGGACTTTGCATTTTAAGGAGTGGAACAATAGTCATTTAGATGATAAACTTTTTTTCCTCTGGAACCTTCTTTGTTGTGAGTTCTTCTATGCAAATGCCAGTTGTTATTACAAGAATTTAGTCATCTGAACATTGTTCTCTTCCATACCTCTTTGAATTTTTTAAAAGTACATGTGACTTTTCAGTTTGGTTCTGGGATTGAACCCTGTGTCCAGGCCCTGGTCTGTGGTTCTTAATTTCTGCCCCTTAGGGAAGCCCACACTAGTAGGTTATTGTATATCCCACTACAGGCATCAAAACATAAACATGTTCAGAGGGGATTGTTTTCCTGAGTTTCATTTTGTATTTGTATCCTCCTTTCTTTGGGAACTGGAAATCAATCCCAGCACTTAGCATATGTACTCCCATGAAGCTACATCCCAAACTTTATCTAATTTAAAAACAAAACATAATTGGCATTTTTACAATCCCTTAAAAGTGGTCTTTTAAACATAACAGGCTGGGTTGGTAAGAGTGCTCATTCTTCCTGCTGAGCCTTTTCTTCTGATGGGTGAATGCTCCTGGGATAGAGGAGTTCTAAAAACATCGCTGTGCTGATGAGTTCAGTCTCATGGAAAAGGCTGAAAGTTTGCAGATACATAACTCAGCAGAAGGGTTAGTGCTCTCAAGAGAAAACCCAGCAAGTCACCAGACAGATGGAGAAAGAAATGAACTGGGTCAGACACAATGACCAATCCAAGCATGGGCAGGAAGTCTAAGAGCCCCCAAAGCCAGGGCACAGCAGCCTCAGGCGGGAGCAGCAGGTTCTTGGTTCTGTGGAAGTGGGGGTCAGCCTAACAGGCATGGGGCCAGGCTTTGCTGTGTTCAGAGACTCGTAGGAATCTGACACCCATGCAGAGGACAGAAACCTGCCTTGCTGGCGGGAATGACACACCTAAATGTGAGCAGCTCTCTAACAGCCTGACGTCATGGTGAGCAGTCTGCAAGTCTCCAGAAAAGCGGTACACTTTGTTTTAATTTTGTTCTGGAACAGTCAAAGATTCTATTAAATACCCTTATATTCCACAGTTTTTTCTTTGTATTTTTTTCTAGGCCAGAGCATCACAAGGAGGGGAACTCGAACAAAATGAAACCTCAAGAAAGAATAAGAAAAAGAAAGACAAGTCTAAATCAAACTATGAAGTCCTGGCAGTTCAGGAGCCCCCAAGGATTGAAGTATGTGTTTACTCCAAGCTTGGTGTGGTACGGGTGTGGTTTTCTCAGACACGGGCTCACACTGGCTTCTGAATCGAAGATCTCTGCTGCCTCCGTTAGCAATTCTTTTCCTGCTTCAAAAGAATTTAACAGTCTTCCAGGATGGTAGTGTACGCCCATGATTCCAGCAATTGGAAGCAGAGACAGGAGGATCAGGGTTGAAAGTCATCCTCAGCTACACACAGAGTTTGAGGAGAGAGGATAGCCAGGGCTACTTGAGAAGCTGTCAACAGAAAGAGAAAAGAGTAGCGTTCACTGTCTGCCACCTTTTCTGCCTGTTGCAGGCTGTCTCCTCACATGGCTGAGAGAGCTGGCTGGAGCTTAGTAGCTGCTGTCCCGTGCTGCTCACGTCCGCCTCCATTCTCGTCGCTGGGCTACTTCCCTTGCAGAGCCAGCTTTTATAGGCTTCCTTTTCTGTCATGTATCCATCTTGTGAAGTGCCTCACTATTGAAGGGAAATGTAGAACGCCATAGGTTCCTCGTAGACCTCGGTCAGGAGAATCCCATGAAATAGCTCACAGGAGTATTCATTGTTGTCCCAGGATCCCTGTATTCATGTTCCCACACACTAAAGAGCCAGCTCAGTTCTCACTGCATTTCACTCTGGCCTGTTTGTCTTTTTCACATTCCGCTATCAGACTTGGGTCCTTGCTGTTTGTGTAGGCACAGGATCTCCCAGGGCTGCTGCCCAGGACATTCCCACAGAACTGGAAAAGTCATTCGCAGAAGTCTTGGAACATTCCAGAATAGTAGTTAGGTGTAGGGCAGAGAGTTGTGTTTAGGCCAGTCAACTGGGCATGCTTCTTCCTTTTAATTCCCACATGACTTTATCCCAGAGCAACCAAAATGCTGACAGAATTGCAACAAAATATGATTAATTGTTCTTAGAAAGCTTATTGCCTCTGTCTCTTTATTGCCTTGTTTGGCATAAGCCTCAAAATATTTAAATCTGCTGACTTTGGATTTCTGAGTTTCTCTGCTGAAAAACATGAGTCTTTTAAAGAACAGGTGTTTTGATAGACTCATGTTAAGGCAGTATGGTCAGTTCTGGGGGCTCCTGCAGTACCTAGGTCCTGGGCAGCAAAGCAATCCCTCTGGACCTGGGCAAGAGTGTTAGAGCTGTGCTCTAAGAGTAAGATAAAGCTGAAACTTCCATGATAGCAATGTGGAGATGTGTGTAATCACCTTTGGGAACTGTTGTGAGTCAGGGAGAGCTTGTGTGCACTGCTCACCCCCATGTAGGAAGCTGATGGTGTGCTTTTCCCAGGATGCCGAGGAATTCCCCAACCTGTCAGCTGCGTCTGAGAGAAGACACAGAGTAGAGTCCCCGAAACTTCAGAGTAAACAGCAGGCGCAGGTGAGTGTTAGATTGCAGCCACTGTCTCTTCCTCCCGATGTAACTGTCCCTCTACGGGAACTGTTGAGAGAACCTGCTCGCTGAATGTCCTCACAGAGGCCTGCCTTCTGATGGATCTCCAAGGAAAACAACGGGACCACTGTGGAGCTGGAGCAGACTGCCCTTTGTGTAATAAGATTTGGTGACTACAGTTGCTGTCAGACGGGGGGACGCACTGCCTAGAAACTGAAGAGGGAACACTCTTCTATCCAGCCCAGTCCATACTGAGCCAAAGGGGGTCATTCCTTCTTTCACCTTATCCAGTCAGTACTGAGCTGGGGAAGTCATATTTCCAACCAGGTAGCCTCACACAAAAACTTTTAGGGTTTTTATTTGAGTCTTTTTGAGACAGGGTGTCACACGAGAACTCAGGCTGGCCTTGAACTTACAGCAGTCCTTCTGCCTCAGCCTCTCGAGGGCTGGGGTAACAGGGCTATGCCTCCATTCCCATCTTCACAGACTCCTGTAGCCAAAGATTTCACACACGCTTTCAGTATACGCTATTAATGATAGTAGGTAATGTGAACTCTATAATCTTTTAATCTCTTTGTTTTATCTTTTTATTTTTGCAAAGTGTAAATCATGGTGTGCAAAATCCAGTATTAGGAGTAAACTTGTAAATTTGTGCTTTGTAGAATGATTTCAAAACTGGTGGAAAGAAGAGCCAGATTCCAGTGCAGCTGGACCTGGGGGGCATGCTGGCAGCGCTGGAGAAGCAGCAGCATGCCCCGCATGCCAAGCCATCCTCCAGACCCGTGGTGTTCTCAGGTAGGCAGCAAGGGCTCAAAGCTGCTTCCCGAGGCTGTTCAGTAAGTATTTCCTTCCTCATGGAAGTTCTTATCACCACCACAGAGGGTGCTGGGATAGCCATGGACATGGACGGTGAAAGAGAGTAGAATCCTAACGAAGTGTGCCGAGTCCACTGGGACATCTCTTCAGAAAGGTGCTGAGATAATGTGGCACAGAATAGTTTACTCACCCACAGATGGAAACAAGCTCTAGTGGACTAGTGTGCTCTACGGAGGGAGTGCTAGGTTAGCCAGGGCTACACGGTGAGAGCGTCTCAAAAAATCCCAGTTACAGTTAAATATGATCTTTAAGAATCAAGAACCCAGCTGGGCGGTGGTGGCACACGCCCTTAATCCTAGCACTGAGGAGGCAGAGGCAGGTGGATCTCTGAGTTTGAGGCCAGCCTGGTCTACAGCACAAGTTCCAGGACAGCCAGGGCTGTTACACAAAGAAACCCCTGTCTCAGATAGATAGATAGATAGATAGATAGATAGATAGATAGATAGATAGATAGATAGATAGATAGATAGGTAGGTAGGTAGGTAGGTAGGTAGGTAGGTAGGTAGGTAGGTAGATGGATGGATAGAAGAATCAAGAACCTTCAGTTTAAAGTTAAAGATGCGTCCCTCTTAATCTGTCATGGGTTCCAGGGATAGAACTCATTTTGTCAGGCTTGCAGAGCAGGTGTTCCTACTGGCTGAGCCATTTCCTGGCCCAGTTTCCCCTTTATATGACAAGACTATGTTCCCAGGGCCTTCACTGCATTCTGTATGCATGGGGGACCCCACCCCACTCCATGGGGGTGGAGAGACTACTGTCTTAGTTACTCTTCTATGCTGTGAAGAGACACTTTGTCTAGGGCAACTCTTATGAAAGTATTTCATTGGGGCCTTCCTGACAGGCCTTGGATGTGCAGGGAGGCAAGAGGACAGTGGGTATTACCTGTCACCCTGTCCACTCCTTCTGAGACAGGGTTTCTCCCTGAACCTTTCCTTCTCAGCTAGGCTGGAAGCTGTTGAGCCCCAGCTCTCTTCCTCTCTGATCCCCTTGGAGCTGGGATTACAGGTGTGCACAGGATGCCTGACTTGGTACATGGGTTCTAGGATCCAAACTGCAGTCCTCGTGATTACAGAGCAAGCACTCAAATGCTGAGCCATCTCCAGCCCCTTTGGTTTGTTGCTATGAAGTTTATGTAAGTTAAACTTCTTCAACTGTACAACTTAGGAGGACAGATAAGGGGCTGGATTCAGTTGTACCATTGGGTGCCAGGCGAGCAAACAGGCATAAATAGGGGCCATCTAGCCACATATCTGCCCCAAAGACCTCTTTCGATGCAAGCTGTTGTGCTGCAGAATGAGAAGCAACCTAGAAAGACAGTGCCGGCTGTCTGGGCAAGTTGTGTGGGTGACTCGGGAATTGTGTGAGTGAAGTCGGATGGATGCAACGCCGGTTATTTTAAGATGATGCTCCAGAAAGGAGTGCCCAGGACATGCTGGGACAAATTCCGTGACTTCTTGGAACAAGGCGGAAGGCACATGGCGGTTTATTGGTTACCATCCCTTTTTCTTTGGTATTTTAGAAATCATAAATTCATCTAGGGGGAGCAAAGGGACTGGCAGGAACAGGGAGAGACAGGAAAAGGGTGTGGTGAGGAGAGGCATGCTCAACGTGAGACCAGCCGAGTTAGGAGGCTTTCATGGGGGGAGTAGAGTGTTGAACAGCGCTGCACCCAAAAGTGGGGTAGACGGGGAGAGGTCAACTCCAGGGTTGAGTAGTTATCAGAAGTATTGATTGCAGAGATCAACTGCCCGTGGTAGGACTCGGAGCGTGTTTATGTCCAAGAATCTCAAGAACCAACTAGAAGCATGACTAGAATTTTATAAGAGCCATGTAATATAGCTAGACAAATGGTGTCACTAAGATGCCAGTAAGCAACTTGTACAGGAGGCAGTGCCACCTGAGAGTGTGATGAGCAGTTTCCCTGGACCCACCGGTAGTAAACGCAAACTACCTCAAACAGCCCAAGTCAGCAGTGTGATCCTTGCAGTTTTAGACAGACCTTCCCGACGTAATCCCAGATAAAGAGTAAATACTGTTTAGAACCCATGCCGGTGAGAAGGAGTAAGAGGTGATTCGACAGAGGCCAGAAAGGCTGTGTATCAGAGGGTGCGTGGGCGGGGCTCCAGCAGGACCATCTGGCATCCCCACTCTGTTGCAGTTGGAGCAGTGCCGGTCCTTTCCAAGGACGCCTCCTCAGGTGAGAGGGGCCGCCGCTCCAGTCAATTGAAGACCCCACACAACCCCTTGGATTCCAGTGCCCCCCTGATGAAGAAGGGGAAGCAGAGGGAGATCCCTAAGGCCAAGAAGCCCACCTCGCTGAAGAAGGTATGTGGACGGTTTCCATGGAAGCAAAGTGCTGGAAGACGGATGGACTCTGCACTGTATGAAGGACTCAGCCCTTCTGCTTTTCGGTTGTTCTGGGGATTGAACCCAGAGCACTGCTTACATAGGCAAGCATTCCACCACTGAGCCATAAACAGAGCCCATATCTTTGGCTTTTAAGGCTTACATTATAGACTAATGTTAGACCAAACTATGTCAGTTTTCTCTAGCAAATGACCCTTCACCCTCTCCTTGTAACAAGACGGAGAGTGTGGGCAAAGAAAATCTATTATTACTCCTTTGTGGCAGTACAGAAACCTAGACGGGGTGGGGGTAGGTATCACATTTCCTTCCTCACACTCTGCTTCTCCCCTGGTGCTCTCCAGACTGTGGAGGCTTCTCTGCAGGCCTTTTGTCCACCAGCTGACCCTGTGCTGTGTGCTCTGGGTCCGTTTAAATGTCCGTGGTGGCTGAGCAGTGGTGCTGCACGCCTTTAATCCCAGCACTTGGGAAGCAGAGGCTGGTGAATCACTGCAAATTCAGGCCAGCCTGGTCTACAGAGCAAGTTAAGTTCTAGGACAAGCCAGGGCTACCCAGAGAAACCCTGTCTTGAAAAGAAAAAAGTCTGGTGGATGGCTCTTGTGCCATACAACTGGCATCAGAGCCTTGTGTCTCCAGAGAGAACTGTGCATTGCCCATGCCAGATGTGGTATGAAGGAGTCGTCATCACTCCAAAGCCATGACCAGGTGTATTCAGCAAGCTGAACTTGGGCATTTCTTGGGCAGAAGAACTTATCTTTTGGGTATAGGTATTTAGGTGTTTTAATTGTTTTTTTTGTTTTTGTTTTTAATTTTAAGATAATTCTAAAAGAACGGCAAGAGAGACTGCAGCAGAGACTCCAGGAAAGTGCGGTGAGCCTGGCTGTGGCCAGTGATGATGCACAGAAGGTAGAGAATGGCGCCAGTGACCAAGCTGCCAAGCAGCTTCACCCTGCAGGTACCAGTTTCTTTGTGTGCATCCGAATAGTCCTTCAGGTGGGAGCTCCCATGAGAATGGTGATCTGTGGCAGAAATTGTGACGCTGCCAGCCTCACATAGGCCTTATGGTAAAATGCACGTTACCGTAGAACCAGGAGGATGTGGTTTCCACAACCTAGTTCTACAGGCAGAAGAGCCTCTTCCTGAGGTTTGGTCTTGTGTGATGCTGGGAGCTCCAAGGTTATTTATATTTACCAAGTGTTTGAAACCTGATGTCATAAAAAATTCATGTGTATGATTTTCCAGAGACTTTCTACGGAGTTGTACGTTCAGGGAGTGTATGTAGTGCAAACGTGTGTGGCTAAAGGACTTTTCACAGCATGAGAAAACTACAGGGACCCTGTCCAGGTCATCTAGTTAGAAGCCTCCTACAGGGACTGCCCCAGCATGGTGCCAGCCACAGGGCTATGACCTGGCACGGTGCAGCTGTGGTGTGTGCCATGCTGACTGCACCTCCTTTCCTGGCATGTGTACCACACTAGCCTCAAACTGACTGTAGCTTAGGCCTTTCTTGAGCCTGGCCATAGCAGTCCTCCTGCCTCAGCCTCTTGCATGCTGCTAACCCTGGGGTCTTTTTGTTTGAAGCATAGTCTCGCTATGTAACCCTAGCTAGCCTGGAATTTAGTGTGTAGACCAGTAGGCCCTGCACACAGAGAGATCGCCTGCCTCTGCCTCCTGAGTGCTTGGCAGCTAACCCTGCTTTATAAAATTTCCTAATATGTTATTCTTTAGTTTCCAAACATAAAAAGTAGATTTTACCACTGAACTGTACACTTAATGGTAACTTTTCTGTATTTTAACACAGTGAAACTGAGTGAGTGGACAGACTTGGGAAGGGGAGAGGGCGTAGGACAGAACAGAAAGCTGCTCTGGCAGTCCACACGTCTTCCTGCCTCCTCCAAGGCTGGCTCTGCAGGATGACGGATTGTTGCTGTGTCACTGACACCAAGAGCCTTCTGCCCTGCAGGCTGCTCTCTGTGTGCAAGGCCCTGAAGCGGTGCACAGTGATTGCTCTTTTTTTCTTTTTCCCTCTCTGAAGGTTCAGAGAAAACAGAAGAATCAGTATCTTCTACACCTGTGATTGAGGGTGAGTCAGAAGAGCCAACTGCCACAGAGTTCCAGAGGGACCCAGAGGCCTGCCAGCCCGCCCCTGGCAGTGCCACCTTCCCCAAGATCCACAGCCGGAGGTTCCGGGAGTGAGTGAGCATTGGCTGCTGGGCTTGGGTTGGGGCTGACTCCGACTTCTCCCGCCTGCACAGGCTGCAGTGTCTGCCACAGTATGTTGTAATCCTGTGCTTGAAATCGACTACGGAACTAGTTGTGCAGTAGGGGTGGGACAGAGGCATCCTGTTCCTGTGTGTTTCTGCTAATGGTTGGAGAGTGTCCCTAGTCTGTTTTTGAAGCTGGAGTGGGTAGCAGTGACAATAACTGTGCCTTCCATGTTTTACTTTCATGGAAGTTTCTTTCCCTCTCTATTTCCCTCCATTCTTTTCTTTTTCCTTTCTTTCTTCCTTGTGTATTTACTTTTTTTGTGTGTGAGAGATGGACTTACTGTGTGGCCCAGGCTAGTCTTGACCTTGAACTCACATTCTTGCTTCTGCAGCCTCTGAATACTGGGGTTGCAAGTATGGCCACCACACCTGGCTTCAGTTTAGTTCCCTAGGGTATGATGCATTCAGCATTGCTCATACCTCCTCTTTCACAGGGTTCCTCATCTATCTAGATGAGTGTTTAGAGCAGGGTGACACAGAAGAGAAGCCAGATAGGGCCTGCATAAGGCATGCAGGGCTGGGCCGCCATAGCATCTCTCCCTGTAGTAGAGGGCTGCATCCAGCCTTTGTGTCGCAGGCTTATCAGTAGTTGCATGTTCCTAGTGAGTACTGCTGTCTCCATGGCTTCTGTCTGATGCTGTCTGCATCTCCTGTGCCTCGGCTCCTTTCAGCTACTGCAGCCAGATGCTTAGTAAAGAAGTAGATGCTTGTGTCACGGGGCTGCTCAAGGAACTGGTGCGCTTCCAAGACCGGATGTACCAGAAGGATCCTGTCAAGGCCAAGACCAAACGCCGGCTCGTGTTGGGGTTGAGGGAAGTCCTGAAGCACCTGAAGCTCAGGAAGCTGAAGTGCATCATCATCTCTCCCAACTGTGAGAAGACACAGTCCAAAGGTGACAGCACCCCCACAGGCTCCTGTGCCAGTGCCCAGTGTTCTGCGCTCACAGTCCCACATAGTCGGTGGGCACACTGGCAGCTTGCTTGCAGTCAGTCCCAGTGTACTGTGAACTGAGCCCCTGTCCAGCACTGGTTTTAGCCCTCCCTGGCCACGGGCCTTCCTCTGAGGCCAGGCAGCAGGCTGTCCTCTGACAGCAGGGTAGAGTGTGCCTCTGCCATGCCAGCTGCCGCTCCAGAGCTCAGGGGGTTGCTGGAGGCCTTGGAGGGGGCTTTGGTCCTGCTTGCTTTTGTTTTGTCTGTATTTAGCATCGCTGCTCACTCATAGGAAGTGGAGGGAACGTCTTAGAACACATGAACTGTCTCCCCGTCCCATTCCTTTCTCTTTTGTGTAACCTTTAACTCAGTCAGAGTCACACTGAGGTAACAGGTGCAGATCTGGTGCCAAGTCCTGAGCCTTGGTCTCAGGTCACCATTTTACACTCCAGGCCTTGGAGCAACAACAGCTAGACACCTACATGTGCCCAGCAGCTCCCCTCTGTGCTGACTCAGTGCTGCCCCCACCATTACCACCAGCCAGAACATGGCAGGGTTTTGTGACTTGTCTGTGGCAGTGTGTCTGGTAGCGCTAGATCATGGGAGAGAAGGAGCGGACTGTTTTCTGGCTCTTGTCTACAGTGTACA
Source organism: Chionomys nivalis (assembly GCF_950005125.1). Taxonomy (NCBI): domain Eukaryota; kingdom Metazoa; phylum Chordata; class Mammalia; order Rodentia; family Cricetidae; genus Chionomys; species Chionomys nivalis. The sequence continues at coordinate 66,628,362 of NC_080098.1, read as the reverse complement.
TCTATACACACCAAGCTGAAGTGGTCCCACAAAGCCTGCTAATGGAAAAGGCAAGCCTGGGCTACCTGCCCTAGCAACCTCAGTTGACCCTTAGGGAAACCTTGGAGTATATCCTTCCACAGCTCCAAGTAAGTGGTTTGGGTACCACTACCTGGTGTGTTTTTAGCTTCCTAACACCTCCGCTTCCCAGTAGAGGCTAATCATACACCCCTGGAAAGCTCTTTCTGCCTCCTGCTCTCCCTCTCAGCCCTTTCTTACGCTGCTGTCAGGGGTCTAGCATGGAGGTCCTGCATGCCTAGCCCTGCCTTTGCAGAGGGCTGTAGTGAGAGCCGGGTGTCTCTGTGCTTCTGTAGTTTTCTGAGGTAAAGGCTGTAGAGCAGTGGCAGTGTGAGAACAAGCATGTGGGGAGCCTGTGGGCCCAGGACCACACTTGGAGCTGTCAGGGTAGAGCTGCAGAAGGCAGGACATGCAGCGTGTCTCCCGCATCCCTTCCCTTCCCCATACTATTTTCAAAATTTCTCACATCCCAGTTGTAGGAAGCCATGATTTTTTAAAATTCAGGGCTAATGTAGAGTAAACATTTGATCTCTTCAGATCATCAGATTCCAAGAACAAAGGTTGGGTTCAAGTGGGGTTGACAGTTAGCCACTTTAGATACGCATGGGAAGGGCAGGGGTCAAGGTGTTCCACTCTGTTAGTATGTTCTGAAAATTGTTCATGGGCTTTGTGAGTCTACCCCTGTGGTCTTCTATTTCTGAGGTAAATAGGTCATTTCTTCATTTCTTCTTGTGAAATGTTGGAACATAGCGGTGTATGCCGCCAGCACCCTGACGGATCTCCCTTCTGTTGGGGTGATCTTCGGTGCTGTTGGGCGCCCAGTGACAAGGTCTGTCACCTGTGTAAAGTGCTCCTTCATCTCCCTGTGTTGGTACCTCATCAGAAGCAGGCCCAAGGTAGTAAGGAGCCAGGAGCCCATGCACACCAAACACCTGGGCCTGCACAGTGTGCTAGGCCCCCAGCCCCTCTGCGCCTCTGGTTTTCAGCCTGCGAGTGGGACGTGTGGGGCAGTTGGTCAGTGACCTGTCAGAGTACTGTTAGCTGATTCTTAGTTTCCCTGAGCACGATGGGAATTGTGTGGCTTACATTTTGGAGGTGTCTGTCTGAGAACTGATTTTTCCTTGTGGTTGGGACTCGCTCTCTCCGGGTGGCGTTGGCAAGGGCTGGCGGCCTACCTTATTGTGATAATAGGTGGGGTACGTCATTTTCTACAGAGTCAGCGTCAACCCCATGTTCTGTGGACCTGTGCTTATTTGACCAGGTGGACTGGACGACACGCTGCACACTATCATCGATTGCGCCTGTGAGCAAAACATCCCCTTCGTGTTTGCACTTAACCGCAAGGCTCTAGGACGTAGTCTGAACAAAGCAGTTCCTGTCAGCATCGTGGGGATCTTCAGCTACGATGGGGCCCAGGTGAGTTGAGCCCCAGCCTCCTGGCTCCTTGTCCATGGGAAGAAGTTGGGGTCATGACCTATAATGTAAGCCTACCAATAGGCAGACCATAGCCTCTGTTGTGTTGACCCTACAGAGAATTTATCCCAAAACAGAATCTTCTCAGAAAGCAGTAGCCTTTGTCTCCATAATAGCACCGAGTGAAGGTCCTGAATTTAACTCTAGGTTTATTACCAACCGAGAGGTACCATGTGCCTAAAAATTTGGCCAGTGGTGGTGTACGCCTTTACTCCCAGCACTCAGGAGGCAGAGGCAGGTGGATTTCTGTGAGTTCAAGGCCAGCCTGGTCTACAAAATGAGTTTCAGGACAGGCACCAAAACTACACAAAGAAACCCTGTCTCAAAAACAAAAACAAAACAAAAAATTTGGCTAGTCTCCTCATCTCCTAGCAGCACTCTATGGCGCCTCCACAACCCTTGTTACCCCTACCTTTCTGTCCTGCAATGTGCTCTCTTGTGCTCAGGACCAGTTCCACAAGATGGTTGAGCTGACCATGGCTGCCCGGCAAGCATACAAGACCATGTTGGAGACGGTGCGGCAGGAACTGGCAGGACAGCCTGGGCCTCAGATTCTTCCTAACCCACCCATACAGGACCCCATCCAGTCCACCGATGAAGGCGTCCTCGCCTCCACTGGAAAAGAACCACACTATAGTAAGTGCTGTGGGGAGGGGACCTCTGCGTTCAGTGTTAGTCAGAACCTCAGGAGGTTTGAGAACAGCTTGGCACTGAATCCTTAAGACTAGCTGCCACAGTGGACTATGGTAGGTCCAGGCAGTCCTGAATCCATCTCTTGCCCATTGCGTCTGAGATCTTAGTCATCAGACGTCAGAAGCTGCAAGGTCTTATATTTGATAATCTTAACATTTGAGCTAAATGCCACCTAAATAGAGGTGGCTTAAGGGCAGTTATACCTCAGACCAACTTGGGAGGGCAAGTTGCCAGGGTCACTGTTGACTGATGCTTTTGGGGGCTGTGATTGATGCTGCTCACTAAGGGAGATCCAGCTTACCAAGTATGGAAGAGTGAGTAGAGCTGACCGTGCACCGCTAGCAACATCTCATCCTGCCTCTGTGGAGTTTTGTGACCTGTCAGTGTCTGTCACTTAGGCTGTTTTCCTGTTGCAGTTGAGATTTGGAGAAAGCATCTGGAAGCATACAGTCAGCATGCCCTGGAGCTGGAAGACTCCCTGGAGGCCTCAACCTCTCAGATAATGAACTTGAATTTATAAGAAGAGTTCTTGCCTGTGTGTCTGTGTATTGGGTAAGGATGGGGGAGGCAGGAGAAAGACTTCCTTCTCGATTCTTTACTGACCCGATGTAGTTTATGTGACTGTAGAGTTGGAAATTCACTGGCCTAAGGGCAAAGGAAGCAGCTGGTGTAGCTCTTTGAGTCCAGCAGGTGGACACAGATACATACACTCGTGAGGGCCTTGCCTAAGAGCCTGTGATTCAGCTTTGGTTCCCTCTGCACACCGGACCTGGAAAATGCTGGAGACCATGGTCCTGGGTACTGTGGCTGCCTAGGAAACACTCTATTATAGAGCCACTGAACCAGTGACGGGGAGGCGGAACAGGGGCTGTGCGCCTGTGGGGACTATGGAGGGCCCCTTCTCAGGGGTTGGAGCCCTGCCACTTTGTGCTGCCAAGGATTTGCTAAAATGAGCCTCAGAAGAAAATTAGTTTCTAACATGACTTTTTGACATAAATTAATCCTTTTAGTTTTTATTTTCCAAAGAAGCAGTATATATCAAATTTGTAGATTTCAGTGTGGATTCTACAGATCTTTTTAATGACCATACGATGAATGTGGTTTCTGTCTTAAAAGGACAGAGCTTGCTTGCATATTTTCTCTGCAAGTGAGAGGGCTATTTATTTTGAATAAAGAGTGATTATTTAATTTCATCTCAGACTCTGTGACCTTAGGTCCGTGGTGTCAGTCTTACTGGTTATTCCCACTGGGATTCCTCACTGACTTGTGCCTCTTTCACACTGCTAATACAGCCACCATGCGCAGCCACAGAACCAGGGACCGCCGAATCCTCGACCTGCGCTTGCGTCTCTTTTGCCACGTCTGCCCTGTGTCAGGAAAGAGTTTTACTCTCTGCCTGCCAAGTAAACATGGCCTGGCTTTGGGAATTCTGTTAGCTGAATTCGGTTGTGCTCAGCATTGTCTCTGAGAAGTGAAAGGAGGCTGAGTCAGAAATGGCATGCTTAATGCAGGCTGGCTGTCTGGCCTGAGCTTGTTGCGGCAAGCACCGCCTGCTATCTGGAGCTTGTGGTCAGTTTGGTCCCATGTTGTCACTGTGATGAGTTTGGTGTCCATGTCAGCAGGACGGGGTACTCTGTCTTCTCCCATCCCTGTCAGAGGGTAGCAAGTGGATTGGAGGAAGTCTGGAAATAGATTATTTGAGGGGGAAAGCTCTGAAATTAGTTTATGAATATTTTTTAAAGTACCATGTCAGCTACACTCAGCAGTAGAATTCTGAAATTTGATAAGACAAAAAATTGATCTGCAATGTCTCCTGATTGAGGGCCTTCTGCCCTGAGGTTGCCTTGTCCGTGGTGTCTGCTTGTCTAGGCTCCTGGCCCACGATGGCGCCCATGAGTAGGTTTCTGACTCCTCATTCTGTTTCTAGACGTCCTTCACCAGGTCCCCTCCTGTGGTGCCATGGTTGTGTCATCACCAAGCAGTGTGGCGCCCACTCTTGGTGCACCAAACAGGGATTTTTTTTGTTTTTTTTTTGGTTTTTCGAGACAGGGTTTCTCTGTAGCTTTGGAGCCTGTCCTGGAGCTATCTCTTGTAGACCAGGCTGGCCTTGAACTCACAGAGATCTGCCTGCCTCTGCCTCCTGAGTGCTGGGATTAAAGGTGTGGTTTTTTGAGGCAGAGTTTTTCTGTATAGCCCTGGCTGCTCTGTAGATAGACCAGGCTAGCCTAGAAGAAAGATCCGCCTGCCTCTGCCTCCCAAGTGCTGGAATTAAAAGCCTGCCCCGTCCCACCCCACCCAGCTGAGCAAGGAGCCTTAATAATCATGCTCTCTGCAACCTCAAGTGTGTGGCTGTTTTGGGGCATAGACAGGTCCTGACCAGTTCAGACTTCAGGGAAGATGCAGGAAGCAACAAGGAGAGGGACTGGGCAGTTTCTCATGGCTGAAGCCACACCTCAAATAGAACCAGTAAAAATAGTTTATAAAAATTCCTTTGCAAAGGTATGAAGGGGGCTGCTGCAGGTGTGGTTACTGTGCACCGGCCAGATAGGTGAGTAGGTGGCAGACAGTACACCTAGAGGAGGGGACAGTACACATGACCTCCTGAGGGTCTCTGCCTCAGGATCCCTTTTCACACTGGGCTGCGGAGGGACCAGCTAACCTCACACCCGGACGGTTACCTGACTCATTTGTCCCCGAAAGAAGGGACATTGAGCGGGCTGAGCAAGCCAGCGTCTCCAGGGATCATAGAGAGGCATGGCTTTGTTTAGAAGAGAGTTTTAGGTTTTATGATTGACAAGAAGAGACATGTCTACCAAGATTAAAGGCCGAGCATCTCTTGGGCCACACCTACCCAGGTCCCACACACCCACAAGCTTCAAAGACTGTAATATGGAGACTTGGAAGCAGCTACAAGACACGCTTACTCAGCACTGCAAACAGTTTAATACGGCACCAGAAGGTTTGCATAATTGACTTGTTTGGCTTTTCTACCTCAGAAGCGGAGCGCTGACAGGGTAAACATGGGTGGGAACCACTGTGCTTTGGAAAACAGCCTTGTGTTCTGAGATTAGCAAAGAGCGACTTCCTCATCCTCACTCAAGGTTTAAGGCAAAATATTCTCTCATGAAGTCTCACCTCTCCTGTCCCAGGGCAGATCCTGGAACAAAATCAATGACCTGTTTACTAGGTGGCCACATCCACAGATTTGACTTAGATCCACAAAACCGGAGCAGAGATTAGCTGTGCTGACCCTGGAGGAGGGGCATGAGTGTGCAGTGAAGTCCTAGGGATAATGCAGGGGTGGCCGCCATCAGGTTAGCTGTCACACGCTGCTCCATCAGCTGCTTGGATGTGGAGCTTCAAACGGGTCAGCTACCTGTTTCTTCCGGCAGCTGACCCTTCTGTTATGTAAACAGCTAATGTAAAAGAGTCCTGGTCTGTCTCATGCCCACAGGAGCTCTGACCTAGAAATTCCCAGCCTCTAGGAGGGGCCACTCAGGCAGTGGCCAGTGAGTGTGTGTGGAGCCAACCAAGACCAAAACAGCTTGGTGCGGTAGGTGCTGGTGCCTTCGTCAGGTGTGTCTGCAGCTGGCAGCTGGTGTCAACAAGGTCAGTTGGGTTCTGTTGAGGACTGCCTCAGGTAGCTAGAAGTTGTCCTTGCTGCAGCTCTCCTAAAAAAATAAATAAAAAATAAGAAATGTTGACTTTGTGGCCTAATAGAATAGATCCTTCTTGTCCTGGGGCAGAGCCCACCCACCCAGAGTTTAAGGATAAGTACTCAGGTAGTTTCTCTAGAGACTCAGAGGCCTGTGTGCTCATGTTCCTGATCCTGCTCCAGACAGAGCCAAGCATCCTGCCTTCAGAAAGGGACTGTTGTCCTGTGGCATCATGACATCAGTAGAGCAGCATCTCCTAGCGTCACAGAGGACCTTGGAGGGGAGACCTGCATAGGCTCTGATGAGAGAAGACTTGACAACACTGTTGACAGCTGGCACTCATCTAACCACACACTCAGGCCTCTTGAGGACAGAGCTCCCCATTTGTGTGGTAGCTCATCCCAAGGAAGTCCTGGCCAGAGTGCAGCACAGGGACCTGAGCCTATCTGAGGGCATCCTGCCTGGGGATGCCCTCCCTTCTGCAGGCTCGTGGGTAGTAACAACCCCACCAGGGCTGCGCCAGGGCACCCCTCTCCATGTCATGCGGCAGCAGCTATTCTCTGCTCTCGTGAAAGCAGTGTGCTCCAAGAGACCTGCCCAGAAGCTAGGATAGCCCTGGAGAGCGGATAGCTACTGACTTGTGCATGACCTACAAATCCTATTTTGGTCTCCTCTACCATCTTGCTTCTGTTAGCCTCAGTGACAGCCCAGAGTTTCCCCAGAGCAATCGAGAAGCAGAACTTCTCTAAGGACTGAGAGGAAGCCACAGGAGCCACTGGCAAAATAGGGATCCCTTGCAAAGTCTCCCTGGTGGCCAGATACGTACCCATGCCTTCCTCCAGCCCTGCATCAGTCGATCGTGCTCCCCAGTGACGGCTCGCCATGCAGCAAGCTCCTGGTTCCACTTTTCTTGCTGGGATACCTCTGCAAGACAAGCAGAGTCAAGGTCACAGCTTTGGAGACCTCTGGAGTGCTATAGGTGCGTACTGTCCTACAGGACCACACCCTAGGCTGAAGTTCTGATCTGCTCTAGTGATCTGTCCCAATGGAGAATCCCCTCACTGGCCTGAGGGGGTCACAGTAGAGATCTGGGGAGCCAGTGGGTTTTGCATTTCATTATTGGTTGGTTGGTTTTTCGGACAGTTTTGTTTATTCGACCTAGTTGCCTTGAATTCACCCTGTAGCCCAGGCTGGATCTAAACTTGAAATCCTCCTGCTTCAGCCTTTCTAGTTCTGTGATTCCAAGGTGTGTGCCACCTCACAGTCAGTGTCTCCACTTACCCCCTCTTCCCAGCCACAGATGCTCTCCAAGGCTCCAGTGGACCTGGCCTCTACATCCCATTGTCATTTCCTGGGTGGCAGAGGCCCCACATTGCAGGTGAGCCTGTAGACCCCTTCAGTAAGAACAGGTGCCCCTGCTCAGAATCTAGCTTAGTTCTCCCCAACGTTGGTAGAATCTTGGGAAGCCAGCATGATTGTGGGTTCAGGGCTTTGGGGAGATTTCCCTTGCCTCTCTCTCCATGGTCCCCTGAGTGCTTTCTGGATTCTGAAAACAAAGCCAACAGCATGTAAAAAGGCACACCATGTCCTTGAACTGTTGTTTACGCCACCAATGTCAGAAGGAATTTCATGGACATGAGCCCATCCAACATGAAGAACTACTAATGCCCAGTGGTCCTTCAGAATGCCATGAGAGCCCTAACCTGAAGCTCAGACCTGCTGGCCACAGTGGGGGAGAGGGAGCTAGTTCTTCCCAGCCATGCTTGGGGCCCTGCAGATGGATTCTGACAGCACAATGAGCAGTGTAGCCCCTCCAACTATTAGAATCACAGAATCACTTTTCCCTGTTCACCCTGCTGCAGCTTTGCGGGACCTGGAAACACTGGGTGGCACAGATTAATACTGACCTGTCCTAGCATGATTGTATCCTATGATCAATCCTTGATGCTAAAGTGTGTGTGCGTGCGTGCATGTGTGTGTGCACACGCATGTGCATGCATGTAGTAGCTTGGGTATGGCATTGCCATCCTGCATCTTCATTAGCTGCTCACCTGGGGCAAATCATTTGCCTTTGTGGGCTTCTGTCTCAGCATCAGTTATTTCTTCATCCTTGTAAATTGACTTCCCACTGCCTGGTGCCTCTCTGGTGACTGTAGGTGCTTGCTAGTGCTGCCCTAACTCCCCGTGAGAATTTGAAAGTCACAGGCCCCCCTCTGCTGATTCTGGTTCATCCTGATGACCAGGCATCAGGCCATTGCTCAGATGTGGACAGTGAGCTGGAGTTTTCTCTAGACCCCACTGAAGGACAGCAGAGGACTTTTTTTTTTTTCAGAAGCTGCAGGAGACCCAGAAAGTGGGCAGCTGCAAGACAGCTGCTGTCCCAGGACAGCTTCACAGCAGAGCTATGGGGCAATCAGTGCTGGATTGTCGGGATAAGGGAGGGGTAGCATGCTATGGCTTAAAAGACTGCCCAACCAGGGGCCACCCTCCCTCTGCCCTAGCACACAAAAAGTCTCTGGGTTGGGTACATAACAAGCAGATTGAGGGGGCATTCAACACTGAAGGAGGAAGCCCTGCCCTTTTCCCAATTAAGTCTCCTGATCTCCAACCCAGCTAAGCCTTGCTGTGCCCGATATTTGTTCTAGGTCTGGGCTGCTGCTGGGTTTTAATGCTGAGCCCCACTTTGGCTGAAACAAAAGACTCATTCTGTAAGAGCCAGGGGAGGAGGAGATTGATTGTATTGTGCTCAGTGGGAGGACAGCCTGTTCCTCAGCATAGTGCACATCATCACCTGCATGGGGCTTCTGAACTCCTCACCCTGCAGTCCTGACCCTGGCTTCCCGGTGAGCCCCAGGCCATGCAGATGCTACTTGGTCCAGATCACATGCTTTGAAAAAGACAACATGGAGAGAAGAAAATTGGGGAGAATGAAGTCTGTCCGTATTGTGGAAGGCAGAAGGTGGCCAGCTGTGAACAGCAGAATGCAGTAAAGCCAAAGCCTCATTTCTAAAAGACCCCTTAGGCTTTAGAACACGGTGAAGCTGAGACAACGTATGTGGGAGTAGAAAAGTTAAAAGATGACAGGAAAGAACAAGGTAGCTCCCTAGAGGAGAGGTCCAGCTCTCACAATAGATGGAAAATAGTAAATACAGTCAAGAAAATGCCCCAGAACTGGGGGGCAAGGGCTCCCTAACTAATGGGCCCTAGAAAAGTGTGAAAAGATCAAGCCATTTTTAATTGTAACTGTTTGAGAAAACAAGCTTCCAGAGATTAAAGAGGTCTCCGTTGACAGATATACAGTGAGACTCTGTCTCAAAAAAGGGGGGAGATATCAGGTGAAGTGCTCAGCACCACCAGACAGTGACCTCAGATGTCAGGATGTGTGTCTGGACTGCCTGGGTACCCAGCTAAACTAGCACACAGGGATCAAGCTTTGAAGGTGTTTACCTCCACATCTGTTGTGAGGTGTGCCACAAGACAACGCATAAAACAGCTCAGTAGAAGAGCACACGGAACTCACAGAAATCAGACCCTTGATCCAACATGAAGACACTGGCTTCAAAGTGATGCGATCCCAAACCAGGTGTGGTACAAACCTGTAATTCCAGCACTCAAGAAGCTGAGGCAGGAGGATCACAGGAAAGCTTATTTGGGCTACAGAGTGAGGGATTGTCTCAAAAAGTGACACCTTGACTCTTCTGGGAAGCAGATGATGGAAGGTTGTAGGTTAGAAACAAGCCGGTGTGTTTAATGCTCAAATGAGTGCCTGGTGTTGAGTTTATGGTAACTAAGTAACCTGCAAATGGAGATCAGCAGACCACATGAGAAATGGCACAGGAAAGAGGGGCTCTGTGTGTGTGAGAGACTGAGACAGAGTGTGTGGGGTGTGTGTGTGTGTGTGTGTCAGAGAGAGAGAAATAAATCGACCCTAGGTTCCCCTGGTCTTGGGGCTTACTGACTTGGCTACGCTGATAAACCAGTGAGCCCCAGGGATCTGCCTGCCTGTGCCTCCCCAGCAATGGGGTAACAAGTGCCTACCATCACACCCAGATTTTCTGTTATATTCTTTTGTTGAGAGAGGGGGAGCATACACATGTTCACCTGTGTGTGGAAGTCAGAGAACAACTTGGAGTCATTTCTCTGTTTGCACTACACGGGTCCCAGGGATCAAACGAGGTCATCCAGCAAGCACTTGTACTCTTTTAGCCTCACAAACCCCACACTCGGTTTTTTACTTGGGTCCTGATGTTTGCATGCCAGGCACTTTATCAAGAGCCTCATCTCCCCAGCCTCCACCGTCTTAGTAACCTGAACTCAACTTCCCTTATGGGAAAGTGGGACGCAGGAAGTGGATAGTGTGTGTTATGGAAGAGGCTCTGCACGTGTAGCTGTCTTGTGGAATGTGCATTTGTGTCTGGTATACATGCATGTATGTGCAGGGATACATGTATATGGCATATATACGTACACGTGTGTGGGTGTGTTTATAGTGCTTGTGTGTCTCAGTTCACCATGAAGCAGTGAAAAGCTAAATCTTCCTCTTCCCCAGCAGAAGACAAGTAGGTTAGCCCTCAGACTGAAGCTACAGGAGTGTCTTTAGATGGACCACACAGTGACAGAGCCCCTAGAAGTGTTGCTGCCCAAGTGGCCCGAAACTTACCATGTCTCATCACAGTAATTTGAACCTTTGAGGTCTGGTTCCCTGCTGAGGAGAGGACAGAGCAGCTGTATTCGGTGGTTTCTCGGACAGCGTCACGAAGCCAGCTGAGCGCATGGGCCCTGCCGTCAGGCAGCATGTGAGTCTGCACAGGTACACACGTCTCCAGGGCGTGTCTGTTCTTCTCCCAGATGAAGCGGACGTCTGCCGGACCTGTGGGCACATAGGCTCTCTCTGCATCTCCACATAGACAGATGACCATCCTCCATCACTGCCCAAATGAAAGGCCATCTTAGTCCCAAATGGACTGGCAGTGACTTGGGGCAGCTTCCAGCTCTGTACCAGTCTGTCCTGGAGGAGCTGAGCCACAAAGTTCCACACCTACCCTTAGCTTTTCTGTGGCTTCCTGTGGGCTTCCTATTCTGACATCGGGTGCCTTTATTTAGGGCACACTTGCATGACCTGCACCTTCCCGCTTCTGGTTGCTCTGCACCCCTACACTTCCCCAGTGAAGTACCTGGTTACGGTGTCTGGAGGTGTGGTACCTGTTCTGCAGGTATTTGAACCCTAATTCCACATGACCTTGAACTCCTGATAAACCTGGCTCCGCCCTCCAGGTATCAGGATTACATGTGTGTGCATGACCTCACCATGCCTGGTCCTTTGGGTTTTTATACCAACTATTGAAAAGATGAGCCAAGGGGCTAGAAAGATGGCTCAGAGGTTAAGAGTACTGGCTGCTCTTTCAGAGGTCCTGAGTTCAATTTCCAGCAACCACACAGTGGCTCACAACCATCTGTACTGAGATTTAGTGCCCTCTTCTGCCAGAACACTGTATACATAATAAATAAATAAATCTTAAGGAAAAAAAAAGAAAGAAAAAGACAGGAAAGACTAGCGAGCGTGGCGGTGCACATCTGTACTCGCAGCACGGGAGCCGACTGTAGGAGGAGGACCGACATGAGTTTGAGGCCAGCCTGGTTTACACAGTGAGCTTCAAGCCACCTGGGCTATATGGTGAGACCATCTCAAACACAAAAATGAAGTCTAAGGTTATGTCTGGTGGCACACATATTTAATCCCAGCACTCAGGAGGCAAAGGCAGGAGAATTTCTGTGAGTTCAAGGGCAGCCTGGTTACATAGTTAGACCCTGTCTCAAAAAGAGAAAAAAAAAGGGGCTGGAGAGATGGCTCAGTGGTTAAGAGCATTGCCTGCTCTTCCAAAGGTCCTGAGTTCAATTCCCAGCAACCACATGGTGGCTCACAACCATCTGTAAAGAGGTCTGGCGCCCTCTTCTGGCCTTCAGGCATACACATAGACAGAATATTGTATACATAATAAATAAAAAAAAAAAGAAAAAAAAATCAAATCTAACAAAGGTCACCTATTTCCACCACACTTGCCCATTCAAGGAGGCACTGTGGCTAGCTTCAACTTGTCTGACAGACAGCGTCCTGAAAAGTGGGCAAGGCAGGGACATCCAGTAAAGCGGGGAGGGGGAGAGGCTCTGTGAGCCCAAACAGAAGACCCCCAAGCAGGCAGAAGCTTGACTTCCCTCAGACCCCGAATTATATTATAGGGTGACTGGGGGTTGTCATGTCTGGGGAATTATGAACAGGGGCTGAGCTCTGGCCCTAGGGCCAAAACAGTTGTGATGGCAACAGGTAACCTCTCTGTTGGTCCTGACTGCATCCTAGAGCACCAAAGCTCTGGCTGTGCTGAACAGGCTCCACTCCATCCACCATGGAGGAGAAGGCACTGGGCTGAAGATGGCCTGACAGTTCAAACCAGCCTAGTGATGTTGCACTTTGTCTGCTCCTGTCACTGGGTATGTGCTGTGTCACGTTGAGCTGGACATTGAGCTGGGCAGGCCAGGACCCTTCAGCCAGGCCCTGCCACTTTTGTGTCATCTCCTGACGCACGCACACACCCCACAGGCAGGTCTGCCTGGATTGGGCTAAGCACCTCACCGGCACGAACAAGGGCACCTTTTGCTGGGGACCCTGATTCTCGACAATGCCTACACTTTCTTCAGCTTCCCTGCTCCAGACGAGCTGTGGTCCCCTGGAGCTGAGGTAAGGTCTCTGCCTCTCTCTCCCTCCCTCTCTTTCCTCTCTCTCCTTCCTGTCCCCTCTTCCCTTTGTCTCAATAAATTCTATACCCAAACTCTGTCTCCATGGAGTATTTTGTCACCCACCATGGTTTAGGACCTCACCCACTATGGGACCTGCAACAACGATCCCTCTTGCACCATACAAATGGTGCCATGACTTGGACTTAAACCAAGGTCCCTATATAGTCATTTCACTTTTTAAAAAATCAACTTCTCTTAGTACCTGCAGGGCATCAGTTCCAGATCCCTGAGGACTTCAAAAGATGTTTGCAGAAGACCTACACATACCTCATCCTGAAGACTTTGAGTTGTCTCTAGATTTCTTACGGTGCCTACTACTATACAAACACCACTTAAATAGCTGTGGACCAGTCTGTTTAGGGAACAGTGGCATGATACAGCCTCTACATGTCCAGGACAGGTGCAGCTCTGTGGACCCGGATCCACAGCTGGTAGAATCCTGGGTGTGCATCTGCAGGTCTCAGGGCCAAGGGCTCCCTTCTATGTAGCCACTCAATGCCTTTCATGAAACCATGTTGGATTAGTCATTCCTCTGCAGATGAGCATCAACCTAAAATCCAACTTGAACTAATTCTTGTTATAACCAAGGGATGACCATGAGACACCAACTCTGGTGTGTGTGTGTGTGTGTGTTTAAAGCTCAGCCTCCTCACATCCACCAGCTCTGCCCTAACGTGAGCACAGAAAACAGGAGTATTCTCACGACCAAACCCCCAGGCAAAGAATCCAGGTAGCCCGAGTTGGAACTAACCACCAAACCCCAAGAACAGGAACCTCCGACTGCAAGGCTCCTCAAAGACCAAGTTCTTGTGAAATGAGAGCATGCAGGATGTACTGGCCACAGACCCCATGAGGACAGACTTAAGCACCTAAAAAACTTAAATCCTGCATAACTGTCAGACATGAAAGATGACAAAGTGGTACTTACTCTCTATTTGTTCTTTAACTATCCAATTCCTTTTGAGTGCAGAAATTAAAGAGAGGAAGAAGGAGCGTTAAAAGTAGGCAGTACATCCCCATCAGTGCTGTGCCATTCGGCACTGGGTGGTGCCAACCCCATCAGTGCTGTGCCATCTGGCACTGGGTAGTGAACCCAGAACTGAGCCTATGTGTTACAGGTCGCCCAGCCACATCCCACATACAGGGCACGTAGAGTGTTTGTTTGGTTTTGGTTGGTTTTTCAAGGTAGGGTTTCTTTGTGTAGCCTTGGCTGACCTGAAACAAGTTCTGTAGACCAGGCTAGCCTCGAACTCACAAAGACCCTCCTGCCTCTGCCTCCAGAGTGCTGGAATTAAAGGTGTGCACCACCACCACCCGGCTCACAAAGTTCTTTTATTCATGTCCCAGCTAGGGGTTGGCAGAAGAGTTGTTTTTGCCTTGGGCTAATCTGCCTCAAATACCTTTATGTGGTGGTAGAAATTATCAATCTGACAGGATCTAAAATCACCTAGGAGACAGGCCTCTAGGCATGTCTGTGAAGGATTCATCTAGATTGGGGGCCTAGAAAAAAAATAAAGAGAAAGTCTGGGTATAATGGCACACGTCTTTAATCCCAGCATTCAGGAGGCAGAGGCAGGTGGATTTCTGTGAGTTGGAGGTCAGCATGATCTACACAGTGAGTTCCAGGCCAGCCGCAGCTACACAGTGATACCCTGGAGGGCAGGTGAAGGTGGAGAGGAGAGGAAGAGAGGCGGGGGGGGGGGGTCTTGAGAGTACAAACTGAACACTGACGTTCATCACTGCTTCCTGACTAGAGATGCAGTGTGACCAGTTGCCCCGTGCTCCTGCGACCATGCCTTCTGCAGGGACTCATACTGTGAACCAAAATAAAACCCTCTCCCCTTCAGTTGCTATCATCAGGTAGTTTGCCATAGCACCACCTTGGACATATATTCATGGACTCTTCCTGGCATCAAGCCAGTGGATACTAGGCCTCCTGCTGGGAGGAAATCTGGCAGAGAATCACTGACCCACCTGTCCCCATGGACTGGTCACTCCCCCAAAGCCTGTGCTCCAGCTACAGAGGCTCTTTCAAAGCTCCCCTCAGCACGAGTCCCTACAGTCAGTATCCATCCCACTTCACCCAGGACAGATCAGCAGCACAAGGCTTTAAAGCATACTTTTTTTTTCTAGAAATTTCTCTCATACTGTAGCCTTCATGAGTTCCCCCAGCGGCCATATCCCATTAGTACAGACTTCTCTGGGGCAGTGTGTACTGCTAGCTCAGACAGCACCTTGTTTGGTCCTTGCCAGCCTGGGATTTAGATCAAGTACGTCTGTTACCTGTAAGGGAGGCTTAGGCTCGGAAGTGTGTCACTCTCTCTCCCTGGCCCTGAGTCACGTCCCCAGATACCTCATCATGTAGGTGGTCAGGGTTGTACCTGCTGGTCTTGAGAGGTGATGATTTAGCCACCAACAATGGATTCTTAGGACTATGGACCTGAAACACACCCCTGGAATGAGTATGCTGGGTTCTGGACTCTAGGGGACCAAAGTCTACTGATGCTCTGCCTTTAGGATGAACTAGCGAACTGAAACAGCAGGCAGTCTGGACCCTGAGCGTACTCCAGGAAGTAGTAAAAGGCACCCAACCCCAGTCTCAGGGTAAGGATCATGTGATCTTTATCAAAACCACCCCCGGGAAGAACCAGAACCAGAAGAGGTCCAATGACTGAGTCATGGATACTGGATCGGGGAGATCACTTTCTGGTGTGCCCATACCCCCCTTGAGAAAGAAAGACACCAAGGACCCTATTTCCTCCACCCACCTGGATGCCCACAGAGGTCTCCATCAGTGCTCTTCAGGAAGGGATGGGAGGGACCCAAAGAGCCTCTGTGAGCCCAGAGCCTGAGCTGTCCAGACTGCAGGAGGCCCAGAGAGCAAGAAGCTTTGGTAGTCCCTACCACCCAATTCCTTAGCTCTCTTAGAAGGCCCCAAACCCATACCAAAGCTCCCAGTGAAGCTGACGGGCCAGCTGAAGGGACCCCAGACATGCTGGTGCTAGGCCTGGAGCCTTGCTTGGTAAAAGGATTTGCTTGTGCCATTAGTAAAAGACCTAAAGTTAGTATCTTAGATTACCAGGGTGGGCAAAGGTATGTGCCCTGTGGTATGCTGTTTGTGTCTATAGTGGCTGTCATGTGTATGGTAGGTAAGCTGTTTGTGAGTGCCTATTTTAGTGGCTGTGTAGGGGTGTGCACATGGTGTTGACTTGATGTGGGATTCCCCTCTGTATGCTGTGATTACCATTAATGAATAAAGAAACTGCTTTGGCCTATAGCAAGGCAGACCTTAGCTCGGCAGGAAAAACTAAACTGAATGCTGGGAGGAAGAAAGCAGAGTCAGAAGAAGCCATGTAGCCCGATGGAGACAGATGCTGGGAACTTTATCTGTTAAGCCACAGCCACGTGGTGATACATAGATTACTAAAAATGGGTTAAATTAAGATAGAAGAGTTAGCCAATAAGAAGACGCTAGAGCTAATGTGGGCCAAGCAGTGATTTCTGTGTGATTATTTCGGGTCTGAGCTGCCGGGTGGCTAGGAAATGAACAAGCAGCCCTCCTTCAACATTGACTGGTGCTTTTTTCTAGTGTGGGTGATTTGTGGTGTTGGTGTTTTATGTTGCTATATGCTATGTGGTGTGTCTGTGTGTATGTGGTATTTGTGTGATGTATGTGATGTTTATGGACTGAGTAAATACTATGTACATGTATGTGTAGCATGGTATGTAGTTCAGGGTATGTGTATTGTATGTATGGCATGGTGTAAATAGGATGTATGGCATATGTGATGTGGTATATGTGGTGTGGGATATGTGGTGTGTGGTGTGGTATGGTGTAGTAGATGGGATGTGGTCTATGTAGTGTGGTATATGTGGTATGTATTCTATATATGGTATATATGATGTGACACAGTATTGGTGATGTGTGTGTAGTGTGGTGTATGTGAAGTGTGGAGTGTGTTGTGGCATGGCATATGTGGTGTGTGTGGTGTGGTAGATGGTGTACATGTGCCAACCCCATGGCAGCCGGCAGCAGGACAGAATAAACATGAACTTACCAGTTACATCAAGACACCTGGGAAGCAATCGCAGTACAACGTGGGGCAATACAGTAGCTCCAGTCCCTCAGGAGCCGGGCTGGGTCTGCACAGGGACCTCAGTGCTATGCTGGCCCACACAGACTCAGACTTTCTAAAGGCACCAGGAAGGCAGTGCCAGGTCCAGCGAGCTCTAGGCTGTGGGCAGCCTGACCTTCCCAGCAGCCTGCCCTGGTCATCTCACTTACTGCAGCAGCAGGTGTCTCAAAGTCCCTCAGACCCTGGGACATACTCACCCAATCCAGATGACACGGAGGCCCTGGGTGGGAGCAGGGGCAGGAGACTAGCCCTGAGCACAAGTCTAACTATTTGACCTCGATCAACCCTCTGGAGGGAAGAGGCTCCCCAAGATAGCTCAGGGTAACCAGCAGAGCCAGTGTGAGCACCAGGACACAAGCCAAGGACCTGAAGACTCCCTATCCACCCTCTCTTTAAGTCTCGTGTTCTAAAAACAGCTTGCCAGGTCTTTAATCAGCCTGCCCCAAGCCATTCAGAACTACCATCAGGCAAGCAGCTGCTTTAGGAAGGAGAAAAACCCAGGTCACGGCTCCCGACCTGCCCTGCCCTGCCCTGGGCTGTAGGATGAGGCTGTGGTTGCGCTGGGAGAGGCAACTGCAGTCTCACCTGGCACAGCTGCCCTTGCTTCCTCAGCAGACACCAGAGACAGAACCCAAACACACTGCTTCTTGTAGAAAAGTTGCAGCAAGTTCAGTCCGAAGCCCCATGAGCCTCTGCTTCAGACAGAGCTGTCTACAGACCTAGGCCCAAGCCTGCCACCTGCTCAGGGACAGCAGAGGCCCCTGCACACTTAGGCATAACCAGCCAAACACAGCACCAAAGCTTGCAATGCCTTCCTGTGAGCTGCCTGGCCTCGGCAGAGGACAGGGCAGGAAAGAAAGGCCCCAGAGGTGGTCAATTTGTGGAAAGGACAACAGAAAGAGGGCAAGGGAGGGGACTTTGGTCCTGCATCTGCTCAAACCACACACACACACACACACACACATTGTATGCATGTGTATGAGTGCACGTGTGCGTATGTGCATCTGGAGGCCTGAGTTATCAGGAATCATCCTCACTTCTCCATCCGAATCACAGACAGGGTCTCTCAATCAAACACAGAGCACAGCTACTGGGCTAGTCTTGCCAGGCAGGATGCTCTGGGGATCCCGTCTCCACTTTCTGAGGCTGGAATCACAGGTGGGTTCTGGGGATGAGAACCCTGGTCCTTATTTCACTGCAAGTACTTTAACCACTGAGCCATCTCCCCAGCACGTGCTCAGTCCATTCTGAGGGGTTGGAAAAGGAGCACGCTCCTTCCCAATTCAGCTCTCAGGTACACTCTGCCAGAAGTACTCAGGTACCAGTTCTTCTGGTCCCCACAGTCCCCAGCTATGGTACCTCAGTCCCTGGTCTCTAGTGTTCCCTAAGTCTGGCCATGAGAAGGCTGATGGAAGTGTATGAAGAGCACATCTCCAGCCTCTCACGGTAGCTCTGAGGTGGTGAGGGCAGCGGTACTGCTGGCAGGAGTAGATGTAGGTTGTGCAGGCCCAGCCTCAGCGGTACTGTGCAATGATCCTTCTATGTACTGTAAAGATATGTTGCTCTCAGAGTTTGAGAGATGGCTTGGAGGTTAAGGCCACAGGCTGCTCTTCCAGAGGTCCTGAGTTCAATTCCCAGCAACCACATGGTGGCTCACAACCATGGATGATGAGAACTGGCCTCTTCTGGCCTGCAGACACACATGCATATATTCTGTATTATATATACAGAACACTGTATATATAATAAATAAACCTTTAAAAAAAGATATGCTGTTCTCATTGTTAATAAAAAAGCTGATTGGCCGATGGCTAAGCAGGATTTTGGGGGCAGAGAGAATGTTGGGAAGAAGAGGGGCAGAGTCTCGGGGGTGGAAAAGAGAGGCCATGAGAAGTAGAGCACACAGGATGTGGAAGTATGGAGATGAGGTGAGCAAGCCCCAGGCAGCACGCAGATGAACAGAAATGGGTAATTTAAGCGGTAAGAGCCAGCTAAAATCAGTTAAGTCTCTGTATGGTTACTTGGGGAGCGGCTGGCAGGACGAAGCTGATCGGCAGTCGAATGAAAAACTCAGCAAACACAGAGTTGGCCACGTGAGTTAGCACAGTTCCACTGTCCTGCTGCTCGGGCTGGTGACTTCCTACAGTTGCACTGCCCTACTGCCAAACTGGTGACTTCTGACAGCTCTGTCTCTGGAGAAGCCAAACCTTCCTGTCTCACTCCTATCTTTCCCATGACCTGAGTAAGCAGCTCCCTGCTTCAGATTCCCCGTGTTGAGATGCCTGGTATAGTTTCTGTACATTTAACAGTGAATCTATCTTCCTTAAGGCCCCAGCCATTCACTCTCCCAAGCCTGGGGGTCAACGGCACATCTCCACTGATGAAGTCACAGCACTCAGGTCCACAGTAACCTCCATCCACTTTGTCAACTACAGCCTCGATGGGGCCACCAGCTGCCAATGGCATGTTGCATTCGCAGCACGGGACACAGGCTATAGGATCCTAGAGCTAATTTAACAACACAAGCGGCACTTTCAAGTTCTCCATAGCTTTGATAATTAAAAAACAATTTTAAGATAAACCAGACTTCTTCCTTGCAACCAACTCCATTCCTCACCTCTGTACAAAGGCCAAAGTCCTCTACAGACAGGGGCTCTGCGTGTTCCTGAGTGTACACAATCCCTGTGCAGTATTCTCCAGGGAGAAACCCTCACCTTACAATTTTTAGCATTATATATGTATTTACTTATTTCTCCACTACTGGAACCTTCTACATGCTAGTCACATTCTACCATTCTATGAATTCCTTCCATAACCCAGATGAGCAAACTGTGGCCTGTAGGCTACATCTGGCTCTTGGTTGTCCCATAGGTCCAGTTTTCTGATATAAAACAGTGACCATGCCATGCCTACGGCTGCTTCTAGGGCATAGCAGCCTACAAGCCCAAAAGAACTAACCCTGTATCTTTATGGCAAAAAGCTGGATGACCCCTGCTGTAGCCTAGCAACAGCTTCATATCGTAGACAGTTCATCTCAGGATCAACTGCTGTAGGATAATGCTTTTGTACACGGTAAAGATTTGTAACTTGTATTGGTTTAATAAAAGGCTGATTGGTCAGTAGCCAGGTAGGAAGTATAGGCAGGGCAACCAGACTAAGAGAATTCTGGGAAGAGGAAAGACCAGACACAGTCGTTACCCAGATGTAAAGGAAGCAAGATGAGAATGCTGCACTGAGAAAAGGTACCAAGTCATGTGGCTAAGCACAGATAAGAATTTTGGGTTAATTTAAGTTGTAAGAGATAGTTAATAATAAGCCTGAGCTAATAGGTCAAACAGTTTATAATTAATATAAGCCTCTGTGTGTTTCTTTGGGACTGAACAGCTATGGGACCAGGCAGGACAGAAAATTCCACCTACAAATATCAATAGGGCTGAAAGTACAGATGCTGAACCAAGCCAAGGTAAGGCAAAGTGGTGAGCAGTAAGGGACAGCCATGGACACTTGGGCCCTCAACTCACCTGTGGCCTGGCAGAAGAGGTAGAAGGTCCCCAGCGCCTGCACCTGCTGTGCCTGGTCACTCAGGAAGGGTGGCAGCAAGGTAACCCGCTTACGGCTGCTGGGCCCTGAGGCCAAGGCTGGCCAAGGACTTCTGGGAGAAGACGAGTCAGGGCCCAGACAGGATAGAGAGGAGGAGCCAGGAAGAGGAAAGGACTTAGGAGATGAGGCTGTGAGGACAGAAAAGAAGGCACTGAGGAATGAGGAAGAAGTCATCAGAACAAGTCCCATGCCAGAGAAGGTAAAGCAAGAAACAGACACTTAGGGATGAGAAAAGAAAAGCAACGAGGGCCGACCCCCACCCAGAGCCATCACCTGGGAACAGGAGGCCAACAAAGCCTCCACTAAGGCGAGGCTGGCCCAGTCAACGATAAAGCTTCTGGTTTATTTGGGTACTTTTCAAATGTATACAGTTCAAAGTAGAAAAATAAAAACAAAGTAAATCTTATAAACACAAATGTTTACACCGAATGATGAGACCATGGCATGCTGAAGATGAGCGTCTACCGGGCACAGGCGATCCAGAGTTCACCACTCTCTACACGGAATGAGTGTTCCACACACACTGAGTGAGAAACAAATGCTAGGCTCGTACCGCCCAGTCACATCCTGAAAGACGCTGGCAGAAGTCACACTGCAGCAGCGGCTGCCACACGGGATGCTGTGGTCACTGTCCCAGGGCTGGGGGCCCAACTACCCGATCCATTTCTGTCTTGTCTTGCGTGGACAGTCAAGGTGGAAGTCCAAGGGCAGTGATGTGAGATGTAATGGAGGAGAGACAGGAAGTGATCAAGAACCAAGGTTGTCTTCATGAAGGCTCCATCCATTAGGGCAGCAGATCTCAAACAGCAGCAGGGTTATTGGGGTACTAACCCTCCTCCCCTCACAGGACCAGCTCAATCGCCACCCAGAGCCACTGGGCCACCTGCCCTTACTCAAAACCCACCTTGTAGATGTACGGCAGGAAAAAAAAAAAGCACAGAAAGACAATCTTGGAAAATGGTACTTCCTTCAAAATGTGTAAGATTAAAAAACAAAAACAAAACAAAAACCCACCAAAATAAAGGGTGAGTGAGTCCGAGAGACAGTTTCAGGCCTACATTCCTAACAGCAGGAAAGAATGCATTTAGCAAAAATAAGTCTATCCCTGAGAATCTTAAGTGACATAAGCCATATTTTATCTCCATATATAACAAAAATCTAGAAAATGCTCATCTTCTCACGAATATTAAAACATCTCCTTCAGTAATTAAAAAAAATGACCTAAGACATCAACAAAATCAGAACAAAAAATCCTAAAAAATAATTAAGTGAAAGAAAGAGTCCGTGCCAATCTGGACAGCAGGTAATATGTTACCAATCTGATAAACTAAAAGGTCATTTCCAATCTGGAATTAAATTATCTTTTAGTGGCTGCTATGAGTAGGGGAAGAGGAAGGCTTACTCTTCTCGGCCCACAGAGGCGGCCATCGCTCCCCAGTACACAAAGGGCTCAGGTTCATCTTAAATAAGCGCTCCGACAACTGCAGGACTTGAGACTGGAATAGATAATTTGTTTCCCAAAAGGACAAAGAGGGACAAGTCACAGACTCAACCCAAGAGAAAAGAGACAAAGGACTGAGGCTGGCGCACGATGACAAGACTCGGCTACTGAATGGGCTCAACACGACACTCTCCACTAAGATTGGGGACGCGGCCTGGGGCGCCCCGGCGTCAGTCCCCATCAGCATCCGAATCTGCAAACTTTAGTTCACATTTGACATCGAACGGTTTGTCCCTGGCGGAGAGGTCATCGATCCGCTGGGAGTCCTCACGGTCTGTGGGCACTTTGCTGGTGATGGTGTCCTGTTCGGTTTCATAGCCAGTGTCCAGGGCTGGCTTGGGCTGGTCGCCATTCTGCTGTGAGAAGCTCGCAGGCTCCACCAGCGTCTCCTTCACACTCTGCTCCAGGTCAGAGAAGTCTGACTTGGGCTTCTTCTTCCCAAGCAGCACGGCTGAGCGGAATTTTAAGCACTGTCCGGGCAGGTAGCCCTTGTAACAGTTGTAGAAAAAGAGGCAGAGGAAGAGGACAAAGATGAAGAGTAGGAGGGACATGAGTAGCCGGTTGTCACTGGACTTAAGATACACCGTCTTCTCCGAGTGAAGCTGGGGGACTGTGTTGATGACCATTTTCGGTTCACAGGATGTACCAGTGGAGGACTTGGGAGGTAGGGTAGCGGCCCTGGGGGAGGTTACCCACAGAGCTGGGGTAGAGGGAGAGGACCCCTGGGTAGATGCCACCGGCATTTTGGAAGTGATCCTACTACCTTCTGTCTGAACGGCCTGGGAGGCAGGCGACGTGGGGGTCTGAGAAACCACCTTTACTTCCAGGATGTGCTTGGCAAGCAGCCGGGAGACTGTGTTATTCTTCACCCTTTCCTCCGACAGGCACTGGTACACGCCACTGTCTCCCTCTGACAGGTTGAAGATGAGCAGGTGTTTCCTGCCCACAAAGCCATACTTGGGACTCACAGCCTGCAACTCGCCATTCTGGAACTTCCACACGACCCGAGCCAGGTTGGACTTTTGGAAGCATTTGAGTTCTGCTACGCCACCGTGCTTGAAAAAATGCTGATGGGAACTTTCTTTACTCTTATCTGGAACATATAATAAATGTGCTCAGCATCAACAACTCCGTCTGACGACTCAAGTGCTCTCAAAAACAGGCTAATACCCACAGGACGACAGAGAGTTTCACCCACTGGAGCCAGATGGAATCTTCAGGACCAAGATAAAGATATCCAAGACCCGGCAGCAGCCCCCAGAAATGAAGAATTCTTCGGTGACAGCTCTGAGAAGTCCCTATTCTCACTCTGTCCCTGTAGAAAGCTCAGCAGGCTGGAGGGCTGTGCACTGGTCAGCTCCTCCATCTGCAGTAGTACCCAGGGTCAGCTGCCAAATGATCTGCTAATGGCTGAGGTAGGCCAGCCAGCAACCAGGGACCCTCTTCTTACATGTCTGTGACATGGCTGGTGAGGGGAAGGGGCACAGGGCTTGGGCCCACCTGACCTCATGTGCTGGGAAGGCAGATCAGAATGTCTGTGAGATACTGTCTACCTCTGGCCACGGCTATTCCCCAATGGCCAGCCATCAGTAGTGGGACCCCCAAGAGGACAGGAACTAATTATAGGAGTATCTTTTGTTGGAAATACCAGAGACAGGAAAAAGTTTGGGGTTGCGGATATTTGCATATATAAAATGAGACAGCTATCTTTGGAAGGGGACCAAAATATGAAATTTCATTTGTAATATAGTGACACCTTATACATGTAGCCTGGAGGGAATTTTGTACAATTTTCTGTGTGCGAGTGTGTGTTCATATATAGAGGCCAGAAGTCTATCCAGTAACAGTTATCTTTTTTTTTTTTTTTTTTGAGCCAGGATCCATCATTTGTCTGGTACTTGCTAAGCCAGCTAGGCTGTCTGGGGCCAGCAAGTTTCAGGGATCCACCTGTCCTGCTCTCCTTAAGTTTGGAATCACAGGCACAAACCACCATGGCCAGCTGTTTTACATGAGTTCTGGGATTGAAGTCAGGTTCTACAAACAGCCTTAAATTACTTTAAAATGACATTTTACACATGAAACTACCATTCTAGTGTAAGATTTTTCTCCTTGAAGTATGACCCTGCACCAAATGTTCCTGAATCACTGGTTTTCAATTTAGGCTGTTTGGCCATACCCAAGGGCTCCTTTCTTCTCATTCTTAACAATCTCAGGTTTTAAGGAGCCCAGCTAAGCAGAGGAGCTTGGTGTAGGGCAGGACACGCCTTCCAGTGACCCGATACACCCTGTGTGGCTTGGAGCACTCTTGCTGGAATCACAGGGACAGAGAAAGACCACAGGTCCACCACAAGGAGAGGTCACAGGTCTGCTGCATGCTGCCTGACCTCTGTTCAGGGAGGAGAAAGGAAAACAACATGCACACGAGCGGTGTGGGATGGAAAGACCGGGAACTTTGGCATCCTGAGCAGGAGGGCAAAGGGGGGCCACTCACCCAGGCACGAGGACGTGTCACCACTCATCTCCTGAATCCAGGCCCTGGAAGACAACAGGCACCCATTACTCTCCAGCCTGTCCACGGGGCACACACACACAGTCCCATCCTTACCCATACCTGTTGGAGCCCACGGCCTGGTGCAAGGTAACACAGGCCTTGGCGGCTGGGCTCCAGGCACAGTAGGGGTCCCGTGCCAGCACGCAATCCTCACAGCTACCATGCTTTCCGCAGAAGGCCAGGGGAGCCTGGACCACTCCCGAGTTGGAACCAGCATAGACAAACCTCTTCCCCTGTGTGTGGGAGACAAACAGCAGCTGTAAGGAGGACTAAGACACTGGTGGGGTTGCCAGCTTCTCTACCAACCCCGGGGAAGTCACGGTGCGCTCAAACACTGCAGGGAGGGAAGGGCTCCCTGGCTCAGAACAGGTCACAAGGCCTCACCCCCATGACCTAAAGGACAGTTTCCTGATTAGTTTCGTTGTCAACTTGACACACCTGGGCAGAGGGAACTGGAGTTGAGAAATTGCCTATATCAGATTGACCTGTAGACACGTCTATGGGCCATTTTCATATCTGCTAATAAATGCAGGCAGATTCAGCCTGCTGTGGGTGGTGCCACCCTTGGGCAGATAGTCCTGGGCTTTATATGACAGTAGCGAAGCAGAAGCCACAGGGCCAGCCTGTAAGCAGCTTTCTCTGCATGTTTGCTTCAGTTCCTGTTCCAGCTTCCCTTACTGATGGACCTGGAAAGGGTAAGCTGAAACAAACCTTGTCCTCCCCAGGCTGTTTCTGGTCAGGGTCGATTATTACAGCAACGGAAAAGCAAACTTAGAGAGAAATCTTGTATAAAAACACATAGTTCGGTGCACTGTGTCCGGGGAGGACTCAAACAGCACCCGAGGATCCACAGGGCCTGGGATCTGACATCACCCTTCCACATCTGGGCTGGCTCGGGCTGAGGACACTGGATTTCTGCACCAGCCTCTCCTCCGAGAAAAGACAACTCTATCCCTATTCCCCTGACTGAAACACTCCGTCCTAGAGGGCAGAGGGAAGTTCACAAGACTCAGAAACTAAAGGAACTTCAGAAGCTGGAAAGTTGTAAGATTCACAAGTCCTTCTTCCCAAAGGTTACGTAAGCACTAAGCAAACGCTGGCCTGGGAGAGCAGAGACCTGTCGAGCTGCCTGCTAGCTGTGTAGAGAGCTCTACGGAAGCAGCTTCTGGAATGCTACTTGGGCTAGAGTAGGTTGGTTGTTGACGCAGCTGCTGCCTCTGAGTCACCCACGCTCTCGTAAATAATCCCCCGTTCATACCCTGTAGGTAACTCCCCAAAGCTCACTGGTTCACTGAGCTAGACTGGTCCACCCGTGATGCCCTCTCTGGGGTAAAGAGACTTCTGTGTCTTGAGAAGCTCACAACAGCCCTCGTCAGCTTCCTCCCACTCCCAATCTGATACCCGTACTGCTCTCCTGGACTTACGGTAGAGGACACTGCACTACAGCTAGAAGCCAAAAGGCACAGCCTTCAAAGGCCAGTCCGGTCTCCCGGCAGAAAGTATGCACCTGTGTTAAGGACTCGTCCTCATCACTCATCTCTGAATCCAGAATGTCAGTGTGACCACACCCATCCACATCATGCAGAGAACAAACAGAAAGCAGGCAAATTTCACCCAGCAAGAGACACTGTCATGTGCTCTCTGCTTGCCTGTATTTGTGAGGGAAGAGTCACCAAAATCAGTCATGGTACTGCAGTGTAGCCACACAGAGTTCAGTCCCTGCCAGGCACTGACGTCCAGGACAACGACATGTCATGTGACTGGCTGCAGGCCAGGTCCAGCTACCCACCTGGTGCTGGCAGAAGTCCAGCACACAGGTAAGTGACTGATGGCCCCTTGCTATCTGTGGTGGCTATCTCCCTAAAGGGAACTAAATCACAAACATGGGGCCCACGGATATGCAGTCCATAGGGAAAGGCAATGCCAAGCCAGAGTTCAGAACCAGCCAGGCATCAAAGACGAGGGTACAGACGAGAAGCTAGCACTGGCATCTGAAGCCAAAAGGATGACCTGGGACCTATCTCACAGTGGATCACATCAGAGTCCTGGCAAGGACAGGGAGCACCTTGGCAGGTAGGCATGGAGCAAGGCAGGTGGCATCTGTCAGCAGGGAGGTGCTGGCCCTGCTCCTGGTTTTCCCTGGGTCTTGTGCTGCTCAAACCCAGTCCTCCACACCTACGAGGCTCACGTCCTCTTAACAGTCACATTCATGGAAAGCTTACAAACACAGAGATCACCTTATGAGGACCATACAGTGAGGCCCAGAAACACACGGCAACACGCAGCACAGCTGAGATCTGGGAGAGCCCACATTCTGTACCTTACTGCCCTATCCTAGCTGCAATATGTGGTGGCCACCTCTTCCCAAGGCCAGTGGACAAGGAACAGCAAGTTCCCAGGCCATTTCTATACAGTCCACCAGCTAAAGGACTTTATACCTTCTTTTATTTTTGCAGTGGGGTCTCATTTGGCTCAGGCCAGCCTTGACTCCTGATCCTCCTGCCTCCACCTGCCAAGACCTGGGACTACAGGTGTGAAGCATCACGTCCCATTCAGGGGCTCTAAATAAATAATTTATATGTAATTTATTTATGTGTTATTTATATATCTATTATTTATTTATATGTCTCTTCACAGCTCCCCCTCCTCTCTCTCCACAGCCCTGACTGTCTTGAAAAACACCATGCATACCAGACTGGCCTTGAACTCATAGAAATCCACCTGTCTCTCGGCCTCCAGAGTGCTGGGATTAAAGGCATGCACTACCATAACTGGTAGAGGTTTACATTTTTCATTGCTTGAGATTACATTTTAAAAATGAGTGTTTTATGATTTATGAAAACTTTAGGCAACACATACTGTGGCTTCCACAGGCTGCTTTGGCCATCGATGTGTTTCGATGGCTCATAGGAGCCAGAGTACAAAGCTGGGCACCTGGGACTGAGACTCTGGCTGCCAAGTCTGTCAGTGGATGTGCTGGGAGCTCCACAGGGTGAGCTGTTACCAATCAGCACATGTACCATGTCCCACAGCACAGTTCACATTCTCTCAGGCTCAAAGCACAAGGACGTGTTTCCCCAGGTTAGAGACGACCCAAAAGTGCCAGCTCCCAGCTCTAGTGGCTTAGTATATTCAACCTCCTCGGCTCTGCCATACCTTCTTCCCAAGCTAGAGATCCTATGGAAGAATGCTGTCAGAGTCCAAAGGCCGACTCATCTAGGCCAGAGGCTGCCAAACCTTGAGACACCATCCCAGCCAGTCCTCACCGTGCAGAAGACAAGCAGCCGGGTCCGCCCCAGACCACATTACCTTCTTTGACGACAGCAGCAGAGTCTGGACCGGCTCATAGTCCTGGAAGAGCTGGGTCTCCTCGACAATGTGCACCTCTTTCCCAAGGATGACAGCTTTATGTAGAGCTCCCCGGTCTGCAAGGTCGAAACCCAGGTCAGCAAGGAGAGAAACGCTTGTTTTAAGGGTCAACTTACTGCAACCTAGAATCACCTGGAAAAAGCCTCAGCAGAGGAACTGCCTAGATCAGGCTGGCCTGTAGCTTTGTCTATGGAGGGCTGTCTTGATTGTTGACTAACATGGGGAGACCTCACCCACTGTGTCGGCACTGCCCCCACAACAGGTAGTCCTGGACTATGTAAGTCAGGGAAGCTAGCATAGGGCAACCCAGCAAGCAGGCAGCATGGGTGCATTCATTTTTGGGCTCTTGACTGTAAGTGCAATGTGACTCGCTGCTGAAGTTCCCAGCTGACTTCCCGAAATGACGGACTATAACCAAACACACCCCCTTCCTTTAAGTTGCTTTCGGTCAGAGCGAAAGGAGAGGAGACGCCAACCTTCCGCAGGCTCAAGTCATTCCCTCACCAAGGCTTTGCTTTAGAAGTGGAGAGCAGCACTCGGCAAAATAAATAATCAGGAGCTCAAGTTACAAGAACTCCTGTTTTCCCACAAAGCATCACCCCCGCCCCAGGGTGGATGTGACCGACCTTCACCAGTAAGGTCACATCCTGACACCTGAGTGGCATTCGCTGTAAGATGGCTGCTGTTGCACTCCACTTGGCAAGAATGGGCCCAGACAGGCAAGGTGAAAGCAAAATGCTCAAGTCATCTGGGCAGTGGGCCCTGGGGCGCTGCCAGCTGCTCAGTTCCAACTCTTCACCCCCATCCCTGAAGACTTGTCTGGAGTTGTGCTGCCTCCTAAGGCTAATCAGGGCAGAATGGAACCTGGCTCCTCCTAGACGGGCGGGGCAGGGTCTCCCACTACCAATGAGGAAATACCAGGCCAATCCCTGGTTTCATGACAACGGGGACTACTTTGTCCCACAGGCCAGGACTTGCATATGTAACAAGTGCCCCAGGTGCCTGCTGATAGTCACAGAAACTCAGAATCCCAGGTGCAGGGATGTCTCAGAAATCCCTTCACGCTGTCCCAAACCTCTCGGGTGCCTGGAGATACCAGATCTGCCCACAAATGACCTGTGAATTTCCCAGTCTTATCAAGGAACCCACCTGTGCTGATAAACATGACATCGTAGAAGGTCCCATCCAAGGCCTGGGTCCTGTCTACCACTATCTGGGTGTAGTTTACATCTGTTTTTATTAGCTTGGGTCTGTTGTCTATCGGGGTCACCGAGTCGTCCATCAGAGGGTGGTCTTTTACAAACTGCAGTGTTTTGTCTGGGAGATTCAGAGAGCTGGTGTAGTTGGCTGCCCGAGCCTCACTGTCGATGCACTGTGGGAAAAAGCAGGGTGATAACACGCCCTCTTAGCTCCAACTGAGCACAGAAGAGAGGCCACATCAGTAGCCCTGGAGGGCCACAGTCACACTTCTCCAAAGAGGAACAGGGCTGAGGTGACCTCCCAGGGACAGGAGCAATGGTTTTAAGGCACAGCCTTAAAATAATTGTCTTAATTGTCTTAGATCAGCAGAGGAATTAGGTGTCAATGAAAACACTCAGCAAACCTCTCCAATTAAAAACACTCGTTTCATAGCTTCCCTGTGAGAAGAGAGCATGCTAAATATTGTTTAACATGCACACACGCACACAGGGAGAGAGAGAGAGGGAGGAAGGGGAACCAAATTCTAAGTAGCACAAAAGGAAAAAGGGCTGGGATTTTTTTTTCTTTGTCCCGGCTCCTTAGACATGTTTCAGTGAACACTGCACCCCCACCAGATTAACCGGGGGGGCCACCCACAGAGAAGCTGGTCCTGGGAAGAGCTTCAAGAGCCAGATAGGGCACTATCTAAAAGCCACCACCACACACCCATTCACGACGTGGCGACAATGAGCAGGCAACCCTAGAATTTCCTTTGCTTTAAATTTACTATATTTAGGAGGCCAGAACGTGACACCTGTTGTCTAACGGACAGGCTGCTTCAGGAGACAGCCTAGGCTCTGCTGACAAGCGAGGTTTCTTTATAGAAATTGGGAAATCGAGTGAGCCTGCCATTGGGCAATGTCAGTTTCTCAAAAGAACCCAGGCCAGTGGTACTCTCTCATTTGGGCAGCATGTGGTGAGCCCTGTTCACGTGGAAGAGATCAGAAAAGAACAAGCCTCACTCTTCACCCCCAGGCCCAGCAGCACTCGGCCCAATGCAGAGACTCCTGTTGCCATGCAACCGGCTGCAAGGAAGCTCCGGAATCTGCAGTCTCATGCTTGGGGCCGGAGACCCAAGGGGAAGATAAGCCCTCCCTGGAGCCGGGGACCCTGCTTACCGCTCCAGGCCGGGGAGTGGGCACCGGGCCATTGTAGCGTACCCACTTGGTGTGAGATTGCTCCACCGTGGCACTCTGCATGTATTTTCCACGGGAGAAGACTGCCTCCACCGTGGCCAGCGAATAGGCACAAACTGCTGACAGACCCACATTGTTCCTGTGACGGGGAAACCATGAGTGTCAGGAGGGTAGCGGGTCATCAGGACAGGCAGGCCCCAACTTCCAAGGGAACTAACTTACAACTGTGGGGTGAAGACTGCATAGATCACAGGCTCCTTGAGGCCTGGGGCCCGCAGCACGAAGACATCTTGCAGTACATTGAAGACCAGGCCACTGTCTGGCCTGGAGCAGATCAGCCTGGCCTTTAGGAAGGAGGTCCACTTCTTCTGCAAAGTCCGAAGGCCGCCCTGGTCTCCCTGGAATGCCAGAGACAGTGCATGGTAGGGGCAGCACAGACGGCCAGCCACACAAACAGCCAGCTCATATGTCCCCACCCACCAGGCTAGCCCAAGTCTGCTGCAGACGTAAGTGCAGTGCTACTGCCACGTGGGCTGGGACATGTTCAATGACAACCAAAACAACCACATGTCACCCCAAGTGTCACAGAAGTGCTACTGGACTTGGCTCCCGCAGCTTTCTGAGCTGTGACCCACAAAGGAGCATGTAAGAGCTAGGCAAGTGATGGGTGGCCTCCTGCCCATCACAGACCCCAACCCCGCAGACCATGGGTGGGGGTGGACATGTGAGCGCACCACTGAGAGACCCTTTCACATCCCCTCTGCCTGTCTGATTCTAGACAAAGTTCTAGATGTTTTTCATTTTCAGTGAGCCAATGACTGAGAGGCAGTTACGAACTGCAGACGACTCAGGGCTGGAGAAAACCACTTGCTCCCTTCCTGGCCTTGTCTCCTGTAATTTCAATTACCCGTGATTAGTCACACACATGGAAAGGATTAATGCTTTCTTCTCCCCCTTCAATTTTTTTTCCTTTCATGTATATGCACGTGTGGTGTGCCTCCATATGGATTCATGTGTGGGTGCATTTGGAGGCCTGAGGTTGATAACAGAAATCTTCCACCTCATTCTTTGAGACAAGGCCTCTCAATCAAACTCAGAGCTTGTTGATGAGGAGTCCCTCTAGCAGACTAGCTCCAGGCTGGCATTACAGGGTCCACCTGCAACCCATTTACATGGATTCTGGAGATCAGAACTCTGGTCCTTTTGCCTTTGTGGCAAGAATTTTAATAACTACCCCATCTTCCTAATCCTCCTTGGAGTCTTAAGAGAGAAAGCATGCATACAGCTCTGCCACTTTAATCACCGGTCATTGTTCCGTCTCCCACTGAGTCTCGATTCCCAGAGACAGGAATCTCGGAATGGCAGCACCTGTCCGGGACTATGGGTGGGAACTGGGCCTGGGGAGAGGGCGAAGCACTCACCTTGCACACCCTGGCGACTCGCGGGATCATCAACTTGAAAACGAACTCGTACTCCACAGACACCTCCGTGAAGAAGAAGTAGACCTTCTCATCGTCACCCTCTGCACCATCCGGGCTTTTCTGGATCACATCCGCAAAGACGAAGCTAGGCTCTGCAGAGCAGTATCACAGGATCAGTCCTGAACACAAAGCCACCTTGCCACCTCTCTACCTGCTCCCCACGATGTCCCAGGCTGGCCAGTGCAGCCTTAGGGGCTGGAGGCGCCCCTTCTAGGATATCTATAGGGTGCACATGTCACACTAGTAAACTCCAGACCTGGATATTGCCCGCCTCCCTCCTCCGCTTCAGCGTGGTGCACGGAGGGTGCTACAGAGGAAGCTGGAGGGGGGCGCCTCCTACTGAGCTGGGCTGCAGAGCCAGCAAGCATCTGCTGACTTAAACAAGGGCCAGATCAGCCAGTGTCAGCAGCCACGGGAGGGATACCAAGACTCGGAGTCCTGGGGACGTCCTACTCCAAGGAGGAACTGGCTGTCTCCTACATATTCAGATCTCAGGGTCTCACTCCGGATCAAGGAGCCGGCTTCAAAAAGACCATGATCTCACTGGCCAGCATCCCCAAGAAAAGATCCACAAGTAGCCACCCCTATCATCTACACCCTAAAGTCAGACAGCAGACATGCTTGTCTCTCAGTACTATAACATCTAAATACACCTGGTCTGACCCCAGAGGCTCCCCCTTTCACATCACACTGGAAAGTGACTACACCCTGAACTCTATGTCTGCTTTCTTCCCACCAGAGCTTCATTAAAGATTCCCAAATTGATTTTGGGGTGGGGGTGGAGGGTGGGGGGGGTGGAGGGGTGGAGGGTAGGGGTGCGACAGAAGCAGATTTAGAACAATGTTGATAGCAGAGAGATAGACAGCTACGCCTGTGTGGATCCTGAGCAGTCCAAAGAGTTTCTACTGCCTAGGATCCAACATGAGCCACAGTCCCCATGGTGTGGGGACAGGCAGAGGGAAAATGAAATGGCACACCCGTGAGGCTAGCAGCACATACTTCTTACCATTGAGCCACGGGATGGCATACTCTGTCCTCAGGGGACTATGGGAAGAGTTTCGAGAGATGATGGGTTCGCTGCCCAAGAAATTATATGATGTCCCAGAGTAGAGTTCTCCCCCTGCAGTGGCAAAAAGGAGGTAGAGAGGGGAAACCAATCAGTCCTTCTGTCTGTGGTGGAGGCTGGGGACGACTGTTTAACATAAGATCTCGACATTAGCCCAGGCTGGCCTATAAGCAAGCCTCATACTCCCACTCCACCAGGTATCATACCTCACCAGGCTACCATGATCTATTTATACCCTCATTAATTCCTCGGAGAAAGGGGGCCTCCCTGACTCCTGTGATGCCTCTCTGCTTCCTACATCAACATTTTTTTCTTTTACCAGAACAATCAGAGTCGTCAAATTTAATTAAGTTTTTCTAGGTTAAAGGGTAATAGGATAGCTAATCACCAATGAGAATTCCCACAGCTGAAACGGACACTCCTCAGTGTTCGACACCTGGGAAAGCCATCCTAAGTAGGAAGCACTTTAATTCCAAAGAGATGCTGAGGCACCCACACTGCCAGGCAGCATGGGCCAGCCTCCCCTACTTAAAACACACTCCAAACACGACTGCGCGCCACCTCACACATTTTATAATACAGTATTGAACGTCTCACAAAGTTCCCTGGCTATTGTACACTGATGGTGAAGATTGAAGCTAGCTGTCAGATCCCAGGGGAACTGTCCCATACGACAACACGTACCCACCCGCCTCTGACGTGTGAGACCACAGCAGGAGGCACCGCGTCCCCAGGAGCATCTAGGTGGTGTGCACATGACTGACAGAAGCATGGGATACTACAGTGGGACCTGAATGATGAGCTCCAAAGCTCTTATTGAGGGGCCTGTGCAGTGGGACACTCACCTTCTGTGAAAGGAGCTAGGGTCAGAGTGAAACCAAGGGAGACAGGACTGGGGGGGAAGAGCTGAGTGTCCCAGGTGGGCCATCATAAACTCAGAGAGCGCAGGAGCCCCAAAGGCAGGACTCACCAACCATGACTGACGTGTAGCTGTGGGCAGGGTCGAAAGGGCATCTTCCTTTGCCGTCTTCATTTTTCCCCAGAAACTTGAAGGACGTCAAGTTCTACAGTGGAAGAAAAAGAAAACATCTGACCTTCCACCATGAAGACCAAAAGTGGGGAGCAAATGCACCCTGACCATGTGGGTCCAGCACTGGGAGCAGTGACGCCTGAAATACATCTCAAGCATATGACAGAACCTGGGCCGGATCAGAGTCTCAGCTTGTTCAACCACACTACTAAATGGGCAACACAAACCAGACAAAAACCATGGAATCCTCACCTCTGTTCATTCACTACCAGCAACACCTGGATCTATTCTGATTATTGAAGGCAAAGCCAAGTTCGCTACAACAACATAGGCCACACCATGCTCTAAGCTGCCCCATCATATCCTATAAAACAACGGTTTCCAGGCTGCTCCTTGCCCCAGGAGATTACATTTACAAGGATGGACCTGCACACCACAGCATCCACCCAAAACAAACTGATAAGCAACTTATTCCTGGGAGGAAGTTGAGAGTGTCAGAGCACACATCTGCACTAAGAATGCCTGGGAAGGCAGATCCCAGGAGAAGGTGTAACTTCCTCATCTGGCCCAGGAAGCAATGGGCATCTAACACTGTGATGGTTGGCCCTCCACACCAAACTATCACCTGGTATGTACTGGAACCGGTCTCTCTGGCTTTGCTCTCAAACACTTGACTGCAGCAGCTCCTTCCCAGCGCTGGTCTCATGTGAAGTCAACACAGACTGAGCCCAGTTCTCAAACCTCAGCCTCTTTAAGCTGTATTTATACTATAGCCATACATATGGCATACACTTATAGTTATCGTATGCTGTGTGATATGCATTACTAGTAAAGATTCAAATAAAAGCAGGGAGTGGGTGGACACACCTTTAATCCCAGCACTTGGGAGGCAGAGGCAAGTGGATCCCTTGAGTTGGAGGTCAGCCTGGTCTACAAAGAAAGTTCCAGGGTAGCCAGGGCTACATAGAGAAAGCCTGTCTCAAACAAATAAACAAAAGACAGGAATAGAAGAACCTGTGTTTGCCTCTGCCAGATCACCAAGGCAGGTGGGATTATACACCAAACTGACGTTACTAAAAGCATGAACACTTGAGAATTTGCTATGGAATAAATTCTGGCTGGAGGAAAGACACAGCAGAGGCCATGGAGGAATACTGCTTGCTCCTGGTGACTTGCTCAGTCTGCTTTCTCATACACCACAATGGTCTGGGCCTCCCATATCAACCACTAATAAGAAAATACTCTCGAGGCTTGCCTACAGGGCCAACCTGAGGGAGGCATCTTCTCAACCTTGGTTCCTTCTTCTCAGATAACTCTTAATTTCTGACAAGTTGGCAAACATAAAACAAGAAACAGGACACATACAAGGAAAAAAACAGATACATCCAAACATTAATACAAAATGAATCAGAATGTTCTCATACAGGGAAAACGTGACAAACTGGGGGAAATGCCCACAAGTGATGATAAGGTATTTCCACTTCTGAATATACAAGAGGCTCACAGACTGATTACAGAAGAGAACAGCGGATGAAAAATAGAAGAGACATGAGCCACCTCACAGGGCAACCTGCCAGCACTTCAGGAGTGTTAGGAAACTCACAGGGGGCAGGTACTGTACACCTAACAGACTGGAGAGGTTGAGGAGCAGTGCTGTCCACCAGTCAGGAGCTACCAGCCCTGCCAGAAACAGTTGGCTGGAAGCCACAGGCCAGCAAGCACACACGGCCTCACAGGTAAGAATGGCTGCAATGACCAATGGTCCAGTAAAAGCAATAAAGGTCACCAGTCAGGTTAGGAAGTATGAGCTGGAGTGACAGCATGGCTCAGTTGATAATACACATCTGTCATCAAACCTCACAGGGATGCCTGGAGGCTACTGGGCTATGCCCGCTCTGAGCTGTTGCACAGGGGAGAAAGACGGAGGGGACTAACAACCACTGTTCTTTCTTAGCTACAATAATGAATTCAGTTGTGCAAGAAAATGTCCCCAATTTTTGTTTATTTTGTTTTGTTTCTTCCAAGTCAGGGTTTCTCTGTGTAGCCCTGGCTGTCCTGGAACTCTGTATAGTCCAGGTTGGCTTCAAACTCAGAGATTCTCCTGCCTCTGCCTCCCTAGTGCTGGGATTAAAGGCGTGCACCAGTACCATCTGACCAGATGTCCCCATTCTTTTTTTTTGGTTTTTCGAGACAGGGTTTCTCTGTGGTTTTGGAGCCTGTCCTGGAACTAGCTCTGTAGACCAGGGTGGTCTCGAACTCACAGAGATCCGCCTGCCTCTGCCTCCCAAGTGCTGGGATTAAAGGCGTGCGCCACCACCGCC
Source organism: Chionomys nivalis (assembly GCF_950005125.1). Lineage (NCBI taxonomy): Eukaryota > Metazoa > Chordata > Mammalia > Rodentia > Cricetidae > Chionomys > Chionomys nivalis. The sequence continues at coordinate 66,592,261 of NC_080098.1, read as the reverse complement.
CAGCCCAGATGTCCCCATTCTTAAGAGATTCTTGCAAAGGCCTATGGGAACCACGGGTCACACTTTATCAAGTGTACACACGCTCACACAATTACAAATATGAACAGCTACACACATGCAAAAAATGACACATGGCACAATGTGGTCCAGGCGCACAAAAAGCCACAGGGGTGGGCTCTGCTGGAGGTTGGAGCTTTTCTCTTTTTCTTTTTTAAATTAGAATTTCCTAGTCTAGTTTTAAAGCAAGCATTCTATCCCCTTACCCCATACCCAGGCATTGCTTTGGAGTGTAAACAATGGTTCTGACACTTCCAACTAGACCAATGAGGGTTTAGTCGGGGGTGCCAGGTGAGGACGCCTCTACCACACCACCCTCTTCTCGTCCTCCTTTCTGTCCGCTTTCCTTGTTTTCTACTTAAGACGTCTATCTTTGAGGACCAAGGGCCGTTACATCCCAGAACACCCACCACATGCACATACACCATACATACAGAACGAACACACACACACACACACACACACACACACACACACACACGGTGCCGATCTTTTTCGCATCAGAGAATACAGTCAGTCGGGTAAACCTGTGCAATGGCTCTCTCCCCTAGACAGCTATACAGTATTCTGTTTCTTATTTCTCTCTTGATTTTTTTTCCCTTTGGAGAGAATCTTTTGAGCTTTATCTTATAACCCAGGCTGACCTCATACTCAGGAGTCTCCCAAAAGCGCTGGAGATTTCTGGTTTGCCTCACCACCCCTAGCTGCCTAAGTGAATGTCTAATGAGTCTGTGTTTTGTCTGTGTTATATGTCTGACTCTGTGTGTGTGTGTGTGTGTTCTGTATGTATGGTGGATATGCATATGGTCTATGCTTATATAAGTGTGGTGCTGGGGATCAAAAGCCAACATCTCTTGCATGCTAGCATGCCTAGCCTCTAGCTGAACTATAACTGGGAACAGGTTTTGAATTTCAGCTAATTGAGGGTTTAGGTGAATGAAGCTTTTCATTTTGGATTCTTCCCCCATCTGTGGTTCCAGTCATCTGCAGCCAACTGCAGCAGAGCAATGAACTAAGTCTCCTGCCTCCTTGCCTTGCCCTGTCCTGCCAGGGTGGTCACTCCCCCATGTTCAGCAGACCCTCATGGTATGTGCTACCGTTCCTCAAATGCCGAGCCTCACGGTCATCAGAACACAGACCAAGGTTTAGTAAGAGCCAAGGTTTTGTCACCCAGTGGAGATTTTTGGAGCTATGCCCAGCAAAGAGAGATAAGCCATATAGTATGTTTCATTCATATTTGTTATGGTTTATTTGTAAAATGTCTCCCACGGGCTCATGGGTTTGTTTCCAGGTGGCACTATGGTGGGGGAGGTTGTAGAAATGACACCTACCAGAGGAAGTCAGTTTCTGGAAGGGGGCACCCCTATTTCTTATCCCTGTCTGGCTTCTGTTTTTCTGAGATGCTGTCTATTCCCTTAAAGTGTGAGCCAAGGTAAGGCCTTCCTCCCTTAAGTTGTTTTTTTGTCGAATATTTGGTCATGGCAAGGGCAAAGGTGAGGGATTTGTAATATACACTGTATTTGTAAACTCCCATAGGCTGCTTGAGCGCACAGAGCAGCTGTCTCTGGAAGCAGGGCTGCACCTCCCCCTTGCAGACCCAAGTAGGCTTTTCGCAAAGGGTCTCCAAAACCTCTTGTCTGGGGATGGGCTGTCCCTCAACCTGGTGACAGAGGAGAGAGAACAGCAAAGAACTCAAGAGTAAGAGCACTATGAAGAACACCCAAGAACACTGAGCCCTTGAAAGCAGCTAGAAGGCGAATCGTTTGCAGAAGAGGTTACTATTATTTATCTATGACATAACAGTGCCTACAGTGGGGGCGGGCAGAAGTGACTGCCAGCTCCCTCGGTTTGTAAGCTCCTTATCTGATGGCATAGTCTCTCTGCTGCTATTTGTTCTTTTATTTAGAAGCCTCGCCCAAGCGAACCTTTGCTGTGACCAGGGCTCTGTCGATTGGGAGCTCCAAAAGGCTGCCTTAATGAGACCTCCTTGATTTCTGAGGGGCATTTTAAACACCCAATTTGATGTTTTGGTATCTATCTATCTATCTATCTCTTGGTAATTATTTTTTATGCTGTCTTGCCATGTACTTAATAAATTCATTTATCCCACACCGCAAGTATGGCTACTGTAGATTATCCTGTGGGGCACACAGACTCTGGTCAGGAGGAACAGGGCTGAGGGCTGCTTGCTGTAGGAAGTCTGACTGTGTGTTCTTGGTCCATATGGCTTGCAGAGAGAATGGGAGAGTGTGCCTCTCCTTTCATCACTGGCCAGGCTGGTGTGTGAGCACATGATAAGAGGGATGTGTTGGAGCCTTACCAGGTGGTCACAGGTAGGTTGGAACGCATTGGTCCCACACACATAGAGGGAGGTGGTGCTGAGTGGCTGCAACACCCGGATGTAGTTGAGGCATTCTGTCTGCAAGGGAAACACACACACAATCAACAAACAGGCAGACACCAAAGAACCTGCATGTCCCCATGGTGAAGGCCAGTCACCCACTGCCCTGCCCTCTTCTCTACTCAGGCTGTTCTGTCTGTGCCCATAGAGGGGGCACACTGCACAGTGAGTCAGGCTCTTCAATGCAAATTTTATCTCTGTAGTCCACAGGCACTTCAAGTGCCAGGCATGACTTTAGCTCTGTCCCTAATAAAATGCTCAGTCAGTATCTGTTGACCAAACAAAGCCAAGATCAAACAAGAGCTGACCTCAAATTGTACCGGGGTGCCCACAACAGATGGGAATGTATTTACCCTTGCTAAGCACACCATTCATTTTGGTGCCCATATCACCGAAGCAGACACTGTACAGACTCCTTCTGCTTTTTTGGGGACCCCACCCTACACTGCCGCCAGTACAGAACTAGAAATAGTGACTAGTAGAAGTCAGAAAAAAAGGCTAAACCCGAGGGTACAGCCAGCTGCGCATCCCTGAGGGCCCGGTGGGAAAACAAAGATGACGGTTTGCAACCCATGTGCTATTTTAGCAGAACAGCGCTCAGATTATATGGGCTATAGCCTGAAATTATGTCAAAGTGGGAAAGTTGTTCTTTCTTTTTTACAATAACCGGTTTCGAATGGACGGGGAATCATTCAGAGGAGGGCTCCCTACCAAGTTCATTGTGAGTCCCCACGTGTAGCAGTACAAGGCAGCTCACTCAGCTACATGAACCGCCTGCACGACAGCGAGCCCATCATAATGCCTGCCCGCCTTAGTTCCTGAGTTAACACCACAGTTAGAGACCAGTATGGCAGTGTAAGTGTTCAGTTCACAATTAACCAAGGAAGTTTAATTAAAAAAAAAAAAAAAAAAAAAAGGAGGGGGCTGGAGAGATGGCTCAGAGGTTAAGAGCATTGCCTGCTCTTCCAGGGGTCCTGAGTTCAATTCCCAGCAACCACATGGTGGCTCACAACCATCTGTAATAGAGTCTGGTGCCCTCTTCTAGCCTGCAGGTATACATACAGACAGAATATTGTATACATAATAAATAAATAAAGATTAAAAAAAAGTGGGTTTTTTCTTTTAATCTTTGTTTTGAAATTAGTCCACAACTGATAAACTCTGCCATCACTCAGCCATCATGACCACCATCAGGGACAACCTGGCTCTTGTGGTCTAAGAACATCTGAAGCATCTGCAGGGCACCAGGGTGGGCACAGGTGGGTACCCAGAGCGCCTGAGAAAAGGGATCCAAGGCCCAGTCTCCCTCAACGGGCACCACACTGATGTATAAAAACAAAAAACCCCAAACCCCAAAACTAAACAAACAAAACAGCCAACCAAACCCCTGTATCTTCTCAGACCTCAGTGAGTGCAGGGGAACCCAGAAACATGGGGGTGGGAAGGGGTAGCCAATTTACATCAGGTATTAGTGGGCAGGTACTCACAAGGCCAGGCCATTTGAAAAAGCCTCTCCAGTCCCTGCCCCGAGAGCACTAATCCTGACTTGGGGTTGGGGCGCGGGCAGAGGGGGCAGATGTGTTGAGACAACAGGACTGAGCCCAGCAGAATCACATGCTACCCGGCGGGCATGTAGAGAGAAGCCCTGGTCCTTGAAAGGACACAAATCCTAAGAAATGTGCACGCGGGTTCTTTGTGACCCACAGTTACCTGCTTTGATTTCCCCTTCTCTGCACACTTTGCTTTTTTGTCTTCAGAGACCTTCCAATACACCTGTGAGGGAGAAATGCATGAGAGCCGGGTTCACTGCAGCCTCCCCTGAGAAGAAACTGCTGGGACAAAACAGACACCAACAGAAAGCGCACAACACAACTCAGCACAGAAGTTCACAGCCAGAATAACGTCAGGACAAGGATCAGGCAGATGCTGAGGCCAGCTGGAGTCATCCCCAGGGCTTCCTGATGCTCTGTGACCATCATCCCTAAACTAGCAGGATAACACAGCCTTCAGACTTGCTCCAGAGGAACAGCGGAGTAGTGATGCTTAAGGACATGAATTTGATGCCTAGAATCCATGTGAAAAGGCCAGGTGCGGCAATGTACACTGGTATCCCAGGTGTGGGGTCAGACACTGGTAGTCCCAGTGTGGAGCCCTACACAGTTAATCCCAACTCTGGGAAGGCAGAGACAGGAGTGTCCCTGTGGCTTGCTGGCTGCCAGTCTACTTGACAAGCTCCAGACCAGTCGCGGGACCATGTCTCAACATAACAAAATTTGAAAAGTGGACGGCACCTGAGGAAAGACACCTAAGGATGTCCTATGACTCACCGCGACACACTCAGAACAAAACAGTAACCAATTCAATTACACCCCAAAGCAGGATTTCATTTGTTCTTTTGTGTTTTGTTTTGGAGATAGGGTTTCTCTGTATAACAGCCCTGACTGTCCTGGAACTTGCTTTGTAGACCAGGCTGGCCTCAAACTCACAGAGATACTTCTGCCTCCCAAGTGCTGGGATTAAAGGTGTGCACCACCTACTGTCTGGCTTCTTCTTCTTCTTTTTTTAGCTTATTTTTTATTTGCCTTGGTGTTTTGCCTGCATGTGTGTCTATGTGAGGGTGGCAGACCATGGAGTTATGGACAGTTGTTAGCTGGGTGCTGGGAATTAAGCCTGGGTCCTCTGGAAGAGCAGCGAGTGCTCTTACTGACTGAGTCATCTCTCCAGCACACACACACACACACACACACACACACACACACACACACACCGGTTCTTTTTTTTTAACCCTAAACATGCTTATTACATTTTAATTACATGTAGGTATAGCTGTGCATGTGCCACAGCACATATGTGGAGGTCAGAGGACTGCTTGTGTGACTTGGTTCTCTCTACCACACATGTCCAGGGGGTTGAACTCAAGTCACCAGGCTTGGCAGCATGTGCCTTACCTGCTGAGCCATCCCTTCGGCCCCTTCTCAACCTGACTTTTTCCTCTGACAGTTTTATACATGTATATAATGAATTTCAGTCATTTTCAGCCTCCGTTACTCTCTCATCCTTTTAAGGGTGACCATGTATATACAACAAAATCAGACACAGAAACAGCCTAGATTTTTCTTGGGTGATCTTGCTGGTGGGGTCCTGAGTCAGATCTGTATAGAGGTATGGGCAGAAGGGAGCCCCTGGCGCAGGCGGGGAGGGCACTGGACCTACCTCATGTCGCTTCTCAGAGACGTCCAGCGCGTTCAGTGCAAAGACAGCTTCCCGGGCTCCCACGTACAGAGTATCTTTGTCCTCACTCATCAGCAAGGCCGAGTAGTTAAAGATGCCTGGCTCATGAAACTGCACCAGGCCTACCTCTGTGGGCAGCAGAGGAAGGAAGGAAAACAAAAGTCAAGGAATCACTGCTTGGCCTGCACGCACCCTGGTCTCACCCCTTGGGGTCAGCAGCAACTTGGTCACATAGCCAACTGTGTCACACTGCTACACCATGGAGTAATCCTCAGGACCCCAGATAACCTCAATGCATCCCCCAAATGTGAGAGGGGCTGGCCCATGGCTGGAGCCCCAAGCCTGGATACATCCCTAGGGTATACTCCTGACCTCCCTCTCTGTCCCCTAGTCCTGCTGAGTTCCAAACCCCTCATACCGGGGGCGTCCAGCACACCACACACCAGATACTTGGTCTACCCTCTACCTCTTTAGCGTGTCTTTAACCATCCACTTTGAATTTAGAAAAAAACGTAATGGTTCAGGATTTTTCCCACTCAGGAAACTTACTTGAAACCCTCAACAACAAAAATTCAGAACTAGTGCTGAGGACATAGCTCAATGGTAGAGCATTTGCCTAATGTGTGCAGGACCCATATTCTTTCCCCACCACCCCCTCAAAAAAAGTCAAGACGGGTGGACACATGTCTCTCCTCAACAATTTCCTGCCATGCCCATAACTTCCAGAGACAAGGGACATTCTTTTTGCTCCTGCAGCAGTTTTAGGAACACGGTAACACAGGAAGGACACAAGCAGTCCTGGTTTTCTTAGGGGCTCACTGCGTGGCCCAGGTTGGCCTGGAACTCACGATCCTCCTGCTTCTACCTCCTGAGTGTGGGGCTCTCAGTATGTACTGTGTTACTTAGCTTGACATTATGAGCTGGCATTAACTTGCCTATCAGTAAGTATTCCCACATGTCCAGGTAGTTTCAGAGTTGAGCATTCTTTTTTTTTTTTTTAAGGGGGGCGCGTGTCGAGACAGGGTTTCTCTGTGTAGCCTTTGGAACCTGTCCTGGAACTCGCTCTGCAGACCAGGCTGGCCCTGAACTCACTGAAATCTGACTGCTTCTGCCTCCTGAGTGCTGGGATTAAAGGCGTGCGCCATCACTGCCCGGAAAGCTGGGCATTCTTATTGCACTTTGCTTCCCGGCCCTCTGATACCTCCCTGGAATGCTGTGCAGCCTGTGTGCCCCATCCTGGAAGTCTGACCTGAAGATCTCTGAGGCTTAGCTAATCTCAGCAGTGCAGCTCAGGTGCTTCTAGTCAGCAGGCATTAAACTGTGAGCGCCTGAGGTCACACGCGCACTCTGACTAACGCTTGGCACCTGCTGCGGGGCCTGAAGCAGCCAGCAGGGCCTCCTGCTCGCACGGCATCCTTCAGACATCCCAGTGACTTAAGCCCGCTCTGACCGACTCCACCAAGCATCCAAAGCATGCATCTCCATGCCCTCCAGAGCCACTAGCCTTCACAGCTTTAGAACTCACCTCCATGCTCCCAGGTGATCCGAGGCACAGGCGCATATGCCACCACTGTCCCCAACACTACCATCAGGGCCAGGAATAGCCCCCTAATGGGGGCACACATCCTCATGGGTGGGGGCCACCGAGTCCTTCAGCAGTGGATACACAGAGATGGCAGCAGGGACTTCTCAGAGCCCCAGGGCTGGGGCCAGCAGCACAGACTGGAGTCCATGAGTGGTAAGATTCCTGAGTCCCCACATGCCAGGTTAGCGGTGGCCACCGTCACCACCTCATGCCAAAGGTTACTGGTGTTCCCTTCCAACCTGCAAAAGAAGGAAAGAAAGGCTACAGGTCACAGCAGCTCCAGCGGGTTCTCGGCCACCCCCCTCCCCATCCCTTCCCACTGCCTATCCTCTCTGAATCTGTCTGCTGAGGAACATGAGGGCATTCAGGATCTGTGGTGCCGCCAGACAGGCAGACCTTGCAGAGATACAAGGCTAAACACACCAAGACGGACCTACCAAGGTGGGTTGTGATCTGAGATAAGCAGGTAGAGGGAAAGGCAGTCGTGTGGTGATAAGCCACAAATGAAAGGAACAAGTCGGGTTTCAGTTCCCTGGGAGGCTCACTTCCCAATTTCTGACATGCTAACCCAGAAAAATTATCAGACATCACAAGTCTTCGGTGTCCAGGTGCATGCCTGAGAACACATGCAAGAGTGTACATGTGTGGGCAGATACACAAAGTGCATGTAGCCGTAAATACAAACATACGTGCCCACATACATACAGTATGTGAGCACACATACTAACCTTTATACCTATGAAAACATGCCCTCAGGGCCTCATTTTGCAGGAGTAGCTGGCTTCCACAGAGGACACACAGCCAGTCCAGGAGGCTAATGGAGCTCTTCCTGCCTCACCGGGAAGAAGTTAATTACCATGGAAACAGCAGCAATTAACTCTGATTTGTCCAAACAAGGAACAGAAAAACAGGCTTTGGCGTTTGGTGGAATTGTGGCCATGAGGCTCTTGAGCCTGACCCTGTCCTCACCTACCCCAGCCAGACCTGAGGCCCAGCACACATCAGGACCCCAGTCTCTGAGTCTCTGAGTCCCTGCCCACCAGAGCCCAACACACCAAACTGTGTCATACCGGCTGTCCTGCTACACAGGTAGGCCGCACCTTTGAGTATGGCCAGCAGGAGATGACAGGGCACAACAGTTCCCAGATGTGGACCCAAGGCTGGCATAGCATCTACCTACCTGCCAGGCCTCCCCTGCCTCCCACAGAGGGTAGGGCCAGCTGCTCCTACATCTCTATCCAGCCCTCTGTCCTGTCCTCAAGTGCAGCCCGGAGAGGCTGTCTGGCCTCCATCCCAACACATTTTAAGTGTCCTCAAGCCAGAATAGCTTGAACCCCTCCTTCCTCCAAGGAGTGGAATATTCTAGGCCACCGCAGCTGATCTTTTCCTCAAGTGACTGGTTGCTATAGATCAAAAGCAATTATAGGAGACACACAAAAGAATCCAGTTATAGGGTGTGGTGTCACAGAACAGGGGTCGGCCCAGACTTAGCCCTACCCTACAGATTCACAGCAGCTCAGCACCAAGAGGGTGAGTCCTATCTTCATCCAACCAGAGGAGCAGAAAGCCAAGAACTGAGGCAGCGGCTGGGAAACACAATTATGAAATCTGGGTTCTGCTGAGCAAGTCCACAGTGCACCCTGCCTAGCAAGAGCCCATTCTCCCGCAAGAATGAGGAATGGAGATATGAGTTGCTGGGGTACAAGTCATGGGCATTCTAAAGCAGGGCCAGTTCCCTCCAATGCTGAGCGCCCACACTACTGATGAAAGGGCAGAAAGCCAGGACAGCCATGCACCCTGATCTTGAACACCCTCTGGGTCCAGAGCTGCTGCAGTATAAGGGTCTAAGCCCAGAAGGTCCTGTGCTTTGCAGAAACTGGAGATGGCCAGGGCAAGGGAGCTGTGACAGGCAGGAGGTCCTCTGATCTGTGTGCACACAGTTCCAGCTGTGAGGGTCCCTGGTGACATCCTGTGAGGTTGAACAGCAGCGAGGGTCATGAAGGTAGGGGTCACATGCCACTCTACTGCCTGCCTCCCTTCAAGGTCTGGGTGTGTATTTCCATTGTTAGAATGTTTGCCTATCATGTGCAAACTCCTGAGTTCAAGCCCCAGCACTTCATAAACCCAGGCATGGTGATGCAGCAGCAGGTGGAGGCAGAAGAAAGGAAAGTTCAGGACCATCCTTAGCTACATAGCTTGAGGCCAGCCTGTGCTACATAAGACCTGGACCATGGAGATGACGGCCACCCAACCTGTAAGCCTGTCTTGGGTGCACCTCCTTTCCAGTCCATCTGCCCTCCTTAAGCTCAGCAGCCTTCCCCTTCCCTCCCTCCTAGCATGCTCACCCCACCCCCTGCCTCTGATGCTTCCTGTTTCATTCTAGGTAACAGGATCCTAAATGTTCCTAGGTGGGCAGAACGCCCAGTTCAACACATTTCTAAGTGGCCCTGGTTCTAGCCAAAGATATATAAGTGGAAATTACTAGAAACAATTCCACAAAATGGCTAACAATAGCATTCTGATCCTATCCTCATCTTCATGCTGCTACCTGGAACTCAGAGCTGATGTCTGGAGCTCTAACAGCCATTCTATGAACATAAAAATAAGGATCTCAGAGCTGGGTGGTGGTGGTGCACGCCTTTGATCCCACCACTTGGGAGGCAGAGACAGGAGGATCTTTGTGAGTTCAAGGCCAGCCTGGTCTACAAGACCTAGTTCCAGGACAGCTAAGGCTATTACACAGAAAAATCCTGTAGACAGATGTTTCTTTCACACCTGGTGCCACAGCCGTTCAGTCCCAAAGAAACATACATAGGCTTATATTAATTATAAACTGTTTGGTCTATTAGCTCAGGCTTATTATTAACTAGCTCTTACAAATTAAATTAACCCATAATTTTCATCTATGTTGAGCCACGTGGCTTGGTACCTTTTCTCAGTACAGCATTCTCATCTTGCTTCCTCTGTGTCTGGCTGGTGATGGCACCTCTGTCTTTCTTCTTCCCAGAATTCTCCTAGTCTGATTGCCCCGTCAATACTTCCTGCCTGCTACTGATCAATCAGTGTTTTTTGTTTGTACCGGGTTTCTTTGTAGCTTTGGAGCGTGTCCTGGAACTAGCTCTTGTAGACCAGGCTGGCCTTGAACTCTCAGAGATCCGCAAGCCTCTGCCTCCTGAGAACTGAGATAATCAGCATTTTATTGAACTAACACGAGTGACAAATCTTTACAGTGTACAAGAGCATTATCCCACAGCAAAACTCTGTCTCAACACCCCCAAAATAAATGAGTAAATGAACGAACGAATAAGCAAATAAATAAATAAATAAATAAATAAGGGTTGCACTCTATGACCTGCAGAGTGAAATCAAGGAGGCTGGTCCCTGAGACCACAGCTAAGGCTCCGTGCCTGCATCTTCCTGCAGTTTAAGAATGAATTATTACCAAACACATTCGAAATGGAGCAATTAGAGCTCCAGGGGAAGAGAGACTGGTCTATAGTGGAAGTGTAATCAATATACACTACCATGGCCTCATGTGCAGTCTCAGTCGCTAAAGGGGAGTGTTGGGGCAGGGGAGGAACTCATTGGGAGGGTGGGGGAGGGGCAGAGGTGCAAGACAAAGGGCAGAGAGCAGGAGCCTCAGCTTGTGCCCCAGTACAGTCCCTGGAATGGGAAAGAAAGGACACAAGCTAACTCCAAATTTTAAGGAAAATACCAAGTGACTGGAATAACGGAAGCTCCTCACTGCTCCAGGGTAGTCAGCCTGACCAGGGCTGCGCTTGGATATAAGCTTTACAAAACGCGCATCAGCTAGAACTCGAGAGGCGGTTTAGCCGTGAAGAATAGTTGCTGCTCTTAGATAGAGAACCTGGGTTTCAATCCCAGGACCTACATGGCATCTCACAACCATCTGAAACTCCAGTTCCAGGGGATCTGACACTACCATTCTGCCCTTCGGTGGCAGCCAGAAGCAACTCGTCTGGCAACCCTGACTAACTGTAAAGACAGTAGGAAGTGTGGGGCTCACCATGGTCCTCAAACATCTCCACCCTGGGCTGATCCTGATGCTGCTTACAGAAGCACAGGACATGCTCAGCCAAGCCGAGCCCACTGTGGCAGCAGCTCCTGCCCTGTAGACCCAATCCCACAATGCGGAGCACAGTTATTTCATGGGTAGAGGGCCAAAGCCTTGTCGAAACCCTGATGCTCTTAAAAACACACCCCAGGGACCAGCCAGAGCTGAGGGGGATGGAGGACAGAGAAGTGGAAAAGGGAGGGAAGGAGGAGGGCTGTTGGGTCTGACTCCCCCCGCCCCCTTCTTTTCCTTTTTTCCCCCTCTACACCACTCACTGTTTGGTGTAATTTAAAACTCACTTTAAACAAAGTGACTGCCATTCCCACACAGACAGGCCGCCACGGTGCCTTCCAGGAAAGCTCCACAGTCATCCTTGAATGCCAAGTTCAGGACCCTGGTCTCTGTGTTTAAATTTAAACAAACAGATGTAACACCTTTCCCTCAGGGGAAGCTGAGGTCTCCCACTGACAGCTGAGGCCCTCCTGCTTTTGGCAGTGACAGTGAATTGTCTCAGAAGAGGGCCTGACATCCCATTAAAGACAGGGTCACGAGGAGCCCATTTACCACACTGAGAAGGAAGACCTGCAAGCTGCAGTCTCTCCAGCAGCCTGCCTGGGCTGTCAGAAGGCAGCTCTCCACCTCCAGGGAACCCTGAAAACCTCAGCAGAGGCTGCAACTGAAAACAGGAACATCCCCCAGCCAGAGCAAGATTAAAGAGTGGTGAGCACACAGTTCAGGTCTGGGACCATTAATATAACCTTGAGAGCACTGTGTGTATGTGTTTGTGCCCAAGTGCATACACTGTGCATGCAAATCTGTGTACATCATGTACACACTCATGTACATGGCCACACCTGCAAGTGCCAAGTTAAATGTGTGTCTCTGTACGTAACACGCACACAAGTGCATGCATAGCATGTGCACACATATCTATATCTGCAGATGCGTGTAAACATGTATGAATATATGTGTGTGCATGCATCTGCAGATGTGCACCTAGGGGTGTGTGTGTGTGTACACACTGCATCTTAGAGGAGATACCAATAGTGACAAGATGGCACAAAGACTTTTAAGCATCCTCCTGGGCACCACAGCAAACACAACATGGGATCCTAAATGGCTGTGGTAAAGTAAACTGTCCCCTGAACTCCAACCCCACAGAGGCATTGGCCACAGGAGCCTGCTCTGTCTACTACCTGTTCATTTGCTTAGACAAGAAGGTGAAACTGGCTGCCACAGCACAGAGGAGAACCTAGTCACCCCACCCCACCCCCGCTGGATGTGGCCCTCCAACCACTTCCTGTCAGCCACTCGCTAGGCACTCCACCCCCACAATGCTGGCACCCCAGAGATGCTGATGTCACTAGTCCAAACACTGAATTACAGAGGACCTGTCCCTTGAGAGTTCCAGGAGGGGTCCAGGAACTCCTGAATAGCTGTTGTCCCAGCTTTGGTGTTCCCAGGCCCCAGGCATATCCCCAGAGCCAAGATCTCCAGCTGGTAGGGGTGTGCTCTACTGTAGTAACCTGGCAAGACACAGCTAGTGGGAGCAGCTGGGCCTCACCATCTAGGTCAACACTCAGTCTCAAGCCACGTGAGCAGGCAAAGCTTAGATAATGCTCAAATGGGCTCTTACCCCTTCCAGCTCATGCCCCAAACCTGAGCACTAAGTGGGTGGGTGCTGCGCTGGATGGGAAGCCAACATGCAAAGCAGAGTGTGGGGCGTGATGGCCACGGTGCCTACCGACCAGCAGTGGTGACGGGGCGCACATTAAGGAGGAGGTAGAGCCAGGAGTGAAGTGGGGTTCCATGGGGGACTAGCGGCCACCTGCAGGACCTGAACGATGGCATGCTATTAGTACAATGTGGCTTAAACTTCTGACAGATCCTGACACCATCTCTTCCTACAGGTTTTGTGGCATGAGGGTGGCATTCTGTCACCTCTTCAGGCCCAAGAAGTACAAGCCTGGCCTCACAATCCCCCAGGACTCCAGGTACTGGTCCTGGATCGCAGAGACAGCACAGGTCTGTGCAGTGGCTGGTCTGTCCCAGCGTCTGGCCCTGGGTAACCTTCAGCTGCCATTGTGAATGTTACTGTGACATCCTAAATTCCTGTGTGACGGTGATGGAGGCGGGTGAGGTCTTTTCAAGGTTATGCGGTCATGAGGATGGCCTTCTTAAGGATGCTCCACAGAACTATCTCCCTCTCCCTTTCCACCAGGCATGATGGACAGTCAGAAGTGAGCCCTCGCCGGACACTGAATCGACCCTGGTTCGATCCTGGGCAGCAGCCCACAGAACTGAGACCGCCGTGCTGCTTACAATGGAGAGCCAATTAACAGCAAAACCCAGCCCGGAGAGGCCAGTACCAGATATACTAGCAGACAGTACTTACTCAGGAGGTCAAAGACAGTGGTGCTTTTGTTCCCAAAGAGAGAAAGGAAACTTCCATCAAAGATGCTACAGAGCACTTCGTTTGCCTTTTTAAGGCTCCTTTCTTATAGAATGTTCTCTAGCTGCATGAATGGCACCACGGTGTCTGACTCCTCTAAAGAAATGTAAACTGAAATGCCACAATGTGTCCCCGAGTCTCCCCCAGCCAGTGCTGCTGGTGTCCAAGGACAAAGGATTTTTTGGGGGAAAGGGACAATAGAAATTAAGCCATGGCAACATTCTACCCCCCGGGGGCTTCGGAATGCAGCACTATGAACAGTGAGGACAAGAACCTACTATATTATTTGGCAGAAACTGTCACTGGTTCCTTGACTGGAACAGGGCAGCAGGTGCACCTAGAAAGACAGTACACAGTCAGAGACCAGGGTGGGTGTGCCTGGGTCATATTGTGCCTGCTGCATACCTTCACTGCATTCCGAGGAAGGTGTAGGTCGGCATGGGAGTGACCCATACTGTTGAGAGGAAGTGTTGGTCTGCACGGAGACAGACACTGCTCTGGGGCTGGTACTCACGGGGACCAGGGCTCTTACTATTTAATGTGGCACTCAGTGCATGAAATTGCCCCATACTTTCAAATTCCTCATAACTAAGGAACCTTAGAAACATTTCAGAGACCAATGAAATTCAGACAAATGGTCAGTTAAAAGGAGGAAGAGAAGGAGGAGAAGGAGAAGCAGCAAGACAAAACTTGGAGCCCAGTGCAAACTTAGACTTCCTGAGGAATAATGAGGTCTCTCTGGCCAGGGAGGCGGCTCAGTGAGTAAAGATGCTTGCCATACAAGCCTGACGACCCGAGTACAATCCCTGGTACCCATGGTGGAAAGAGAGAACCAATTTTGAAAGTTATCCTCTGACCTCCACTGGCAAGCCATGGCATGCATGCACGTGCCTGGACTCACGTAAGTAGTCTCTGCCCCAATGCACCCAGATATCCATGCTATATGTGTGTATAACCAGCGTCCACACCCCCAGTGAGGGCTTCCCTCCTCACCACAGCCCGGCCAGGCTGTCTCTGAGGAAGAAGCAAAGCTGTTACTTATGTCACCGTGCACTGAGGAAGAGGAGAAGGATGAGGGACAATGGGTTTTACACACTTTCTGGTTATTTCTCTTAGCTTTGTCCAGTTAAAATGCATTGCAAATCCTGGGTCGAGTGCCATCAGGAGCCCTCTTCCGGTGCTGTGCCTTCCCACGGCAGGAAGGCGAAGGCCAGTGAGGGTGCTGTAGCCCATACCATGTTGAGAGGAAGTGCTGGTCAACATACAGAGACAGACACACAGAGACAACTGACACAGGACCCACACTCACAAATACACAGGCAAGCACAGCCATATGGGAGACACGGGCACACAGACACACTCAAACACACAGATGTGGAGCCGTAAACACACAGGGTCATGGCCACGTGTCTTTTCTACACCCCAGAAAAGAAGAGAAAGCACACACGGGGTGCACACAGGGGCATCATGTCATTAGCAGTCACAACCCAGAAGGGATGGGAGTTGGAGAACATGGAGAAAGGGAAGGTAAGGCCATCTGGGGCATCAGTGGCCAGCATCAAAGCCCCATGCTGCCCTGAGGGACGGCAGCCGTTTCTTAGCCTTGGCGCCAATGTACACATAGCAACAAGGTCTCTAACCGACCATTAGAGCCAATGAAGGCTTCTAGACTGTATCAGTTGCTAACCTGGGCATACAAATCAAACACAAAATGATTTACCTGTACCGTGCGTGGGTCTCTGGGGTCAGTCTTGGCACTTACAGAACGGAATCTTCAGGAAGATTGCTCTGAAAGTATTGAGAAACCAAGAGTCAAGTCCCCAGGTCCTCCGCCCTCGTGCTCAGTTTGGCTTCCAGATACTGATACAAATTTCTGCTTCAACTTACGGCCCCAGGCAGATGACCTTTCTCCCCAGGACCTATGCGGCTTGTACACTTCAAAGGAAGTGAGGTGCTGGGTAGCCAGCAAAGGGGAAGTACAGTCTGGGTCGGCTGGCGCTGGCCTCACCACCACACACTACCACTTCTCCTTTCTTTTTCCTTCTCTGAAAAAAAAAAAAAAAAAACCCAATCGGAGAGAGATGGCTCAGAGGTTTAGAGCATTGGCTGCTCATCCAGAGGACCCGGGTTCAATTTCCAGCACTCACATGGCAGCTCACAACTGTCTGTGGCTCAAGTTCCAGGGGATCTGACACCCTCACACAGACATATGCAGGCAAACCATCAATGCACATAAAATAAGAATAAATAAATTTTAATAAATTAATGTTCACCAAGTTGCTGCTCTGTTGCCCAGACTAGCTTCAAATTCAGTATTTTCTTGCCTCAGCCTCCCCACTGCGGAGACTTCAGGTGTATGTCACCCTGGCGCCTCGGCCAC
This sequence comes from Chionomys nivalis, assembly GCF_950005125.1. Taxonomy (NCBI): domain Eukaryota; kingdom Metazoa; phylum Chordata; class Mammalia; order Rodentia; family Cricetidae; genus Chionomys; species Chionomys nivalis. The sequence goes on along the minus strand of NC_080098.1, from coordinate 66,576,080 downwards.
TTTTGAGTAACATAAGCCATGTATGTGCACACCGCCTGTCACAGAGAGCAGAGTCCGTTCACTGGAGAAAGAATCACCAGGCTCAGTTAGAAAGCTTACCTAGCACACAAACAGCCCTGGGCTCTGTCCCTAACACTGTATAAACTGGGCATGGTGGTACAATTCCGTAATCACCCGCAAGCCAGAGACGGGATGATCAGGAATTCAAAGTCATCTTTGGCTGCAGAGGGAATTCAAGGCCAGCCTGGAATGTGTGGGACGCAGGCTCAAAAACAAAGACAAGTATAATCTAATTGCTTTATTCTTTTCAGATTTTCAAAAACTCCAGTTATACTTTATTTACTTATTGCATGTGTATATGTGGGGGCACACTTGCCCACAACACATGTGGAAGGTCAAGGACAACTTGTAGGAGTTGGCTCTATCTGTCTACCATGTGGGACCCAGGGATCCAATTCCGGTAACTGAGGTAGGCGGCAAACAACTTTACAGGCAACATCTCAATCCTAATTTCAGATTTGTATCTTTTCCATCTTCCTAAGGAAAAAAAACCACAACAACAAAAAACCACAGACTGTATAGTCACAAGAATTAAATGGGTGCTCGCCCCCTGTCTTGTTTGTTTTTTTCAGGGGTTGCTGGGACAGAACCCAGAGGCTGGTTCACATTAGGTCAACAGTCCACCTCTGAGCCGCACCTCAGCCCCTCTCTTTTCTTTCGTGGTAGTTTTAAAGCTAACCAGAAACAAGCAGCCTCTGTAGAGTGAGGCCAGGCTTCTGTAATACATCCATAAGCATCAGGGACAGAGCCCTCCAAACAGGTTCCCGGAACCTAGTGACTCGGTGCCATCAGTCGCAGAGGGACGGCTGGAGGCCGAGTGTTGGAGGAACCTGCAGGGCTCAGGAGTGGGCCAGACTGAGCCCAGTCCAGGGGCTTCCCTAGCCTGCTGAATCCTAAGCCACTCCCAGTGGGACTTTGCAAATGACACAGGTGACCCACTCAAATGGTCCTCTCCTGTCACAGGAGTAGCAAGAGGGGGCAGTCTCCTGGGGTCAGGACAGAGAACAATTTAGGGAGACAAAGGAAGTGATTTATGCAGGAAAGGAAGGTTAGAGAGCAACGTGAAGGCCTAGAATTATGAAATGGAAAGAGTCCCTTTGAGGAGGCCTTCTGTATGTTTGTCACTTCATGAATGGAGGAACCTTGTCATTTTGTGAATGAGGGAACAGCCAGGGCTGCTCCCTACGGCCTGATCAGAGCTCACCACCTCTGTTGTAGGGCAGGGATGGCAGAGTTGACCCTTATCCCTTGAGGGTTCTGTGTCCCTCTAATACATACTGGCCTCTGACAGCTGGACCCACTGTTTGTACCCATTTCCTGCCCACCAAGGTTCCCAAGTCCCTATCCGGTCTCTGACCCCAGCCATACCCCAAATTCAAGTCACTCCTGCTCTGGCTGCAGCAGCAGCAGCTCAGACGCCGGGCCTCCAGCGTGTGTTCACTGTTTACTCAGACCGTTTTCTTCTGCTTCCTCAACACAAAACCACACAAGATATAATTAGTTCTCGCACTCCAGTCGGCCTGCCATGGACTCCCCCTGAGTGGGTATACGATGGCACCTTAGCCTCCTCAACACAGCACCTACTGGTGGCTTGCAGGATGAAGGACGAGGAGAGAAAGGCTTCCTTTCCATTTTCAGAAGCCAGAGAAGCCTGCCTTTCTCTCGCCTCTAGGACAGAAGCTAGGGTGGCCCTGCATTCCCAGCAGAAGTAATTGGATCAACAGGCCCTAAAGTTGAAACTACCAGAGTCTGGCTCCTTCAAGCTGGCCTTAAGGAAGTTGCTGGGGCTCTCTGGGCCTGTCTCTCCCTTCAGAAGACAAGCTAACAAACAGCGGTGACCCAAACATCAGCTGCCTTGGACAGTCACTGCCTCACCTGGAGGTTTGAGGGTCTGAGGTTGATCTATGTGAGGAGCTTCATCCTGAGCACGGCACCCACCGAAGATGGAACTGCTGAGTGTTAACTGGGTGGCACTCTTGCTACCGGTGACATGCAGCCTGTCAAAAAGGACTACCTGAGATGGCCCAGCCACACACAAAAAAAGAGCAGAGTGTAGCTGCATCTGCTTTAAGTGTACCAGAAGCATTTTAAGAGTCTGGGCTGAGGCTGGACGTAGCTCAGGAGGTGGAACGCTTGCCTAGCACGTGAGAAGTCTAAGGTGTGACACCCAGCACCGTTCAAAACTGGGTTTGGTGGTGAGTGCCTGGCTATAATCCTAGCTGTGGAGGAAAGGCAAGCAGATCAGAAGTTCAAGGATATCCTCAGCTACATAGCAAGTTCAAGGCCAACCTGGGCTACATGAGACCCTGCCTCAGTTCTCTTCCCCATATGCAACAAAGGTTTTGAAGCACTATGTCCTGCAATGACCACAGGCCTGGATGGAGGATCCTGAACTCCAGAACCCCCAGCAGTCTCGGTAGCAAGCACAGGTTGGCGAGACCGCAATGAGACGTGGTATGTAGCAGGACCCCAGACCCCTGGCCTTGTCCAGGGCTGTGGACTGTGGGGGCCCCCCCGATCCCTGTCATTCTCAGCCCCATTCCATGCAGAGGTGAAGGATGAACACACAGCACAAGCAGACAGGGCCATGGCCAACTGGGATTTGTCTTCTAAGTCCCCAGCCACTAAATGCTACCCTAGCAAACTGCCTTCATCTCCAGCAACTCCTCGGAAAGGCACAACAAAAGGTCAGGCCAGCTCGACAAGGGTCATGATCAAGATTCTTGCGACAGGGAGGCCTAGGTCAGTGGGCGGTTATCTCCTGACTTCTTTGGATGTGGCACACCCATGGGAGGGGCTTTCTGTTCTCTATAGCCCCCCAGCATGGTCAAGCTCCCCTAGTTTGCCTGATCAGGGTTTCCAGTCTACCTGCCAACTCTCACACTGCCTCCCCTAGAGATCCCAAACCATACCTCGGCAATTTCACCACGTCTTAAGGGTCTGTTAACTTTTTGTCTTTTTTTTTTTTTTTTTTTGAGATGGGTTTTTACTGTGTCATCAGACCTGGCTTCAAGTCGTCTTCCTTCCTGCCGAGCCTCAGGACAGCATACCTCTGCTTCTTCATCTTTTTTTTTTTTTTTTTTTTTAATTTTTGTTTTTTGAGATAGGCTTTCTCTGTGTAACCCTGGCTGTCTTGGAACTCACTCTGTAGACCAGGCTAACCTCAGACTCAGAGATCCACCTGCCTCTGCCTCTCTAATGCTAGATTTAAGGCTTGTGCTACTATGCCCAGCTGAATGTCCCTGCTTCTTAACCACAGTGGAACCAAAGCAGCCAGCGTTTTATTGATGCTCAGCATGTGGTCACTGTGGACATCTTGTGAGACATGACAACTTTACACACCGCATGCCTATGACAGGAAGAAGCAAGTGTTGTGAAGTCCTGTAGTGCTTTTCTTAAGCTGAGGGTGCCAGGGTTCCCCATGCTCCCAAGACAGTTATGGTGCAACTGTGGCATGTTTACAGCCAGACTCTCTAGTCCCTAAATACCAAATGGCCCTCAGGCAAGATGTAAAAGGCTAGCAGAAGACTGAGCAAGGAAGGGTGCCTGAGTCAAGTCTTCTGACACATGTGCTGTGGTACGCATCAGCATAGCACACACACACACACACACACACACACACACGAACACTCTAGAGGTTCGTATGATGTGATCCATAGATTACAAATGATCCTCAAACTCACTTTACGCATTCTCCCAAGCCACTCACAGGAGCTATTTCTTCTTGACTTCCGTTAAGAACAGTGGCTGTAGGGAACCACCAGCATCAAGAAACAACTTTAAATAAGGCCATAACCTACAAGAGTCCTTGCATCTGTTACAGACACTAGAGGTCACTGGAGGCAGAAACCGATCCAGAAAGATGGCCCCATCAGAACTGCACTCACGGTGTCCCTGAGGCAGCCAGCAGGGCCCAGGAGGGACTCACTACCATTAGACCCAGAAATCAGAGATCATTCTGCACACTCCAAGCAGGAAAAGGAGAACCTGAGCAACCTCACTGTCCCTCTAACGAGAGCCCCTCTGCTCCTGGCAGCCTAGATCCCTATATAGGGCACCAGGGCCTGGAACTCTGGGGTGAATTTGAGACCCTGGCCCTGAGTGTCTCTGGTCTGGTGAGCCTTACAACAGTAACAGGCCAGGGATGCCAGAGCAGGTCTCCTGTTCTGTGATGTGCCAGTTCCTAGATGAATCAGATCGTGAAGCACGGTGGGTCACTCACAGGGAATATGAAAAAGCCGGTGAGTCACCGGCACCAGACACCAATGTACCATCGTCTTCCACCGACACAGCTGTATCTCTTTGGGGGCACAGGAAGGAGATGGATTCATTCCTAAGTACGAGGGAAAAATGCTGGATTGATATACAGAACTGCCTCACATTAAGACTGGAGCATCAAACCTTATAAATTCCAGCAGCTTCTTAGAAAAGCCAATTCCAGAACATTCTTTCACCAAGATAAGCTAGGCTGTGTATACAAATGACAGGTGGCCCTGGAGCCTTATCCCTGCCTCAAGACAATAATTTGTCCTTAACTAAGCTCACTGCCCACTCCGAAGGCCCAGAACATTCCAGGCCTTTCCACGCCAATGAATATGAAGAGAGCCCTTGTGAAAGGAAGACCCCTCACATGCATCCACCAGGTCCATTCCATCTTCTCCCTGTGTCCGCAGGCAGAAGAATGCAGGTGGCAGTGACCTTAGGGTCCCAGATGCAGAGCAGAGGCAGCTGTGCAAGAGGGAGAGGCTCTACCCTTGGCGCCACCAGGGGCTGCCCTTGTTCCAGGGCTGTCAGGCATCCATGCATTTAGAGGCACAGAAAAGTCGGGGCTCAGGGAGATAGCTAAGTGGGTAAAGTGTCTGCGTTGGAAACCTGAGGACTTCAATTCAATCTGTAGAGCCTATGTGAAAAACTACACGTGGTGGTCCAAGGGAAGTAGACTCGAGGCATGGGCCTCAGGCTTCTATACTTGCACACCGTACTTGCTTATGTAAGAGTGCCCACTCATATGTGAACATGCACTCATACAAATACACATGCAAAAAACATTGGGCCTGGGCTGAACGTGCACACATTTGTCCTTATTCCTTACACTACTTGTACTGTGTACCTGTATTCACATTAGCAACTACAAGAAGATAAAGGCTGTGGGGGGGGAGGTGCAGGTTCACATAGTGAATGTTCCATAAGTAGCTCAATCATGATGAATTTGTCTGTCTTGAGGTGAAATAGAACTGATCTCCACAAACAAAAGGTGAGAAAATCACAAGCTGTGAGTCAGACAGTCTTCAGGGAGGGGACGGGGGTAAACACGGGGTTCAGGGAACAGTTCAGTCATGGGAAGGGGATTTCAGCACAGGGAGTGAGTGTATCACAAAATTTCGCAAGGAGAGGAAGTTTTTAGCAACACTGCCCCAATCAGCAAGGCCTGTCCAGCTCTACCCAACGCACCCATTAGACACACCCAGCCTTATCTTACCTCCACCAACAAGCAGAGGGTCTACAAACCCTCTAGACCCAGCTCTACACAGTCCCCTGTGCAGAGGGCCTCAGATGAGGGCAGTGAGCCGGGACCTGACAGTTCTGCCACGCTTACTTCCTTGGCTGTACCATCCCACACGTTCAAGGGGATGCCAGCTTGGAGATATTTATCTCCAAGGTGGTTTCTGAACAAAAATTATCCTCCTAACATATGCTCGCCCATTAGGAAGGGTTAAGTAAATAATAACAGCAGGGTGTGCAACACAGGCAGCACAAGCCAGGCATGTCAGCGGTTCTCAGCAAGTAAAACACAATACAGTATTGCATGCAAAACACGTAAGTCAGGGCTACTCGCTAAAATCAGTCCCAAGGATGGCGTCTGGAGGCTGGGCCAGGCAGCTCCACCCAGACCCACACCTGGAGGGGCAGCAGCTCCTGTTTTTGACGTGCACGTGGGTCTCACATAGGTAGCACTTAGGCTGACCTGGAAGTTGTCACCTGAACACAAACGGAACTACTTGCATTCAGTTCAGTGGAATTTTAGAGGCATTGTAGGCATCCTCTTTGCACTCTTCCGGGTCTTCTACGTATATGGCTGGGGTCTTCTGTCAGTATTAGCCATAGTACCACATGCACTGCTTCCAACCACAGCTGTGCCCACCTCGGCATCCTCTCTTCCGACGCATCTTGCCTTGGTATTCCCACCAGGCATTCCTGACATCTACAGACTCATCCACACTGAGATCCGCATCCTCAAAACATCAAAGCCTGGTGCACATTCAGGTTTACCTCCCAGGTACTTATCACCTTAGGTCTGTGCCTCTGTTACCTTCACAGCTATGCTGTTCGGCTCTGACCTGTGCCTCCATCATCTTCACACCTGTGGGCGGTTCACCCTCTTCCTGCCACACCCACACTCTGAGCCAGAGACACAGTGAGACTACCAGCACCAGCTGTAACCTGGGCCCAGTTTAGCATCCATTACCTGGTAGAGCTGGCCTCCAAAGGTGCCTGGGCTGCAGTGAGGCTACTGAAATAGACTACTGGTTGTGGCTTGATTCATCTCCTGAGCCACAGGAGATGCGGTTCAATAAAAATCCATAAGCTCCCTAGCGCTTGAGAGGCAGAGACAGGCAAATCTCTCTGAGTTCAAGACCTGCCTCATCTATAAAGTGATTTCTAGACCAGCTAAGGCTGAGACCCTATTTCAAAACAAACAAAAAACTTGTAAGCTCACTTAAAGCATGGTATGATTTTACTTAGTTTACTAGGTCATATGGTTCTTGGGTGCAGATTCTACATATGACAACATTGTATATGATGTCAAAATTCTAGACATGCCTGAAGGAGAAATCAACCTAAAAACCAACTCTCCATCTGGAAAAGACGGCTCAGTATCTCAAAGCACCTGCTCCTCTTGCAGGCGACCCAGTTCTAAGCACCCATGTTGTGCAAATCAACTGCCTATAACTGCAGCACCGTGGGGAGCCAACAAGTTCCAGTCTCCATAGGCACCCGCATGCACATGGCTCACAGTCTCTCTCTCTCTCTCTCTCTCTCTCTCTCTCTCTCTCTCTCTCTCTCCCTCCTCCCCTCTCTCCCTCTGTCCCTCCTCCCTCTCCCCACCCCGGGCGCACAAGTGGACCTGAAAGCCCACATTATTGCATGGGCCACAGTGCTCAGTCTCTTCAAGCATGTAAACAGAAAAGAGGCTCCAAGCCCCGAGTAGCAGCCAAGCTATGGCGGTTTGAATGAGAATGGCCCCCACAGGCTCATATATTTAAATGCTTGGTCCCTAATTGGTGGCACTGCTCTGGGAAGGATTGTGAAGTACGGCCTTGGAGGAGGTGTGACATTGGGGTGGGCTCTGAGGTTTCAAAAGCCCACTTGAGGCCCAGGCTTACTCTCTCGGCCTCCAACTTTCAGATAAGGCGTGAGCTCTCAGATAACTGTCCCAGTACCACATCTGCCTACCTGCTGCCATGCTCCCTGCCACGACAGTCACAGACTCTAACCCTCTGTAACTGCAAGCGTCCCATTAAATGCTCTTTTATAACTGGCCTTGGTCACAGTATCTCTCCACAGCAATAAAAAAGTAGCTAAGACAGAATCTTCTCCAAGCACTAGAGAGAGGTTTTCAGAGCCAGCCTGGGGGCAGAGAACAGACACAGAGGTGACCAGGAGAGGCTGGGGGGACACAGACAGAGTGGCCAGCAATGGCAGCAGTGGCGTCACTTCGGGCTTGGGTCCCGTCCACAGGATCCATGCTCACCAGCCCGGCATGTGCAGCCACGACACTTACGTGAAGAGGAGCGGGAATTCCTCCTGCCTGTGCTGGGTGTTCACGGCACCTTAAGCACCTTGTACCCGAAACCACTGCCACCCAGAGAACACAGAAGGGCAGCCAGGCCTCTAAGCCTCTACAGGTTCACCTTGCTGGCTGGCTCCGCTTCCAGGGCACACCCAACAGAAGCACTGGGAAAATGTTTTGTTTTTAGCCCTGTGCATGCTGACCTTTCTCTCTACTCTGCCAGCCCAGAGCCTGTGGCTGCCTGTCTAGTTCTAAACATATAGTAGACTCACACAAAGGGCACACCCCGGCAGATCCCTGGGGCTGAGGCCACGCTGAACAAAGAAGAGCCTATTCTGTGGCCTTTCCTGGGCTGACCAATATGGTCTAACTCTTTGGTTTGTTTTGTCTAGTATGAAATGGAGAAGGGGTGAAGGTTTTGCTCTGTTGCCCACGATGGCCCTGAACTACTGACTTCAAATGATTTCCCTGCCTTAGCTTCCTGAGTAGCTGAGACTCCTGATACACACGGCAGTGCTGGGTTCTTTCACACTTTGCTGTGCCCATCCCTCAAAAGAACTCCCTTTGGGGATACTGAGGCCTGGTGATGCCTACCACACTCCCCACCTTGCTGACCCTTCCCAGGAGTAAGGACACATGAGCCACCTTCACTGGTCCTTAAACCTCACCCATCCTCCACCAGGTGGCTTCTATCCAGCACCTCTGTGCTGCCTCCATCTAAGGACTGCAGCACCTGTGGTCCAAGCTCCTGCTGGGCCAGTGGCAGTGGCAGCAGGTGGGCATGCTCATGGCCTCTGAACACTAATGTTGGCACAGACAGAGTTCCTGCATCCCTGCTCAGTGCTCCATCACTGACCTCATCTGCCTCGCAAAGGCGAAGATGCTCCTCCCCCAAGCACTGCATCTCAGGGGGCATGGATGCCTCCCTGGGACCGCTATTGAAACAGACTCCACTGTTTTGAAACAACAGAGATACATCACAGAACAGCTCTAGAGGGCAGGCATGCAGAGGGCTGGCTCCAATCTCAAGGTCGCCTCTACCATTGGGCTTCTCCCAGTTCACCAGGGACCTTCCTCCATTGCCACAGCCATCAAATGGGATCCCAGTGTCCCAGGCCAACTAGGACTCTGTCACCAGCACTGCTGAGATCATCTCCCAGACAACTTTTCAGAACACCTTGCAAGAGGGACTAGAGCCGAAACAACGGTTGTTCACTGACGGCTGGGACCACATATGACCAGGACTGCCTAGCAATACAGACGGTCCTGATATACGTGGTGGGGGTGTTCCCGCTGGACCGCTTTGTTCCTCTTCCCAATGCGATCACACTGAATAAATCTCCCTTTTCTGCTCCTCACCATTAATTATTTTATTTATTTTTTTGGTTTTTCGAGACAGGGTTTCTCTGTAGTTTTGGTGCCCGTCCCGGAACTAGCTCTTGTAGACCAGGCTGGCCTCGAACTCCCAGAGATCCGCCTGCCTCTGCCTCCCGAGTGCTGGGATTAAAGGCATGCGCCACCACCGCCCGGCATTAATTATTTTTTTGATTGGCTTACTGAGGACAGGTAGCCTGGCTTGTTGGGGCTGCCAGGCCCCAAGCTCTAATTGCTCCAGTAACAAAAGCTGGGCCAAGAGACACGACATCAATTTTCATTTGCACAGGTACTGTCTATCACACACCAGAAGGAAGGAGACGAGGCAGGTAGAAACGGACCCTCCTCTACGGCATTCTAGGTCACTGTGGCAAAACTCCCACACTAACCCTCTTTTGTCTAATCCCTTCTCTGGGATTTATCACCTTTTATTTAAATGGCTCTGAAGCCTGCGTCTGCTTCTTTGGAGTCTGAGTTCTTTTGTGAGAGGCACCAATACACACGAGGGTATTAAAGTCAGCCGGCCTGTCTCCTCTTGGTCTGTCTTTTACTACTTTACTTCACAGGCACCAGAGCAGGGCCTGGAAAGTGGGGTTCCCTCCCCTCTGAAGCAGTGGAGCCCCCCAGCAGTACCCTGATGATTACATTCTGGGTCACCTGAATTATCAAGGACAGTCTCCCCATCTCAAGGCTCCACACCAGATCATGATAGCTTCCACGAGGCCCCCTTGCCATGGTCACCTGATGTGAGCGTGGATGTCTTGAAGGACGTTTATTCAGATCCCCTGATTAGCACATCTGTCACTAAAATCCAAAACTGAGAGAAGGGACTAGAGCCCTGGCAAAAGACACTTGCACCCAACAAAGATGGTTTCTTTTCATTAGCAAAATTAGTATGTTTGGCAGTCCAGCACAAGCCAGCTGAAGCTGACCTCCAAAGAAAAACCTTTACCCAACATCCAACAAAGGAATGGACCCAGGAAGGAACTCTGTGGGGCCCAGAACAGGTAGGAATTTTCCACTTGCCATTCCATAAGACGTGCACGACCGAGACACTTTTCTTTCATAAATGGGAATCACTGAGACAAAATGTCTACCCCCTTTCCCTGGGCCAGACTTAAAAACAAGCAAAAAAGAAAAAAAAAAAAAACAAATAAACAAAACCCTCTCCGTACTTCTCTCGCATGTAGATCCTAACTTCTAATTGTTAAATATTTAACTGAAGTGGGTGTGGGGAGAGACCAGGAAAGTAGAGAGGGCCATGAGATGGGGAAAAGGCTTCAAATGAGAATGGAGAGGAGGGGAATGGGACTATGTCATTTGGAAGCAGAAAGGGGAATGAATATTGGGGGGGGGGATAAGATGGGGGAAATCAACCAAAACTAAGAACGTATGCCAATGCCATAAGGGAACGTGTTACTTTATAAACTCATTAACAAGACAAATAAGTAAACAAAAGTGTCTGTCAGCAGCCTAACTTGTAAAGAGAATATATAAATAGCAGCCCCACCAGCTGAGACACAGACAGAGGTTTGCTCCCTGGAAGGAGCCTGTGCAACCTGCCCCAGATCCCACTGTAGGAAAGCCCCCTAAAGCTCGCTCAAGGCTCAGTCTGCAAATCTCCTGGCCTTTGTCTCGTGGTTTCTAGAAGTTATAAGATGGCCGTAGCCTCTTTCCCTCTCCAGTTAAGCCAAACTGTAAATTAATCCTTTCCCCTTTGCCTATGTCTGTTTCCTGATTTCTTTTGGAATTCAGGGAAACTGAGGCTGTTGGTTGATTATTGCCCTGAGTGTCCTTCCATACAAACATGAATTCCTGGGAGCCAGTGAGGGAGGATGGAAAGGACACAGCTGAGAGCCCATCTTGCAGACAGCCGCCAGTCTTCGGGAAGATGCCACAGTGGACACAACTTGCTTGCTGCTGTTTCAGGTAAAGCCTGTTTCTGCCGGGAAGCAACAGACTGGCATTTTAACAAGGGGAAGTCCATAGGGCCTGAGTCAGCTGCTTGAGCAAGCTGTGTTCACCAGGGTCACTGAAGGGCACTTCCCAGCATACCTGCCATAGCACGTGCTCCACAGGGACGCCAGAGTCAGGTAGAGAAGGGGCTGGTCCAGGGGGATGAGCAACAACTGTGGATGGAGGAAGAGTCTCAGGACCCGGGAGAACATGGGAAGTTGCAAGACTACACAGACCAAAAGTCTCTGACTTTAGAAGTCACTACACCACCGGAAGCCCCCAATCTCTGGGCTCTGGTTCCAAGGTTCAGTCCCAGGAACTCTAGGGCAGGCACTGCCATTTGGTCCTGGCCTGTAGTTTTTTGGCCGCTCCCTGTCCCCATCCTTAGGTCAAGACACACCCTAGTCCTCTGACTTCCACACACATGGGGCATCAAAACCACTGATTTACAGACCCAGCGGCCTGAGATGAGGGCACTCCGGCTGTGCCACTGTCCTACACAGCAGCCACATCTGGGCTTCCCTGGGCTCTGGGGCCAGCCAAGTCCCTGCCAGGGCCACGCCCACAGGCAGCAAGCCAGTGGCCCTAGGCCACCACTCCTTCCCCACAGAGTATAAAAGACAGAAACCTGAGATAAATAAATTCAAACAACAAAAGGAGTGTGGCCCAAGACAGCATCAGCAGATGTGGGTGACGACTAGCTACTTCCAAGAAGGACCCAGGGGTAGCTCCAGGCTAGGTAGCACCAAGCAACCACTGAACGATAGACTGGCTCTGTAGCCAGGCCATGCCCACTGCCTTCAAGGTATAGGACAGTCACATGCTCAGACTAAGCATCCACCCTCCGCCTAAGTACCCCTTTTCCTCCATTCCCAGGCACCAGCCATCTGGGCTCCTGGAAGGTAGGTACACTCTCAGGATACCCCACTTAGACCCGAGCCATTTGCAAAGCCAGAGGGAAGGCCAGGCCCCATTACTAACCCTGCATACCTTTCTGCAGCTGGCTTCCCAGCCCTGCTCTGGCCACTGCGTCCCTGGCTGCAGGATCAGCACTCAGGACTCCTCTGGAGGACCACTCAGGACCCTTGTGTGGGACCTCTGCCTGCCTGAGACGTCTGTCTTGAGAGTTGGGGTTACAGTCTGGGATGGGGTGAGGGGGACGTGCTGCAGGCGGATGGGTCCACTCTTGTTACAACAAGGCACCCTTCAGCAGTGGGACAAGGCTCCGTGGTGAGCTCTCTCTGCAGGTCGTGGGACAAGCCTGTCCCCATTCTCTGCCCTGTAAATAGCGGGGCTGTTCTACAATGTGGGCCTGATTGTTTTCCTACATGGGCTGATTCAGGGCATGGGACAAGCTAAGGAAAGAGAAAGGCTGCCTTACAGACTGGGGGTGAGACCTGAGGAGGGGGGAGTAACCCTGCCTAGCACCCTCACTATCTGGCTCCTGCCTACCAGGCACAGCCAAGGGCCACCTTCTTGACCTAAAGAAAACACTTTTTTTTTTTTTTTTTAAAAAATAACAATCACCCACATCTTCAAGGTTTTCCTACTCCTAGCCATTAGAGTGTAGGGATGAGACCTTCCAGAGGAACAGACACGCTGGATCCCTTAGACACGCGGCCCTTATCTGGTTCTGTAAGACCTTGGGCCAGACCTGAATGCGAGGGTGACCCAGTCCCCTCGGCAGTAATGTTCGGAGAATAGCTCATCCACAGAGTCAAATATTCCTCCTGCCCTTAGTGACAACATAAAAAGGCTTTTAATTAGCACACGCTTCCCCACACCTGCAAGCACCGCCCACATCCCTGAAGGTGCAGGACTCAGTTTGACTTGTCTCAGAGGCACCAGCTCAGCAAACAGCAAAGGCCTCGGCAGCCGACCCAGACCCCACAATACAACACCTCAATCTGTTTACGATAGAAAGCAAGAGTGGGTGTCTATTTTCAAAATCGAAAAAAAAGAAGAAGAAAGAAGAAAAGAAGAAGGAGGAGGAGGAGGAGGAGGAGGAGGAGGAGGAGGAGGAAGAGAAGGAGAAGGAGAAGGAGAAGGAGAAGGAGAAGAAGAAGAAGAAGAAGAAGAAGAAGAAGAAGAAGAAGAAGAAGAAGAAGAAGAAGAAGAAGAAAAGGAAACAGCCAGCGAAGAATTTACTGTACACGCTGCAGCCAAATGAAAACCGGCTGGCCCGTGACCAAGCTCAACCACATTTCGGCGCCACTCACAAGCATTAACTCATCCTGTTTGATCCAAGAGCATGCCACATAATACGTCTACATCAGTGTGGGGTTCCGTGGGTCACCCGCATCAGGCTGCCAGGGGCTGCACTGAGGAAGTGGCAGGCCTGGGACATCTGAGGCCAGCCTGACCTGGCTCACCCAGAATGGGCCAACATAACTAACAAGATGTCAGTGTCCTCCCTCTGAACCCACCACATCCTGGGAGCTACCAGGTTGTGGCACCTCTATCCCCACACAAACCCACTGTTATGTTGGTTTCTCATCCCCCCAACCCGGGTCGGGGGACTCATCTCTCTCCCTGATGAACCAGGGAAGAAAAATTAAGCACATTATGCATAATTGAATATGCAATTAAGTACTACTAAACACTACTAGAGTTTTGAGTTCTGTGTTGGGCTTTCCCTAAAATTTTACTGTAAACATACCTCCAACGCTGTCTGTAAGCAATTAAAATTGCCACGAGTAGGCATGTGAGAAGCCTTGAACAGGGAACCACGGGCCCCAAGAAACAGCTTGGGTGTCCTCATGTCAGCCAGGTCATTCTGGACACTCCCTGGTCACCCTGAGGATACTCCAGCAGTTACAGAGGATGGCTACAACCATCATAACCATGCTCCCATCATAACCACTCAGATAGAGCTTGATGGGAATGGAGTACTCCAGAACCGCACAAGTCTGAGCAATCTCCATCTTATCAAACAGATATTCTCACTTGGACCAGAGAGGGCACACCTTTCCAGAAGGCCCGGCAGAGGACCTGTGGCTGGAGCAAACATGATCTTTTATTTGTATGAAGGGTTGCGCCAAAGTTGGCACAAACACCCTTGCCACACACTGCTCCTGGCCATGTAACCAGACTGTTTGGTTCACTTTTCAAGTTAGTCAGGAGACTCTTCCCTGTGTTGTTCTCTGGTGTCGCAATGAAAGGCTTAGGCCCAACGAGAGGCCTCTTCCAATGGTCTTTGCCTACTTCAGATTTTCATCATAAACTGAGTGGGCTGAGCTGGCAGCACCAAGAAGAGACAATGGGGCAGCAACAGCTGTGGCGGTGGCGGTGCTACCAGCAAAAGTCATAGCAGCAAGATGATGGCTGAGGGGGCTGGGGAGATGGATCCATGTGTAAAGTATGAACACTTGCATTTAGATTTTCAGAACCCACATCTATCTGGACACAGCAGTGTGTGGCTGTGATCCCAGCACTCCTACAGTGGGGGCGGGGGGGAGGCAGAGACAGGCTGATCCCTAGAAGTCTCTGGCCAGCTAGCTCAGTGTACACAGAAGCAAACAATAAGGAGACCCTGTCTCAAACAAGGCGGAAGGTGAGGACCAACACATCAGGCTACGCTTTGGCCTCTGTGTGCATGACATGCATACATGCTGTTGTGGAATAGAGTTTGTTCTTTTGTGTGGAATATTTGTTTAATGGTGCAAAGATGTGTTGCATTCTTTTATGTTGCATTTGTTTTAACTCTGTGAAGCTGTGCTACTTTGCCTGTCTAAAACACCTGATTGGGTCTAATAAAGAGCTAAATGGCCAATAGCAAGGCAGGAGAGAGAAACAGGTGGGGCTGGCAGGCAGAGAGAAGAGAGAGAGAGAGAGAGAGAGAGAGAGAGAGAGAGAGAGAGAGAGAGAGAGAGAGAGAAGGAGGGTACAAGAAAGGGAGGGAGGAGTGAGAGAGGGAGGAGAGGACACCAGAGTCCAGCCACTCAGCCACACAGCCAGTCACAGAGTAAGAAGAAAAGTAAGATATATAGAATAAAGAAAGGTAAAAAGCCCAGAGGCAAAACATAGTTAAAGAGACACGGAATAATTTAAGATAAACTGGCAAGAAACAAGCCAAGCTAAGGTCGGGCATTCATAGGAATAAGTCTTGGTGTATTTATTTGGGAGCTGGGTGGTGGGAACCCTAAGAGCAAGGAGAAAAAAAAACTACACATGCACCTCCATTTGTAGACAACACACACACAAACACACACACTGGCTGAAGAATTTAGAGGCCAGCAACAGAGAAGACCAAAGATAGTAAAATACAGAAAGGGTTTTTTGTTGTTGTTGTTTTGAGACAGGATGTTACTGTTTAGTTCTGCCTGACAAGGAACTCAGCGTAGATCAGGCTAGCCTCAAACTCAGAGTTCTGCCTGCCTCAGCCTCCTGCGTGTGTGCTGGGATAAAGGCATGTGCCACCACATCCAGCCCAGAGAGAGTTGCAGAGAGCCAAAGATGAGGGACTGCAGGCCTTGGTCACAAGGTTTTGAGAGCTAGCACGTCTTAGATTCACTGTAGGTTTCAGAGTTAACGACACGAGCTGTTGGTAGGAGCCACAGGTCCCAACACCCAAGGCATGGGAGCCGTAGCACTAGATTGCAATAACTGCTGCCGCCAACCACTGCTAAGTGCCAAGGGATACACTACTGGCCCAGTGCCAGCCACTGCCAGCTAAAGCCCAGAGAAAGAAGCTTCCAACCTGAGCACCTGCAACCAAACACCTCTGGCCTCAAGTGTCAGGAGCAAACTGCCCCTAGCTCTCAGGACTCCGCATCAGAGTCTGCCCATATCTACGCCTTCATGTTGGAGGGCTTGGGCTGTCAATCCAACAGCTACTAAGCATTTTGGAAAAGAGCACAAAGCCCCCAAAACCACTCTCTGCAGCTGTCTCTCCACTCCTCCACAGTATAGCTGCACAACTATCCCTAAACTCCAGCTCTCTGACTAATGGTTATTTAAAAAGAGGAGGAGGAGAAGAAAAAGAAAAAAGGGGGGTACCTCCAGGGACTCGGGAGGTGTCTCAGTGCTTGCTACACAACCAAGAGGTCCCCAACTCCCATGTAAAAGAGTCAAGCAGGTGGCAATGCATATAGCCCCGGAAGTTGGGGGATGGAGACAGATGGATCTCGGGAATTCACTGGCCAGCCAGTCTAGCCAAAAGCAGCCTCTAGCCTCCACACACATGCACGCACACACACATGCACGCATACACACACACACACACATGCATGCACACAGGCAGGCAGGCATGCACACACCATACACAAACGCAATAAAAATAATAAACAGAATATCAAGAGCTCTCTGCTTCCTTCAGATTAAAATCTCAGCTCTGTACCACAAAATAGTAGTTGGCTGCCTGATTCGCTTCTCACCAGCACCCCAGCTACTGGCAGCTTCTCTATACTTCACCTTCTGCCTGTACAGCAGCCAGGCCTTCTGGAGAAATGTCCCCGATCTGAAAAGAAGGAGTCTTCCTCCCCAGTATCATGTACACCTACCTACTCACACCCACCTGCACACACTCCCTCCAGCTCACACCCACCTGCACACACTCCCTCCTCCTCACACCCACCTGCACACAGTCTCTAGCACCAACTGTCAGCATGGGACCAGAGTTACTCTCATGGAATCAAGCAGGGGGAGGAACATGGGAACATGCCTCGGGGTGTGTGTAAGATGTGTGCCTGGTGTGCCATGTGGTAAGTCAGTCCTACTTGAGTGTGAAGATGAGCTAGCTTGGCCAGTCGACTGGAGAGGAGCTGGGCCAGCAGGGGTCAGCCCAGCCCATAACTACCCTATCTATGACTTCTCTACTCTGGTAGTGTTTCCCCAAAATGACAAAGAAAAGTGGAGATTTGCCAAGTGCAAGTTCCCAAACTGGCCTGATCAGCAGCCTGCTTTCCTAGCCACTCACAAGAGCAACAGCCTCCTCCCATGGCAAACTGCTTCCTCAGCACCCAGTCAGCGCGAGTCAAGCCTCAACCTGTCGTGGTATATTTTGATCGCCTCTGACACTCCCTAGACTGTCAATAAAGTTTACATCGAGTCAGAGGGCGGAGCTAGCTGCTAGCTGACCATTGTTAGCCACAGAGATTTTGGAGGACCCGAATTATATAGAGAGATACAGGAAGTAGTAAGGAGGGACTTAGAGAGATTCACAGCCCTTTAGGATTGAGGAAGAAGAGAGAGGAGGTCGCTGTTAACTTCTCCGTCACTTCTCTGATCAATCAGGTTTTTACTCCAATATCTGACTTTTGTATTTAATACTAGAACAATATAACTAATGGCTTCCTCAACCCTTACCTCATGCATGTGGCCCAACCAAACCCCACCTGCCACCATACTGAAAGAAATGCCTTAAACCAAATCAGCCTCACCAATAGGCCCCTCTTTCTACACACACACACACACACACACACACACACACACACACACACACACGCTGCACCTCTGACAGCAAACAACATCGGTGGTGGCTCTGCAGGGCCTGGCCTCTGGGCAGGATGGATGACTGTAAAAGCCAGGCCTCAGCTAAGGCATGTGGCAGTGTACGTCCGAATGTCAGGATGATCCCATGAACAAGAAAGAGAAAGAGGGCAGAGGGCCGATCCCCCGTCCTGCAGCTCCTCCTCAGGGCTCGGGGGCCCCTAGCTGAGTGCTGCCTTCCTCTCCAATGGAAGCTGCCTGGCTACTCTGCCCCTTACCTCTTCCATCTCCTCCCAATGGCTCAGCCGCTTTGCCTCTGATCTATTACATGTCAGCCTCAGCCCCTCACCTCTTCCGTCTCCTCCCAATGGCTCAGCCGCTTTGCCTCTGATCTATTACATGTCAGCCTCAGCCGAAAGCAAGAGGGAGCGGTCACTGTGGATGAGGGACTGGTAACTGCAGGACGGGGACTGTGCCCACCTCCTCTAGAGTGACCTGGCGAGTCACAGCCTAGGCACAGGAACGTCTGTGACAAAGCTCTCAGCTCTCTCAGCCCTGCCCCCGGCAACCTTGAAAGGGCTTCTCCAGATGCCATTACTATTTACCACACCAGGATCCCACAAGGAACGTGGTGTGTGGATTAACACCCAGCAAGTCTATGAAGGAGGCTGTGTCTCCCTCCCAGCCATGATACCCAGTGACCTGCGGCTGGGCTCCTCCCTTCCCAGGGGCCAGGCCACACTCTCACACCCAAGAAACGTTGCTGTCCAGATGCTGGAGTTAAAGGCCAGTGGGTAGAACAACCATGAAGGCCAAGAAAGGGACTGCAGCACCCTAGCCTGGCCTCGCTGGCCTTCCTATCTGATCTCAACCCAAGCACCTCTGGGAGGACAGTGTGGAGGTGGCCCCTTGTGTCACTAGAGCATAAAAAGAACGAGGAAACCAGGAGACGGCCAAGTGTGCCAGAGCTGAGATGCTGAGGAGAAAGGGAGGGGATCAGAAAGCTCCAAACAGAAATAAAACATGCCCGCCTGGGGCCAGCTTCCCCTGCTGCTGTTCATGGGAGGCTTTGAAAAGACAGCCTTCCAATAGAGGAGGCTCAACCTCACAAGCACCCAGGACACAGACAAAGAAGAGCAGGCAGGCAGCCGTACATCTCCTGCCCTGTCACTTCCTCTACCCCCAGGAAGCTGCTTCTCGCCAGACCATGACTCAGTCTAGAAGGCCCACCTGGACCCCACTGGGCTCCCCCTGGGAAACTCCAAAACCACTTCCTGGTGAGACCTGCAAGGCAACAGCTGGAGCATGACCCCTCTCCTGCCCCAGGGCAGAGCCCATAAAATAAGAAGCCCCGGAAAGAGATGGGTGTTTGCGTCCCAGACTGTGGAGGGGCTGAAAGAAACGTGTAAGGAGGGATGCCCTGATACCCACTCAACCCACAGGGTCTTGTTAGCACATCTAGACCCCTCCTCCAAGGCCTATCACTCCACCCACCTGCCCCCAAGCCCTGCCCCTCTGTCCACCTTTTCCTTAGACCTAGCTGTCACCTACTTATCCCATCTCACTGACCTTGAAGAAATGTCACAGCTGCTGTTGCTGCAGCAAGCTGGACATCGGGACCGTAGCATTCATCCCTACACAGCAGAACCACGCTCCAGCAACATCACTGCTACCATGAAGCAGCCACGGACAGAAGGGCCTGCCTGCCCAGGACCAGCAAATAGTCAGGCAGACCTGGCCCAGTGACACCTGGGCCAACCTCATCCCACGCCTACCTCAGAGCTGGGGGCCCAGGCTGTCAGTCATGTGTGGGGTCAAGCACCTGCAACCCTCCACACCTCCACCCACAGCTCGGGTGCGGCTGGGTCACACACAGGCAAATGCAGGCTTGGCCTCATCATGCTCCCAGCAAGGGTGGGACTGAGCCAGCTCAGCAACACGGAGAGTTTTCAGAAGCCATGGAGCACCAGCCACCAGAGGGGCAGGCAGTGTCTAGGGGTAATACTCAGGAGACCCAGGCCTGGCAGTTCAAGGTCAGGCACACAAACCTGGAACACGGATGTCACACACACACACACACACTAACAGGTGGATGTGGGCAGCACAGAACAACCCTCACATACCTGCCGACTGTTGATGCACAGACTATCCCATATATGCACTCACCCATCCTGGACAGCGTCAGACCACAGACACCTAAAAGAAACCTAGGAGGAAGGCAGGTCCCCAACACAGAGGCCACCTTCTATTGCCAGGCCCACCACAGGCTGTTTTCCAGTTGGTGCTCATTGCCTTACATTCTGGCTTCACTAATTTCACATCTGGGTTTTTGCTGTCCGCATCTGACTTTGAAACAGGATCTCATTGAGCCCAGCCTGGCCTCAAACCAATATGTAGCCAAAGATGGCCCTGAACTACCAAGCCTTCTGAGATTACAGAGGTGCACCATCACGCCTAGTTTTATGTAGTGCAGGAGAGCAAAGCTACTGAGGACTTCACACACGCTAGGCAAGCATTCGTCCAACTGAGGTACATCTTCTGTTCTAGCTTCACCGGCTTCTAGATGTTACTGTAAGCACACAGAGGGTGCTGGGAACGTGTGTTTGCCTTTCTCCCTGGTTTTCCCTGCTCTCCTCACAGCCCCTTCAGCATGGCGACTGTGCACCCTGACTGTCCTCTTCATGGGTAGCATGTGTCAGCCACGAATTAGAAGACACAGAGGTGGAACGCCTTCACTGTTGTCAGCATACTCCATAGAACTGTCACCAAAGTGACTCGGATGTGAAAAGGTAAACAGGTCACTGGGGGGCGGTGGCATGTCCTCTTATGAAGAACATTAAGAAACCACTAAGCTGAAGTTCAACTCATGAACCAAAGAAAAAAAGAGAATGGTTGTTGCCTAGTGCCAGAACACTGTAAGGACCCAAAACTAGGCCCCTTCTTCCCCCAGAAACACCATCACCAACCCTGACGACCTGAGTTTAATCCCACACAATAGAAGCAGTGAACTGAGTCCAGCAAGTGGCCCTTGACTTTCACCCAAGCTATGGTACACTCGTGTACACACACACACACACACTTCCCTGAAGCCTTCCCTCAAACATCTGAATTCATGCTATACAATTCAACTCACAGAATAAAGTTTCTGCATAGCCATTCTATCTTAACACCGACACCACAAACCTTAAGAATGAAGACCTGAGCATTATGGGTTTCACCTGACTGGCAAATGAGACACTCATAAAAGCAGCCAGCAGAAGACAGAATTGGGAATAAGCAAGAGGGCTCGGCTGGTAGAGGTGCCTGTTGGCGAGCCTAACAGGAGTTCCATCTCCAGAAGCCACAAGGCAGGACAGATCTGACTCTCAAGTTGTCCTCTGCTCTCCACAAATATGCCTTGGTAAGCATGTACCCCTACTCCCTGCTTCTATACACACAGAATAAATAAATGAGATAAAAATTAGGAATTAGTGTTTCCTAATTTTTCTTAAGAACCGGGAGTCAGTGTTTCAAAGCAGAAGCATCTAGAACACCCAGCCCCTGCTGAGAAGCAAGGCGAGCAGGCGACCCAGCAGAAGTGGTAGCAGGACCCGAGGCTGGAACCACTCACCAGGGTTCAGGGACAGGTGGTGTGACCACAACACCGCTCTCCAGGAGACACTTGCCACTGCAGAGGGAGGGAACTGGGAACAGGGCCCACCACTAAGAGCAACAGTCAGATCCTTCCACAGAGTAGGCCGGCAAGTTCTACCAAAGCCAAGAGTCACACACCCTGTGACCCAGCAGTACCCCGCCCGGAGGTCACAGCCTCGGAATGACAGCTCTGCCAAAGCTGAGGGTATCTGTGGAGGTACTGTTTATCCTGACTTCCTGTTTCCCCGTGGCTGCCCTTACCAATTACTAAAGCCCAGAAGCTTAAAACAACAGGCATTAACCCTCCCTTGTCTCTGGAGGCTGGAAGCCTTAAGTCAGTGGCATTGGGCCAAAGTCAAGGACCATGTTAGACCCCCAAGAATTACATCAAGGCTCTTCCTGTGTCTGGTGGCTGCAAAGGGTTCTTGCTTGTGGAGTTCTTGGTACTCCCAGGTTCTTTCAAGAGGAGAACTGATGGAATGTATACAGAGAAAGACATTCATGGGGACGGTCTGACCAGCGACTAAAGAGGATGCGATCGCTAAATGGAGACCCCTGAGCTCCCAGGCAATCTGTAGGCATTTGCTCCCTCCTAAGGACCACCCACATGGGGAAGGCCTTCCGATTTACTGAGTCCTTGGATTAACACAGTAATCTCATCAGAGCCCCATCTAGGGCCGGGGAGATGACTCAGTGGGGAAAAAGCTTGCTGCACCAGCATGAGGACCTGGGTGGTTTGGGTCTCCAGAACCCACAGAAAGCTAAGTAGCAACCCCATTTCACCTACTGCAGGGGTTCTCAACCTTACTAATGCTGCAACACTTTAATAGAGTTCCTCATGCTGTTGACCCCCCCACCATAAAATTATTTCATTGCTGCTTCCTAACTATAATTTTATTACTGTTAAGAATCATAATGTAAACATCTAACGTGCAGCCCCTGTGAAAAGGTCATTCAACCTCCAAAGGGGTCATGACCCACAGGTTGAGAACTACTGTCCTACAGGAAGATGAAAGGTGATACAGGAGAAGCCCTAGACCATGGGTCAATGAGTCTGGGGCACACAAAGGCAAAATAATAATAATAATAATAATAATAATAATAATAATAATAATAATAATAATAATTAGAGCCTGTTTCAAATAAAGTGGAAGGCAAAAACACCCGCACGTGAGGTCGTCCTCTGAACTCCACAAGCCATGTATGGCATGATGTCCTGACATGTATGTGCTCACATTTACACACACACACACACACACACACACACACACACACACACTTAAGAGAAAACATCAGAATGCCCTCCAGACACCCAGAGTGATGTCTGACAGAACATTAGGCACCGTGGGCCCAGGAGGGTTGGGGTAAATCCCATCTTGGCAGTCCATTGCTCCAGGGTCCACCTCATCTCCACAGAGCCAGCTCTGCACAGCATCTTGACTCCTATGAGGGCACCTCTGACTACATCCAGGTTCTCCCAAATAAACTCAAATAACCTCTCCATGAGGAAGACCTTCAATCTGCCCACAGCCACAGGAGCTATTCACACAAGACCACATGAACAAGGTACTAAGGTCAGAGTCCGACAGCCCTAGGGGAGTTATACAATCTGTAGAAAGTCATAAGAGCAGAGAGCACGATGCCCAGTGTGGGTCTCTGAGTGGGGTGTGCTGCCATAGGGACCACTGCCTGCACACCCAGGCCTGTGTGGGTCTCTGAGTGGGGTGTGCTACCATAGGGACCACTGCCTGCACACCCAGGCCTGCCCAGTTCTCAGGGGAGGAGAGCACGCCACTCTACAGTGTTCTCAGGGCTCTGCATTTCCTGCACAAGTGAGCAGTCCCTCTGGTTCAGTCAAACACACACCCTCTAGGACCATGATGGCCATGACTTCTAAACACAAGGCTGCAGGAGGAGGAAGATGACAGACACAGGCTATCTTTATCCAATTCTAAACCTCTATGTCCAGTTCAGAGGACCAGAAAGGCTCAGCTAGGGGGTATCCCGGTGGGACCAGCTCTGCACATGAAAAGATGAGACACACGTCTACGTCCTGGCAGCTCCTTTTCAACATGTCAGATCTCTCCATGGACCCAGGCACCATCTCTTCTCCCACTTGACCTTAGTGATCCCACCTGGGTTCTGTCTTCCTGGGCAGCTTAGCATTTAAAGTCTACCAAGGCCTGGTTACCTGGACACAGTTGACTACAGAGAACTCTTCCAACATGGTGTGAATAGAAACAGCTGAGAAGGACCAGCTTCTCTGCAACAGGCCCCCTGGGGCTGACAATTCCACCTTCCCTCTGGGAACCAGCATCCACATACTGCACAATGGCAGGCAGAAAACTATGAGGCCCAGGCTTGCCAACGAGAACTCAATGATGCATCCAGAAAGCCGCTCACTGCAAGGCTCATGTCTTGGGCTCTGGTCATGTGCACGACAGCATCACCACATGCGGGCTCTCCACATGGAAAAAAAAAAGAGTCCTTTGTGGGTTATTAATAGCCTGGCCAGATGTGGGAGTGCCTGGGGTATTTTCCTAGGACTGTGCCGGCTCCCCACAGCTGCACAGGCAGGCATCAGCCCCTCCACTCAGGCTGCCAAAGCAAGTCACATGGTATTGGGGGGGAGCAGGTATTTACAAGATAGCTCTCCTCATCATAAACGTGACATGCAGACTGAGCAGGCCATCAATGCATTCAGGACATGGCCACGATGTGGAAAATCAGCTACAAACATGTACACTGCATCTTTGCCCCCAACAGAAAACAAGGGCAAAGGAAGCCTGATGCTGCGCCTTCAAGGTGTGGGCTCACCACAGGCAAGGCAGGGTTGGTGCCTCAAGAAAAATACGGTCAATGTGGAGACCCTCTTGAGCCCCCCAGGAGGTTGCTTAGGAGCTTTCCTTAGAAACCCAGAAACTGCAGCACTTACCACTGGCCCAGCCCCAGAGAGATCAGAGCAAAATCAAAGCCAGGGCAGCCACGGCACACTCTAGATCCGCACTGCTAAGGGCACACAGCTGATGGCACATGTCACTGCTATGGCATGGATGGCCGCATACCTTTCTAATAATCTATTTCATGTAATCCAGTACACAAACATGTATAATACAGCCTTCTAATATGCACTTAATACACTTCAAAAGAGACATACACAATCCCTTCTGGGTACTGAATCTTCAAAACAGGCTTTGGCTTTGAACAGTCACGCTCCAGCACCTGGGCCAGGCATAACACTCACTTACGGGACTAGGCCATGTGGATCTAAAGCACAGGACAGCAATACGGCCCACACATGGCTGCTAATATAAACGTTTGGTTCCAAGGGCGCTAGGGATGTCCATGCTTCCTGTCACTATAAAGGACACTTTGCTGGGCCAATGGCAGAGCTCCAGGCCAGGGCTGGTCCCTTTGGGTTTTAGTGGCTGGACAGTATCACACTGCCACATCTCCTGCCACACTGGAGCCACTGAGGACCTGCCATCTTGTATACTACTCACGCGATGCCTGCTGGAGATCTACACTGTGGGCCTAATGTCTGGCTGATGCCACACAGGCAGGAGTTCATGTACTAAGGGTCTCTGAGCTTCAGGGTCGGCACCTTAGACCCTGGATGCCCAAGGAGAAAGGGCCTGGGCATTATTCCAGGTCATAGCTTCCCAGGACTGCACCCACAGGACCAGAGAGACCTTCCCAGGCTCCATGAAATACACAGGAGTAACTATCTACTATTTTAGTATCATTTAATTAAATCTGTGGTGGCTCTCCTCAAAGCTTGTACTTTAGACACTGAAAATAAGGCCACCTTCCTATACAAAAGTTGTTGGTCCCAAAGCAGATGAGCACACTCAGAGGTACTGGGCACAACTCAGGGGTGGGCATACTTAGGGGACAAGTACCCTCAGCTGAGCTCACTCCAAGGCTGGGCACACTTGAGCGGTGCAAGAGCATGCACACAATGGGCCTGGTAAGACCTCATGGCTGCGCCTGGAGAGATTATGGATGGCTCAGGGTTACAAATCTTTTTTGCTCTTGCAGAGAACCAGAATCCAGTTCCCAACACCCACAGCAGGGTGCTCACATCCACCTGTAAATCTAGGTCCAGGGGATCCATGCCCTCTTCTGGCCTCCTTGCAAGCATGGAGCCAGGCCCTGCACACAAGTGGCATACACCCAAACAAACATACATAAATATAATAATTAAACAATCGTAAAAACCAAGAAATATGAAGCTGAGTACAGCGGCACACACCTTTAATCCCAGAATTTAGGAAGCAGAGGCAGGCAGAGCTCCATGAGTTCAAGGCCAGCCAGATCTCCAGAGTGACTTCCAGGACAACCAGGGCTACATAGTGAGACCCTGTCTCAAAGAACAAAATGAAATCAACCAAGAAAACAAACAAAACACAAGAAAGACTACAGAATTGTGGGTAACCAGAACTCTGAAAGCTCAGATAGCTCAAAAGGGTAACAAAACTTAAAGCCCTTTCCTTCCCGCACTGTGTGTCCCCTAGCACATGCAGGTAGAGTGTGGATCTAAGACCAGAACTGCAGGTGAGCATAGAGCCTTGGAACTTTCCACTAAGCAAGGCCTGTCCCTAATCCTGACATCTGCCCTGTCATAGGCTCGGTATTCCCAACAGACCCGAGGGGCACCCAAGCACCCCCAAACCATGCTTGTTAGCTAGACCTCGCAGAACCTCTTGGCTGCCGCCTTCCATGCCTGGACACACCAGTTTCTCCCACAGGCCACTCTTGGATTCTTGGCTAGATTTCCACTATGGCGTCATAGAGACGGGCCCCCAGGGGCAAGAGTAAGGACAATGCCTGCTTTGTCCCCACTCAGAGGACCCACCAAAGGCAAAGCTGCTTGTATGGGCCACTTCACACTGGGAAAGATCCTGAAAAGTTATTATAGTTTCCACCTCAATGCAAATCCTACAATATACACTTAATATTCCTAAGTATTTCCTTTCTAGGCAGCCTTTTATATGCAAACTACTGTGTTCCCCTTATCCTCCACCCTCCAAGACTGGTGACTTGTCACTCGCCGGGTGACTGACACTGTGGAGCATGCACCAGGCTTTGTCAGGGACACAGAAACCTCGCAGACTTTCTTTCTAAAAATTAGACACAGCGAGGTATCAAGAGCAGCTAGCAAGATGACTGAAGAGCAGAGAGCTGTACAAGTGTGAGCCCGCTCCTCTTGCTCTCCGAATGCTCCCAGCACTGCTCTCCCTCCTTGTTGATTTCAGGGGACAGACAAAACATGCACACATGAAACCGCAGATAAGGGGACTACTGTATCTGTGATGTGAAAGCCGAGGCTTGGAAAATCTCTGAGCTGCCAGCTCACAGCCGGCCAACCAACTGGGCTTCCAGCGAAGACTCCGACACTTGAGCTGGGGAGGCTAGGATGGCAAAAGCCGTGTCTGGAAAGTCTACTAAATGCAGGTGTGTTCACACACACACCTTTAGTCAGAAACTCTGGCCCAGTCGTGGAAGGTATGGGGTCTTTGTGGCTGCCTCTCCCTTCAGTTCTGGAAGTGACAGGCACTTGGGGGCTTGGGATGAGGTTGGCACACAATAAGGTCAAGCAGCACTGGCAGGTGGGTACCCTTACGGTGTTGGAGGTTACAGATAAGGCTGGAGATGCCCCTGAGAAAATGGCTACTTTACCTTCACCACACTGTGCCTGACCATCACCTGTGACCAAAAGGTACCAACTCCCTGCTGAAGCTGCTGAGAGAGGTTGGCATCGCTACCACACAAGCACGTGCAGCAGGGTCCAGGTATACCAGGCCCTCTGAGACCTAGGCAAACCCAGAATGCCTCTACTGTCCACCACCCCGAACACACAAGTGTAGTGACCACAAAGAGCTGGCACATCACCCCCAGCCCGCAGGTGAGCTCCCACCTCCACAGACTTCCCTACCCCAGGGTCAAGCAGTGGTTGGGAGGGCAGAAAAGAGGCAGGGCCAGCAGCTCTTGAAGCTCCCCAGGGAGGGAGACAGGCCACCTTCAAAGACTCGTTGCTCACTCCTGAACACAAAATCCCCAGGGGATTTTTTTAGAGGGAGGAGTAAGGGTAAGCCATGCCAGGACTCAACCCCAGCTCCCTCCTGTCTTGCTGAAAGTCGGAAGTTGGTGCTGACCCAGGTGAATCTTCATTGTCAACTGACTGGATTTGGAGTCACACGGGAACACACGTGACTATGAGGGTGTTTCCAGAGAGCTTTAACTGAGGGCGGAAGACCTGCCCTAAACTTGGGTTGTTCTATGCCAGGGCTGGGGCTCCAGACTGAACAAAAAGCAAGGTGAGCACCGGCCCATGATTCCCTCTGCTTCCAGACTACAGATGAAACCTGGCAGCCTCAAGCGCCTGCGCCACTCCTTACCTGTCATAATAGTCTATCCTTAAACTGAGCCGAACGAACCCTTCCTTCCTTACGCCACTTTGATTCAGTATTATGTCACAACAGGAAAAGTGAGAAATCCATCATCCAAATGGGTTTCACCCAGAGTCCCTTGCTGGCAGCCTGGCCCCCTCCATCCACATGGGGCCTTCAATGCCTCATCCAGACAGTGACCCCTT
Source organism: Chionomys nivalis (assembly GCF_950005125.1). Taxonomy (NCBI): domain Eukaryota; kingdom Metazoa; phylum Chordata; class Mammalia; order Rodentia; family Cricetidae; genus Chionomys; species Chionomys nivalis. The sequence goes on along the minus strand of NC_080098.1, from coordinate 66,548,238 downwards.
TGGCAGGAATGCCTCAGTTTTCACGTATGTAACAGAACCAACTGCTGACTCATGGGGTCACCTCACAAGGGGACACTTCCTTGGCAGGTGGATTTTGTTACTCACCTAGGGACCAGGATTGTCAGACATGTCGGCATTCAGAACCTGGCAGTGTTCCAGTGGGGTTAACAGAGTCTGAAACGAGAATTGGTAAAGGAGGTATCTTAGCAGAACCAAAGTGAGTCAGCCAGTCAGACAGACACATACAACACAAGAGAGAGACAGACACAAGAGAGAAACACACACACACACAGTCACAAACATACACGAGACTCTTCAAGAGCACTGCCCAAGAGAGGAGTCTGTCATGGAACACAGCACTCCCGCCAGGTGAGCTCTAAGGACAAGCCCCACAGGAGCAGGGAGGGTGGAGGCGGTGTGTGCCTCTCCCTGACTTATTCCCTCTCTGCTAGCCAGGAGCCGGAGCAGCAGTCTCCGCAGCACAGACTAAAAACTGGTATGTGGAGGAGGGCAGGAGATCATGAGCAGGGAAAGGTAATCCAGCCATCATAAAAAAAATGACACTTCAGAGCAAATGAGATGGCTTGGTAGGTAAAGCGCTCGGCCCCACACATGACAATCTGAGTTTGATTCCTAGTACCCACATAACAGAAAGAGAACTGACTCTCACAAGCTGTCCTCTGACTTCCACACGTGCACTGCAGTGCACACAGAACACACACAAACGTCTTCAAAGCTTTTTAAAAGACTGACATTTTAGCACAACCCTTCCAATCCGGCCCCTGAACAAGAACAAAACACCAAGTATCAGTGTTAGCACACAGTCAACCATTTTAAGGAGAAGATAGAGAAGAAACCAGAATACCAGAATTGATGAGTGTTTTGGTTTTGTTTGTTTTTTTTTTTAAAATAAGCAAAGCAGAAAGGGTTGGACTATGTAAAACACAAAAAGGGGGTATAGAAACAGCAGGCAGAAAATGCTAAGGCCACCTTCCCTAGGGGTTCCTGCAAGCCCCAGTGTCCCCAACCAGAGCAGGAAACTGCAGAGGACAAATCAGAGATGGTGGGGGATCGGTACCATTAACTACACAAAGAGTAAACAAGATGTCATTGCCTCTTCCAGGTGGGAGCTAAGTGACCCAGCCAGTGATGGGGATGGCTCAGGGAACTCCCAACCCAGCAGGGACAAGAAACAACAGCCGCCTGGCCTGACGTTGGAAATTTCCTGACATAACATCCGGCTGTTGTTAGAAGAGGACCTCCCAAATCCATGTGTTGAAATTTGGCTGCCACTGTGCCATTAGGAAGAGGGCGAAATTCCATCTCCATACTCCTACATCGCTGGTGTTTGGAGATGCGGCTTCTGTAAGGTATTACAATGAGGTCATGAGGGTATGGCCTCCATGGTGACACTAGTGGCTTTAAAGAAGAGGAAGAGACCCACGCTGACATGCGGTCTGTCTCACTGTGGGATGCCCTTACCATGATACCCTGCATCAGAAGGTGCTAGACAGACATTAGCACCCTGCCCCTGGACATCATAACTTCAAGCTGTAAGCTGGATAAAGTTCCCTGCTTTATAAATGGCCCAATTAGAGCAGCAGAAAAGGGACCAAGACCCGTTCCCACTCAGACACAAAGATGTGTCCAAGGAGATTCTCAGCAGTGCAGCAAAGCCATGGAAACAGTCTCAAGGACCACCAGCAGGTGACCAGAGAGTGAGTTACAGTTTGTCCAAATATCTGAATGCTAGGCAGCTGTAAGGAGAAGCCTGTGTGGACATGGAATGGCCCAAGGCAGAACAGGGCTGGACAGAGATGGCCAGAATGGGACTGTGGCTCTGGCTTTCAGGTGTGCCTCACTCGAGTGTGTGAACAAGTGTCAGGAGGCAGTCACAGTTCTCTCACTCTGGGTTAGATCTGGGAGTCAAGACAACTTGGTCCTTCTTTGCTAGTGACCTTGCGTACTCCAGTAGACACATGCCACAGTCCTCTAAAAGAGAACACATACACACACACACACACATATACATATACACACACATATGCTCCAAATGCACACACCCATATATGCTGGAAGAGGCCTTTCTCCTTCTCCCAGAAGCCCTACCCACTCACCCACCAACTCTGAGATATGCATTCTTAGCCACTGCCTCTGCTAAGAGCCTCCGTCAGTGGTTTTGACATAGGGATACTGCCACGGATGAATGAAAACCAGGCCCTTGGGCCCCAGTGGTCCTGCAGCGCAGAGAGGACCACAGGAAAGTGCATTCCTAATGGATTCCAGGCCTGTGCTGCTGAAGGCCTCTGGGGCCACAGCTGGAAGCTGCTCTTCCAGGGACCAGCATGGGAAAAGTTCAGCGACTGTGCTATTTCTTACAGGGATCAGCCTGCATCCAAGTGGTCCCAACACACTATGAGAAGATGCAGAACCAAAGCAAAGAAAGTAATTCCAGGAGAGAGTTACTATTAGCAGCTCAAGAGTGTCAATGGAGAGTCCCTGCTACTAACACCCCCAAGAGGCCCTGGCACCCATGGGTGCTCCATCCTGAGCCTCCTGTGGCTTGAAGCACTCTCTCTGGCAGGACGCTCTTGGTTGCTGGCCACTCAGAGGATACCCCTAGAAGCAGGGACGGGGTCCCCTAGCAGGAACATCTCGCAAAGTGTATCAGGACCATCTGGGTGAATGGACAGTCTAGGCCTCCAACACTGTACGTGAGTCTAAAGAACACAAAGGGACAGGTGTGACCACCCTGACATCACCTAGGCCCTGAGCTCCTGCAGAACAATGGCAATGACAGGGACCCTATGCTGGGTTCTAGAAAAGCCACTGCAAGGAAAACCCTTCCTGACACTCAGATTCATGGCGCCAGTCTAAACAGACAAGGCCACGCACAGGCCTCCGGGTCTGACTTGGTATCACAGGTGAGCAGTCAGTCACAACAGACCCTGGGGACCAAACCTTGGACCAGTTTCCCTCCGCTCTTAGATCCCATAGTCCTCAAGCCACTCCTGGTACACATTCATCCCTACCTACGCCTGGCTCTTCCCTGGGAGAGCCTACACCCCTTCAGGACCTCCACCCTCTCCCACTGCCTACTAAGCCTCTGTTTGGTTTTGGGTTTTGTTTACCTTCCTTGCAGTGCAGGAGATGATTCCTGGTCTCTTCAGCACGCTAAGCCATCTGCCACCAAGCTTCATACTTCAGAGCCTTGTTTTTTTTTATTTGAATTTGTACAAATCAAAAAATACTGGGGCCCCCAGTCCTCAAAAGGTGTTATATAGCAACTAAGCAGGGGCAAGAATGATCTAGCACCCTTGAGGATAGCTTGTCACCATACCAAGAGTGCCAGAATAAATTTCCAATAGGTTTTATTCACTCCTGGCAGAACAGCCTAGTGGTGAAAACTGGGGTGTCCTAGACATCATAAGTATCACAAGATGGTCCTGGGGCCAAACTATTTCCTGAATGACAAAGAATTACTAAACAAATTCCAGAAGGCTGAAATGAAGTGTAGTAACTCTTTCTAGCAGTTCATTAAACCGGTTTGGTTAGGAGGGGAAGTTCTGGGGGGCTTCAATAATTCCCAAGCTGCAGAACACAGTGCCAGAATGTCTCTGTACATCATCCCTTTATATGAATTTCATCTCAACAACAGAAAGCTATAGGAAATAAAAGGATATTGGGATGAATTCCCGATGGACACAGATGGGCTCTTCCCATGGGAGGGCATCGGTTGCCTCTCCACTATGCAGGAGCCATTTGTACATCCACAGATGTCTGTGTTGGCATCAGTGGTCTCTGACTTACGGTTCTGCACACAGTCAGGAGCCCCTCGATCTCACATCCACTTAAACATTACTTATTCCAAAGCCTGAGGCTAGAAGAAAAGAGGGAACAGAATACTGGGGTTCTGGAGGTACAGGGGGATAGTTTGGGGGGAATCTATGAATGAAGGGACAGTTGCGAGTGGCCCCTGCATTTCTGGGGAGGCAGAGGAAGTGGGTGCGCAGGGAAAACAGGGGTGAGGAACCAACCAGGCCCATGACAGCAAGAACCGAAGACCTGAGAATCACAGGAGAGTGGAGCTCTTCTAGGAGGTCATGAGCCTGACTTTTAACAGTGCCCCACACGGCTGTGGGGCTCCCCGGCCTGTGTCACAGTGTCAGAGACATGTGCCAGTGGGTGAGCAGGAAGTTCAAAACCACTTCCTGATTCAGGGGTTGAGAGATGGCTCAGTTGGTAAAGCGCTTGTCTTGCAAGCTTGAGGACCTGAGTTCAACCCCCCAGAACCCATGTGAAAAAAGCCGGGCTAGTCATGCATGCTTTTAAAGCCAGCACTGGAGGGACGGCCAGAGTCAGGAGAACCCTGCCGTCTCACTGATGAACCAGCAAGAGCAGGCCAGTGAGAGGCCTTAAAAAAAAAGTAGGAGACACCTGAAGAATAAGTCAAGGTTCTGGTCTGGTCTTTGTGTGCACGTGCAAACACACATGTACCTGCACCTGCAAGTGTGCACGTGTGCACAAACACACACTTCCTAATACAAACAAAAAAACTAGGAAAATCAGCTGAGTTCACCTCACTGATAACAAGTTTATTTTCATTTCTGCCAATCTAGATTCTCTTTAGGGCTGACAAAACAACTCTAAAGGCCTGGGGTGGGGAAACAGGTCAGGGCCACCCAGGGCCTTCCCTTCCCTGAGCTACCACAGGGCTGCAGGAAGTCTCAGGCTGATGCCCTGGCATCACACCTATAACAGCTTCTGCTAGAGATGTACAAATGTTCAGATACACTAACACTCGAAAGATCACGCGAGCACACGTGTGTGTAAGTACCCGTGAGCCCACTCAGTACCTCAGTGAGGGTCACCACTGCCTAGAGTGTATGCTAGTAAGGTGGGACCCAACCTGGCAGCACCAGCTGTGCTTGAGATGTCTTGTCAGCATGGACATCCCCAAGCCCCTCCCACTGCCCTCTGTCTGCCGTCAGGACCCAGCATGCAATGCCGGTAAACATGGTGAGAATGAGGGCCGGGCATCCACATGTGTGGTCACATCCTGAGCACAAATGTGAAGTAGACGTGAGTTACAGAACCTTCTAGGAGGATGCAGCTCCCTTCCAAGCACTCCTGTTACTGTATAACCGGAGGTTTTGAAGTCCAAAGCTCTGGGGGACAGGCTCTAGAAGGGCCTTGTTACTCTTTCACGAGCCGTCAGAGCAGAAACTAAAAGGTCACCAGACTCCTGGATGGAAAGTGAATTAATCTTCCCAGCTCTTAGCCTGCACATGAAGGTTAGCTGGGGTTCCCCAGGGTTGCGGGGGCTGAAGTTTCCATAAGCGGAACCCCGGCAGCATTTGTAACGGCACCACCTCTGCCTCCTTCCTGGCCACCAGGCCTGAGTACATGTCCCCAGTACCACACCCTACTCCAGTATCACCATACCCTAACTACCCAACTCTGCAGAATCAAGGTGACTCAGAGATAGCCCAGAGCCCAGAAAGACAAGAAGAAGCACTGTGCTATCTACTAGATGATGGCTCAGCCTACAGTTCAGACTCATGAACATTCAGAAACTGAAGCTCTGCAGACACAGTCTTTGCCTGTCACTTCCCCTTCCATACTCCCACTGACATGGCGCATACATGATCTCAGAAGGGTGAGGAATTTAGGTGACTGATGTACGGGCGGATGCTGATTGTTGTGTGTAAGCACCACACGCACCATCGTATGAAAACATTGGGGCATCTTTGAATTCTGTGGATGGTTCTAGGACCCATTTCATCCCCTCAGACACAGATGGATAACTGTACACACTGGTGCAAGTCACCTGGTAGAGATACTGACTTTCATGTCCTTTACTCTTTCATTTTCCGTGTGTGTGCGTGCGCGCATGTGTGTGTGTGTGTGTGTGTGTATGTGTGTGCTTTGAAAGCATGTGCTTATGCATGTGGAAGCCAAAGGTTTAGGTTGGAAATCATCGTCAATCACTCTCACGGAGGCAAGGGCTCTCAATCAAACCCAGAACTCATCAATATAGCACTCCCTAGGCAGCTTGCTGTATGGATCCCATCTCCACCTTCCAAGGGTAGAGCAGTGAGGCCACCAGCTCAATGGGAATTTACTTGGGTCCTGGGGATCCAGACCCAGGTTCTCACACTTACACAGCAAGATCTTTAACCAGTGACTCAGACATCTCTTCAGAGTCTGGGCCACCACTATTTTAACATAAAATGCCCGTACACGATGTATCTGTATACATGGCTACGTTTTGGGACTACTCTGGATTCTGTTTCCACGGGTTCCTTATGAAAGAAGGGAAGACACGGTCCCTAGAGAGCCTACTCTAGACGAGATCACAGTGGAGGTTAGTCTTCTAGCAGCCGTGAGCTGTCAGCAGGTGGACGCCATGTCACACACCTGCAAAGCCACAATTTAAAGGGGCAGCAGACAGATGCAGAAGGCCGATGACAGCCTGAGGCTGAACAGCAAAGCACAGCAGCTACAGAGACCACTCTTGGTACAACACAGGCCAGGACAGCCACTGTGCTTGACCTACTTGTCCCATAAACCAGCTTTACCTCCATTCAGTGCCCTGTCATAGCCTGGGGCCCTCACAGTCCCATGTGTCCTTTTGTGGAGGGGACTTCCAAGCCCTCTCCATTTTCAAAAACTTCCTCTCTCTCTTTTTTAAAGATACTTATTTTATGTGCAAGTCTGTGCACTATGTTCATGCAAGAGTCCATAGTGGTCATGAGGAATCAGATGCCTGGGAACTGCCATGTGGGTGCTGGAGACCTAACCCCAGTCCTCTGCAAGAGCAGCCAGTGCACTTAATCATGGAGCTGTCTTTCTAGCCCCAACCTTCTCTCTTTTTATTCCTTAAAAGTCATTCTCCCGTTCGAAAGACCAGCATGACACAGATTTTTTTTAATTAAATGAAGCAAAATGACTTGCCTGAGGAATTACTAAAAAGGGGGTAGGGAGGAACCTTTTCCCTCACCTAAGATGCTCCAGTGTATCAGGACAGGGTAAGAACCACAATCTACAGCTTCCATCATCCAAACAAGGCAAATGGGAACAACATGCCCTTCAGAAGGACAGTCCATCATCTTCACTCAGCAGAAACAAAAGACAGAGGTGCTGTGGAGACACAGGCTGGGCTGCCTGAGGAGCCTGAGGCTCACCCTCGGGACCTCCTGGACTAACACGGCAAAAAAGAATCTCAGGGTGAGTCATACATTAAGAGAGTCCACAAATGTATTAACTAGAGATAAGGCATAGCATATGAGCCAGAGTTGAGCTGGTACTTGGAGCCACACAAGTATCTTTGCAATGTTTAGACATAATATATATATATATATGTGTGTGTGTGTGTGTGTATTTATACATAATATATATGTATGGATATATATGTATTTATACATAATATATGTATGTATGGTGTACATATGCATATAACACATATACACAAATGTCGTAGCTAAATTGCACTGCTCAAAGAATATAATTTACAACAAGATTTGAAGTTTAAGCTAAACTTTTAAAAGCTATTTTATTACTTTGTGTGTGTGTGTGTGTGTATGCCATGTGCAAGTCTAGTACCTGAGGAGGCCAGAAGAGGGCACTGGATCCCCTGGAACTGGAGTTACAGAAAGTTGTGAGCCACCATGTGGGTGTTGGGAATAGAACTTGGGTCCTCTGAAAAAACAGCCAGTGCTCTTAACTGCTGAGCCATCGCTCTAGTTCCTACGCTAAGTTTCAAACTTAAGTGTATGAGCTAGTTTACTTATTTCAGAAATGTCAAGCATTTTCTTTTGTGAATGGAACTGTCGTGTGCTGCTTATGTGCAGAGTGAATGAAGCCTGCTGACACGGGCACACACAAGGCTGCAAGCTTTCGGGTCTGAGGAAACAGAGCTGCTTGTTTTGTTGTCGTTGCTTAAGACAGAATGGTCTCACACTCACTACACAGTGGAAGGTGACTGTGAACTTCAGTCTTCAGGCCTTCACCTCCAGAGTACTGGGATGACAGACAGGTGTGCACCACCACACCCATTCCACACAGTGCTGGGGATTAAACCCAGCGCCTGGTGCTTGTGAGTCAAGCACTACCACCTGAGCCACACCTCCAGCCCCTCTTGCTGTTTTTAATATCCTTGTTTGAGATGTCCATAAGAGGGCAAGCACTATTTCTGTAAGCAGTTTTGACTATTCTTTTTCAGTTTTGACCCAGAGTCTAAGTCCCAGCCCTACGATTCTCTGACTTCCTCTCCTGCCTCACTCCGCTTGGCAGGCTTGTCTGGGCTTCCGAGCAGGCTAACAAGCAGCCTTTGTGGAACAGACAAAGCATAAATGAGTCTGTATGTTGGAACAGTCACCTGGAGAGTGCTCACAGAGGAGGGACAATCTCATCCTCATTCTCGCCTACAAGTTTCCTCTTGTTGTATATGAAGTCCCCTGGGGGACTGCTTCCAGGTAGCAGGCTGGCCCTTCTGGAGACAATGAAGATGCACAGGTCACTGGGGTACTGTGCATTAATTGGTTAGTCCTGGCACCACCTGCCACCAGGGCTGCAGAGCCTTGGTGTTCGTCCTAGCACACACCACTGAGTCCCTGAGGAGACCAAGGAGATGGGCCCCTGGGATGAGGCAAGTGATAACCGCACTAGATCCTGAGTCTACAATGTGTGAACAACTGCCCAGTGCTCACCATCAGCCAAAAGAGGAGTCACCGCCACAGACCCCACAGACGCCAGAGCTAGAAACAAGAAATGCCTGGCTTGGAAGAACACATCCAATTCTTTAATACCTACAAACAACCCAAACTCACCCAAGATACAGTCTCATCAATACTGTAAACATGAAGAAAATTGAACATAATTAAAACCCTCAGAAACAGACACTGGAAAAAAAAAGTCTATCTAACATAAAAGAAAGAAGGAACTAACAGCAGTCTATATCACCTCTTCTAGAAATAGGGAGAAAAACGACAAGGCTGACACTACCTTGAGAGCAAAACAATCAATTCCTGCTTATTCATCTCAAAAAGAAAGGAAAACAAGGAAAAAGAATAAAGTGACTGCACTTATTTGATTGACATGTCTTAAAATTTTATTTATTTTTGATGCTGTGAATATCACTAGGACAAAACAATTTGATGCCCTTGGAAATAAATTTATATAAATAAACTAATAAAATCTTACATTACAAATGGATCTTTTCTAATGAAAAAGTTTGTGTGTGTGTGTGTGTGTGTGTGTGTGTGGTACATGCACCTGTCTGTGTGTGTACTCATGCCCATATGCACATGTGTGGAGACACAGGTCAGCATCAGGTATCCCCCTCTATGGCTCCACAGTTTCAGCTTATTCATTATCAAGGGGACACACACCTACCACCGCTGCCACGAGGAGGTCTCCCCCTTTACCTCTTGGGGCAGAGCCTCTTCAGTTGTTCCTCTCCCACTATGTAACTCCAAGAAGCTTGCCAGCAATTCCTTGGTCTCCATAGTCCATCTTGTCATAGAAGTGCTGGGATTACAGATGTGTGGGTTCTGAGAATTGAACTCAGATTCCCAGACTTGCAGATTTTGAATCCTGTAATTGCTGATTAAATGGAGACCTCAGGACAACCCATCTACTCCTTTAGAATTTCAAGAAATCATATCCTTTACTTTCCAGAGCAAAAGGCAACCAAGAGTGTAATAGAACACATTCTGGGCCTGGGTGTGCAGCTCACATTCTTGGCCACACAATAGCCCTGTCACCCAAAGCTTAATCTTCCAGTTTCAGTTACCTACCATAAATCATGGTCCAAAAATATCCACAGGACTTGTTCTAAGTTTGTGACTGCATGCTGCTCTTTGTAGCATGAGCGAAGTCTTTCGTGACCTTGCCCCATCCTGATGGGCTAAGCCATCCTCTAGCACAGTGTATCCACCGTGTGGATGTTATCCACGCACGCATCACTCAACAGCTGTCTCCGTCATCAGGCTGGCTGCCTCAGCGGCACAGGGCTTGAATTCCAGTAACCCCTATCTGATTTACTAATGACTCTAGTGCACAAGAGGAGGGGGCTGTGGGGATTTGGATCTACAAAGAGAAGCCCCAGGAAGTGCTTCTTTTAAGAGAAAGGCTGTGTGTTTTCAACCTAAGGAAAGAAATAAGACAGACTAAGATTGCTCAGATCTATGGTACGGTGAGATTTTCCCAAGTGTGTGTGTGTGTGTGTGTCTAAGAGAGATTGTGAGCTAGTGAAGCACACGCGCACTCGTATCAGAGCCCTTTTACATTTTTATAGAGAGTCATCAAGTTGCCTAGGCAGGCCCCGGAATGGCCATCCTCCCATCTCATCCTCCGTGGTAGCTGGTACTGCAGATGTGCACCCCAGACAAGCTTGCTATTCAACTCTTACTGTGCCTAACTTATACTTAAACTCTGCTGTAGGTCTGTATGTATACAGTTCAGTACTGCCATGGGTTCAGCCATCCACCCAGTGGACTCTTCCCCAGATGCCCTGCAGGAAGTGGAGGCGACAGTAATCCATCTTGAGCTGACGGTGATCTTATAAAGAAATGAACGCAGAGAGCATAAGCCCACCTTCTGGTTACACAAGTCAGACCCAGGGGCCAACAGACGGGACTAAAGCTTGCTGTACATGCATGAAGCCTGGAGTTTGGATCCCCAGAACCATGTAAATGCTGGTTGGGCATGGAAGCCCATTCATAATTCCAGCTTCAGAAGGCAGAGATGGGATCCCCAGAAACAAGAGTCTGGTTGAGAGACCTTGCCTCAACAAGGAAGGTGGAAGAGCAATCCAGAATGATGCCTCAATCAACCTCAGGCCTCCACATGCACACGCACACACACGCACGCACAACATACACACACACATGCACATGAACACACATACACACATGCACAACATACACAGATATACACACACAGAGGAGGAGGAAGAAAAAGTCAGACCCCGATCCTCTCACTCAGGTCCTTCTGGGAACCGCCCAGAAGAGAGACAAAAGACAGGTCCTCACACCCACAGTAATTACTTATGACTTCACAGGGATGGGAAGATAGCCTCTGTCCCAATGGCTCCAGCCACACTATTGATACATGGGCACAAGGTCCTGTACACAAGTTGCTTCCTTCCTCCCACCCCCATTGCCAAGAAAGCTCACTGCAACGAAGTCCAGCTGCAAAGTGCAGCTTCAGACACCTGGAACCAATAAACATTGGGGATAAACTCGGCCTTAAGCATCGCCACTCTGCACTGGCAGGCATGTCAGCCTGAGGAACCTTTGCTTCAAATGAGTGTCTGAGGTTGGGTTAGGAAATCACTTACATCTTAATCCAAACAAGAGCATCTGCAAGATTACACAGGACGCATAAACATAAACAGACCTGTTCTTCCATGGCCCTGGTCATCAGCCATCTTCCTCTGTAGACAGGAATGGAACAATCTAGTAAATGAGCTCCATAAACCACATTTCAAACAGCTTTTCTTTTTTCAAGATCAGACACACTCAAGCTGTCCATGGAAGCCAAGGAGCTTCAGAAACCCTATACGGCTTCCTTAAGTGGCTACACTTGGTATCTTTGAGTTGGACGATTCCCAGAGCAAAGGCTCAGGCATGTGTATGGTCAAGTCATGGCTTTTGGGCCTCTCCTGACCCTTGACAATGGTGGGATGGGATTGTCCATGCTTGTGGGTAAATTAATCTTCCCTCAGTGAGAAGCTAAGCCTAGGTTAAAGCTGGGAATTCTGGTTGTGAGTCAAAGATGGGGTCCTGCAGTTCAAAGGACCAGTCAGCAGGTCCAAAATGGTAGCCCTTGCTTCAGGACCTGAGGATGGGGCACTGTGGGCAGTGACTGATTCTGTCACACTAACACCCCACTGTCACTAGGTGCATCCACAGAAACCCTTGGAACAAGATGCAGGATGTCCCCAGTGGTCCTTCCAGCTTCTCAGAACTTCAGGCTAGCCACAAACCTCAACCCCAGGCTACCCGGAAAGACCTGGCTTCCTAGAAACAGCTAAATTGAGGTTTGGCAGGAAACCCCAAAGACTGGGAAACAGGCAACCATGAGGCCTGTACCCTAAGATGCCTGGGGAAGACAGGCCTTCTAGACCCCAAGGTTCTTGTGACACTGTCTGTGAGCCTGGCTCGGGAAGGACTCGGGGACACACACTGACTCCAGTCTATGAGCAAAAGCCTGGTGTTGTGAGTCACCTGTTCACAGCCCTGCTACTGAGGCCCAGGAGCCCCCTCTCCACTCTGATAAACACAGGGCCCTCCATCGCCAGCCCTCATGGCTGGCTCCACCCACTCGTTGGCTCATTCATTATCATCTAACTACTCTTCCCCTGAGCCAGGCCTGCTGGGAAAGGAGGCAGAGCCCCTCCCCCACCAGTCAGTCCTGGCACCCTCCACGCAGCACTCTGCTCCCAGCCCGCTGTTCTCCTGGCAGCTCCTCTCCAAGCCTCTCAGATGCCAGCACACCAGGCTCTCTCTGTTTAGAAGGGATTACTTATGGTTGGATGAACCATCCAGTACAAAGGTCAGATACCAGCATGCCAGGAGCAGGGAGGCGAACTTCAGCAGCTCCCAACAGGGAGGAAGAACCGCAACCTACATAAACATTTTCCCCAGAAAAAGGAAACAAAATAGCCAAGTCCAGTGGCTTTCTGATGAATGCTTCTGGGGCCTTGAAGCCGTAGCATGGGGTCAGGAAAACAAAGCCACATCTTGGGAAGAACCAAATGTCCCTCAAAGTGGCACACAAGGAGTTACTCGTTACTGGAAGCAGCTGTGGACCCCTAAACATCAGGCTAAAGTGACAGGAATGAAGAGACTGAGACAGACTGAAGCAAATAAAGTGTGAGGCTCAGCCTACAGGATTCCAGAAGGTGACCCCGCCACAGGCAGACACCAACCTTCCTCCATGCCTTAGTGGTCTGGTGGCCTAAGAGATGAATGTGGTGCTCTGTCTGCTCCTGGGACAGGCCAATTCCCTCTTCTTGTTCACCTTGAGCAAGCTCCCTACATGACGGAGGTAGGACATTCACCTGTCCCCTAAGGCCTACCCAGGTCCAGGAGCCCAGGCCCCCAAGACTGTGGGCCCACTTTAGAGCAGAACCTGACTATGTAGGGAAGTCCCCATGAGCAGAGAGGACAGTCCCACAGGAGAGGAAATGGTTGGGAGCAATCTACATCCACAGCATCTGGCCGGACACTCAGCCAATGTGACCAGGGACAAGAGAGCTGAATAGCTGGTCCAAGAGAAACTCACATCAGTCTGTGGTATCCTGCGGAATGCTCCTGTATCCTCCATCACTCTATTAGGCCAGTGGCCCCAGAGAACAGGGAGGGTGGATTTTAGCTCCAGGCCAACAACAGACTTCTAGAAAATGACTTCTGTGAGCCTCCCAACGAAAAGTCTGTTAAATATAGGAAAGCTTCCAGAATGCAGACTTCAGCCTTCTGTACACCCACATGCATTCACATACTAGGGTGTACATGTGCAAATAGGTGTTCACATGGATGCACGCATACTCGCATGCACATGCACACACTGGTCCACAAACATGTGCACATGTTCACACACACGGAAGCAGGTACCCACATGCATACACATGCACACATTGATACACACACATGCATACTCATGCTCACAATCAGGCAGGCCCCCAAATACTCCCTATACCACAGAAGCCACCTTAGGGGCCTCTACCATTCTCAGGAGCCACTCCATATCATGAGGGCAGCCACCCAAGCTGAGTAATGCCTAAAAAGCAAAACGCACCAAGAAAAAGTCAAGGAGGCAGCAGATTGGACAGACACCCCCACCAAGAGCCAACAGATGTGGGGTGCATGCAACACAGGAGCCCGTGGCTCTCCGAGGACTGGATGCAGCTGCCCAGCACGGCACAGAACACGCACATCTACAGCATAGCAGTGAGCAAAGAAAGCAGAAACTGCTAAAGTTTGACCAGAGGGTCGATCTGGGGATGTGTGTGCGCGCCTGTGCATCCGGAGCACACGCTCATGCCTGAGAACGGTAGCAAAAGGGGAAAAATGTCAGAAAAGCAAGCTGTTAATGGCAAGGACCCAGATCGGGGAGGAAACTCTTTGCTTTCTTTCTCCCTTTTTGAAACAATAAAAAGGCCATTAAAATAAAGGAAAAGTGAGTCAGCACCCCTGGCTTCCTGTTCACACTGGCGATTCCACGAGGACCTCTGCAGAGACCCCTCGACAGCGAGAGGAGCTGACCCAGCAGACAGAAGACTCCCTTCCTGTTTCCCCCAACTTCGAGGCTCCGCCACTCTTTTGTTTCCACAGTTTCCCACTCGTGCAGAGGAGCTGTGGTTTCCATTTTCCTGCAGATAAAGCTCCACTGGAAGGAATCCCAGGGTGGGTGACTGCCCGCCAGCTCCTGTGCCAAGCCCCTGTCCCCACCTCCCAGGTCACCCGCCTACGTCCAGTCCCAGCGAGTGAGCCACTCACCTTTTCTCCTGCTGCAGGAGGCTGACAGGCTCACCATCCCATATGGATGCGACTTTACTTGCCCAAAGGGTCTTTGCAGATGTTCCTCAGATCGCAAAGATCTTAAATGGTCTCTTAGGGCCAGACAAGTATCCTTATTATACACAAAAAGAGACACAGAAGAGGTGGCCACGTGATAAGGAACAGACTGCAGTGACTTACTCATCAGCCAGTGCTGTCTGAGGCCACATGACAATGGCAGACAGGACAGCTGGCTGCCCTGCTCACACCTTGCCCCTGCCTGCTGAACTAGGAAAAGCAAAAACCAATATTACAACCCTTCAGCTGGGATATTCTGTCACAGTGGTCACAAGAGACTCTTAAAGGAAAGAGCACACAGCCTTTGAGGTCAGTGTCCAGAGAGGTCCCAATACACAGGCAAAAACAACATGTAGCATGATGTGAAATTAGTCACTTTCCCCGCAACCTGCGGAGGGTCTTCTGTGTGTTCACACCCCATGCACCCACTCAGCCTCGGCATCACAGCACCTGCCACCCACCATGACACCTTTTCCTCTCCCTGGGGAGCCACTGCCTCTACTTTGGTCTCAGTCACGAAGGCTCCTCTTGCACCTCCGTCCCACACCACCACACTGGCCACTGTGTGAAAGAGCAGAAACTGCTTCAGAATCAAGAACCCTGAAGTGAGATGGTCAGTGCTGTCAGCTTGACCAGACAGAGAAGACAGTCTATGGCATGACGGTGGGGGCTGTCTGGATTACATTAATTGAGGTAGGAAAGACCACCTCCATGGGGAGGGCGGGGGGCATTCCCTGCACTGTATAAGAGGGAGGCAGTGAATGAAGCCGCGATCAAGCAGCCGTCACTCCCTGTTCTGACTCGGGATACGGTGGGACCAGCTGCCTGAAGCTCTCCCGCCTTGCTTTCAAATCGCCATAATGAACTATACCTTGATCTGTAAGCTAAAATAAACCCATTCTCTTTTAAGTTGCTTTTGCTGGAGCATTTTAACCCAACAGGAAGAGACTAAGATACCGGGCAAGGCCAGGCCAGAGATGGACGTAAGTGGCAGCAGCTGTGCCGTGTGGTCACCTCACCCTCACCGACTGAAAAGATCTTTCCCTAGGGGAGAGGATTACGAAGACTCATGAAGCTCAAAACTCCAGGTGGATGAGGAGAGAAAACTGAGGCTGACTCGGGCTTACACACACACATGCACACACGCAAACACATGCACGCACACACGAGTGCACGTTTGGGGCTTGCTTCAAGTTTGAGATAGTCTTTCTACTGGGAAATACTGCATGTCCTTAATGAGATTATCTTGCGGATGGAACCGAGATGGAACCATGTCTGAACACAAAACCGCACTCTAAGCACACAGCCTGAGGGTGACTTCCACAATGCAGCTGAACCCCATCACATCTTTGGGTTTTATACTCTGTGGAATGTTCTGCCTATGCTGTCATGCTGACACTAAGTTTCAGAAGTTGGGGTACTTTAGATTTTTGGGTTAGGGATCCCAACTTATATGAGATAGCAAGGTGAGAAAAAGCTCTCTGTGTACTCAGCTAAACGAGACAGACAGACAGATGCCCTGTGGACACATTTGGGAGCACACCACACGATCTGAAATACACAGCAAGGCACGGAGACACGCACTGGTGATCCCAGCTCTCTGGAGGCAGAAGCAGGAGACTGTGCATTCAAGGCTAGTTTGGATTACACAGGAAGACCTAACCTCCAAAACCGTATACAGTGATGCTAGCCCAAACGAACCCAGATATTAGAAGGGTCCAGGGGCTGGCAGTAGTCACCTGGGATCTGATTATCTCACATCAGGCTGTGTTCGTGCGCAGCAATATTGGCCCAGTGATACTGGCTGCGCTGTGGGAGTAAAATTCTACAAACATCTGGGTGTAGAGGAGGAGAAGGGACAATGAGCAGAGGGTGACACAGACATCAGCAACAGAGTTTCCACTTCCTACTGCTGTCCTGTTCCTTTTTTTTCCTAAGATTTTATTTTCAGTTTTTAATGAATTATGTGTATTGTGTGGGTATGTGCACATGGAGTGTGGGCGCCTTCAAAAGTCAGAAGAGGGTGTCAGACACCCTGGAGCTGGAGTTACAGGTGGGTGTGAGCCACCCAGTGTGGGGTGTAAGGAACAGAACTCTGGTCCCTGGCAAGAGCAGCAAGGGCTCTCTCTTGCCTGGTAAGATGGGACAGGAAGTAGGACAGGCATCACTTTGATACACATTCAGGAGCTCGTAAAAAAGCTACAAGAACCTAAAGGTTCAGTGGCAGCTTCATCATGCTTGAGGAATCAGCAAGAATCAAGTGACCCCTCCCAGGTCAGGGACCACATCTCCCGTGAGTTTGACAGTCACAGTGATCAACAAGCATCACTGCTTGCAGGCGATACGTGCCTGGTGCTTGCCGCTCCCCTGCGATGAGTATACAAAGGAGAGCTGAGGACCGGCCACACCCAGTGACTCTGCAGGCAGAGGACAACCACAGGGCCAAGGTCTTGACCATGAAATCTGCCCCCCACGGCAGCTCTGAAAAAGCAGTTTCTTTTATGTGACAAACTGGAGAGACGGCTCGTTTGGTAAAGGGCTTGAAGCCCAAGCCTGAGGACCCAGTTCAGACGCCCCGCACCCATGTGAAAAGCCAGATGCAAGAGCAAATGCCTGTCACCCCTCTGCCCCTGGAAGACCTGATCCCCAGCATCGCCGCTCACCTGTGACGCAGTCCCCTCTCCACTCAGGACCCACGGTAAAAGACACTACGAAATGCCTTGTGTGGCAGCAGTCATGCCCTGTGTCCTCAGCCCACTGCAGGGGTGAGGGTGACACCAGGGAGCACAGCCCCCAGGCTAGAGAATGGAAAGCCTCTCTCCAGCTTTGGCAGCTATAACGTAAGTGTGGCAAAATGCTTCAGAAGAGTCTTCCAGACACAAGACCGAGGCAGAAATAACCTGGTGATATCAGCATTTACTCTGGAGACGGAAAGAGAATTTCTGTTGGCTCCCCCTGAAACAGAGGAGCGCATACACCCAAGTCCTCTGCGCCCCAACATTTTCATGTGTGTGTGTGTGTGTGTGTGTGTGCATGCGCTGGGGCAGAGAGGGGGTTTAAAGGTCAACCTTGGGTGTCATTCCTCAGTCTCCATCCATCTTTTAATGAAAAATTTATACTACAACTTATTTATGTTTCACCGTGTAGAAGTAAGAGGATATATTTTGGAAGTTGGTTCTCTCCTTCTATCATGTGGATTCTAGGGATGGAATTCAGGTCATTGGTCTTGGTAGTAAGTACTTTACCTGCTGAGCCGTCTGTTCAGACTGTTCAGACTGTTTCTTGAAACAAAGCATCTCACCGGGGCCAGGGACTTTTCTATCAGGCTAAGCTGGCTAGCAAGCCCCAGGGCCACCTACAGCCACAGTTCCTCCGGAGAATTTTTTTTTTTTTAATGTAGGTTCTGGGGATCAAACTCAAGTCTTTCTGCTAACTGAGCTATCTCCCCAGCCCGAGTCCCTATCATTTTCACAGTGAGATGTCTGTGCCGCGCCTCCCAAGCTCTGGGCAGAAAAGACTCTGCTCATTTTACATGACAGTTTCTTCCGGCTGAAATCCAATCCATGCCCGCCAGCTCACGGAGTCACGAGCGGTTACTTGTATATAAATGGGAATCTGTGACTCCCCACTGGCTCTTCCGAGATGGGTATCTACTTTAAAGATTGGCTCTGACCACCTCCCTGGTTGGGCCCAGCTGGGGGAAAGCAAGCCAGCCTCACAGCACCCTGGGGATGGATGATCTTTTCCTTGCCAGACACGACAGACAAAGCTAGGGGCTCACAGGGGCAGCAGGAGGGAGCTGGTGATTTCTCCAGATTCCGCACTTGAAACCCAAGCCGCTGGCTGCCCTGGGTTTTCAAACACAAGCAGAGATCCAATTCCGCCTGCTTTGCTGTGACCCAGTTTCTGGAGTGCGGTCCAAGCCCAAGTCTGCAAAGCTCAGACACTGCTGGAGGCTCTGGGTGTCTGAAGCACCTGAGAGCCCAAAGATGAGCCAGACATGGAGAAAACGAAGATGAAGGAGCTTGATTGGTCACTGGAGAAACCAGAGAACTGTACCCAGGGTACGCGTGCTGAGAGTGCACCCAGAGCGTTCATGCTAACTCTATGCAGAACCTGCCCACAAGTCAGGTGAAGGCAGTGTTTTTCAACACTGGGTGAAAACATTTTTTTTTTTTAAATAAAATGCAACGGAGAGGGCTGGGGAGATGGTTGGGAAAGTGTTTACCTTGTGAACACAAACACCGGAGTTCAGCCCCTAGAATCCATGTAAAAGCTGGGCATGGCAAGTGCTTGAGGTGGATCCAGATAGACCCCTCAGGCTTGCTGGCCGTCAACCTGGTCTAAATTGGTCTAAATTGGCAAGGTCAGCGAGAGACCCTGTCTCAAAACAAAGGTGGATGTTTGCACATAGGGCCTCAAGTCACACGTCCCAGCCAAAATCTCAGTTTCTGTACTTCCTGGCTGAGAGACCCCCTCAAGAGTAAGTTTCCTATGGTGTCTGTTTCCAATGCCTTCAGCTGTAAAGGGTACGAGAGCTGGGCCAGGGTTACAGGTGAGTTGGGGACCCCATATAATGGGCCAAAAAAGCACAGGATGTGTTACTCACAAAAGCCACCAGGAACCACAGGATTATTCTTGCATTGATCCCACCTTTACAAGTCAATGCTAGGATGCACAAAAAAAAAAAAAAAAAAAAAAACTATTTGTTTATTTCTGTGTGTTTGTGTGTTTGTGTGTCTTTATATCTGTGTGTTTGTGTCTGCATGTGTCTGTATATCTCTGTATGTATGTGTCTGTGTGTGTCTGCCATGTGCCTGTATATCTCTTTGTGTATGTGTCTGTGTGTCTGTGTGTATCTGTATATCTCTGTGTGTATGTGTCTGTGTGTATGTCTGTATGTATCTGTATATCTCTGTGTATGTGTGTGTCTGCTTACGTATGTATGTCTATGTGTGTGTATGTGTGTCTGCGTATGTCTGTATGTATCTGTGTATCTCTGTGTGTATGTGTGTGTGTGTCTGCATGTCTGTGTGTATCTGTATATCTCTGTGTGTGTGTGTCTGTGTATCTGTATATCTCTGTGTGTATGTGTCTGTGTATGTGTCTGCATGTGTATGTGTGTCTGTGTGTGTTTGTGTCTGTGTGCGCGTGCTATGGTGAACATGTGGAGGTCAAGGAAGAGCAGGAGTCAATTCTCCTTCCCCCTTGGGTTCCGGGGATGGAACTCAGGTCATCGAGCTTGTGTGGCAAGTGCTTTTACTCAGTGAGCCGTCACGCTGGTCCTTTTTACACAGGGACCTGATCGCCCTAGTCAGTGCTGAGGTCAGTGCAGGAGTGACAAAAGACAGACTGCACACCACAAACTGTCAGTTATGCTCACCCGACACCCTGGAAAACAAACCCTGGCTGCCAACACTCATGTGATCTGACTTCAAAGATGCCCAAGACAGCTTATGGAATTCTGGAACTCAGGCAATGACTCCATGACAGGCTGTTTTGGTTAGGGTTTCTACTGCCGTGAAGAGACACCATGACCACATAGTTCTTTATGGAGGAAAACATTCAATTGGGGTGGCTTACAGCTTCAGAAGTTTAGTCTGTTCTCATCAAGGTGGGACACGGCAGCGTGCAGGCAGATACGGTGCTAGAGTCCTACATCTTGATCCACGGGCAACAGGAAGTGAACTGCATGCCACATTCAGTGTAGCTTGAGCAAAGGAAACCTCAAGTCCACATCCACAGTGACACATTTCCTCCAACCTTCTAATAGTGCCACTCCCTTTGAGGGCATTTTCTTTCCAACCACACAGGAGCATTTATGGAAATTCCCAGGATGGAACATTTTACGGGGTGGACTGTACTGTACTGTGTTTACCATAATAAATCATTCAAACTATCAGAACCCAACCTAGCAGAAACAGACAATCTTAGTAAGAAATCAATTTCATGATTAAAAGCCTCACCAAGAAGAAAACCTCAGGCTCTGATGGCCTCACTAATAAATCCAAACTTTGAAGAAAAAATTGATATTGTAGTCCACAAAAACATTTGCCCCATGAAGAGTGCTACAAATCCTAAACCAAGCAATACAGAACTCTCTCTTTAACTGTGGCTTACCACAATTTCAGTTACCCACCTTCAACCAGAGTCTAGAAACACTAAATGGAAAATTCCAGAACAAATGATTCATCAAGGCTATACTGTATGCTGTTCTGGCTGATCAGGGCAGGGGCACATCCCTTTGTCCAGTGTATCCACACTGTATACACTACCCTCCTTATAGACGCTTTGTAGTCGCCTGAGCTGTCAATCAACTGTTCCAGTTCTCAGTGCTCTCATTCAGGAATGGGCCTCAGCAGCAGTGGTGTGTCAAAGCTCACAGCAATCTCCCTGCCTCCATTTCTTTCTTTGGTTTTGTTTTGTTTGTTTTTGTTTTTTAAGACAGTCCTACTTGTCCCGTCCTAGAACTCACTCTGTAGATGAG
This sequence comes from Chionomys nivalis, assembly GCF_950005125.1. Lineage (NCBI taxonomy): Eukaryota > Metazoa > Chordata > Mammalia > Rodentia > Cricetidae > Chionomys > Chionomys nivalis. The sequence goes on along the minus strand of NC_080098.1, from coordinate 66,527,166 downwards.
GCTGGCCTAGAACTCACAGAGATCTGCCTGACTCTGCCTCTTGGGTGCTGGGATTAAGGCATGCACCACCTCCAGGCTTAAAAGGATCTTGAAATACATTCATAATATCACACAACTATCATTAACTATTATGTTTATTACCTCCAAAAGAAAGCTTAAGACGGGATGTAGTCAAAGTGCTTGCCTAGCATGAAAAAGGGGAGTGGAGGGGAGTCAATCCACAGCACTTAAAAAAGCAAAAGAAAACTAGAAGCCCCAAACATCAGGCAGTTACTTCTACTCCACCTCCCCATCCCAGGTAACTGATGCTGTGTTTCTATGACTCGGCCTGTACTGACATTTTATAAACAAGAATCGTGACTCACACTGCCTTAACTATGGCTACTTTCACTTAGAGTGCTCCAAGGTTCAACTCAATTACAACACACAGAGGTGGTCCAATCTCTCCATGTGTGCACACACCACTTCTGGCTTACCCACTTCATCCACAGAGGGACAGGTGGGCTGTTTCCACCTCCGGCATCTTGGGAACAGTGCTATAAACTGTGCGCAGTTTTTGCTTAGTCCCTATTTCCAATTGTGATCCAAGTGGAATTGCTGGATCACAGGGAGTTTGTTCTGTGTTTAACTTTCCAAAAGACCTCCACACTGCTTTCTCAGACAGCAGCACCATCTTGCCCACAACCAATAATGTCCCTGGGTCTCACTTTTTCCGCGTCCTTACCAACAGTTGCTATCCGCTAACCCCTTTGATCAAAGCCACCCCAGGGCAGTGTGAGGTAGACTGTGGTCTTGGCTTGTATCTTCCTCTGACTAATGACGCCAGGTGTCTTCCACGTGCTTCTGCCATCGGTGAATGGGATCAAGCAATGCCATCTTGGGGCTTGTGCTTTGATGGTTATCTGCCCTTCCACTGTGAAGTCTTAGCCCCCTAACTTTTCAATAGGAAACAAGCCAAACATCCACCAAGAGATAAGCAGACCAACCACAGGACGACTGGCCAGTGAAGCGCTCTTCAGCATCAGAAAGCCCCAGCACTGACCCGCAAGAATCACGTATGGATCTCAGAGCCACACTGCAGAGTTAAAGTGGAGACATATCGAGTACAACAGGGCAGCTCACCCTGCACCTTTTTCTTTCTGAAGGCTCGGTTATCCAGTCAATTATAGTCCAAAAATACTGAATGGAAAGTTCCAGAAATAAATAATTCATAAGGCTTAAATTACAATTCCAAGCATCCCAAAGAACTGTCACTACCAATTTCACCCCACTGGTGCAGTCTGCCTCCCTTTTCTCCAGAGCATCCACACGGGGTATCCTCCTTGCCTCCTGGCTACTTAACCGCATCAGTTACCAGATCAACTCCACACCACAGGCCTGCTCAGCTCCCCCTCATTTCAGTTAAAAAGAAAAAAAAAATGGTCCCAAGCAGCAGAGCAATGACGCTGGCAATGCAAAGGGTCCACAGAAAAGATGGAAGAAGCTTCCACCTGACAAGTGTTCATTCACAGTTGCATTACAAGTTTGCACACATGCTCACACTTCCACTGCACACACCCGCACACATACTCTTACACCCTCACATTTCACATACCCTCCACACACACCCTTCACAGGCTTCCACTTTTACCCTGTCAATCTGCTATCCTTACACACATATCACAGACTTCCATGCTGACTCTGCCACTCACTCGCACATTGGTACATTCGTGCATGCGGGCAGGCCCCACCCTCATACTCCCTCTATCCACAGCCTTCCGCTGTGTCCTCTAGTTGAGGGCAGCGGTCCATGAGATGCTGCACCAGTACAGATGCAACATATGGGAAGCATCCTCACAGACACACATGTGCTGTTTGTATACACATAGGAGAAAACTTCCATGCGTGAGTGCCTACTTGTGTAAACAGGACTGTTCGATGCACTGCACCGAAGGCTGAAGTTTCAAGTAAACCCTTGAGCAGCTTCTTCACACAAGCAATCAACACAGCCCTCGGCGACTATTAACGTCTAATTATGGAGGCCAGAAAAGGGTAGTGAGCCCAGGACCCTCACCCAGACCCTAATCTGTCCCCAGCCGACACCGTAACTCTTCCCCTGCTCTGAGGAAGATCCCAAGCACCCTTTAGTGTCCTGTGCTCTCATGGTAATAACCACACTGTGGTCATAAAGATGGCCCCCATACCACTGTCACTCAGAAAATGTCTGTCTCACTGCCTAGCTCTGACAGGGACTCCCGTGAGAGGCTCTGGGAAGCCTGAAATCTCCAAGTGCCCCCTAGAAGCCATTCAGAGGAGAAGTGCGATCAGGGTTCACATGGGTAGTATATGAGAGTTTAGACCAAATGACAGGAACCTAAAATAGGGTGGGGCTGCTGACCAAGCCAGTGTCAGCAACAGATAAATGTGCAATGGTGCTGCACAGGTAAGTGCAAAGTGATTCAGGGAGAGGCACAGCTGCAAAGCAAGCTCCCAAGAGCAAACCAGCCATGGGGTCTTCCCAAAAAGCTCCGTCCTTAGTGTCTGCTCTGGGGAGGACCAGCAGCTCACCTCATAACAGACCAGGTTATCTCCTAACAGACTGCCACTTCTTTCTACATCTCCTCCGGGCAAGAGAGTTACACTGAGGTCTAGCAAACCTCTCTCCCTTGCCTGACCTGCCTAGCTTTGGGCCACACCCTGAGTCACCCAGGGACAGCCACGTCTTCAACTAGGATGGCAGAGACAGGCTGCCCAGAGTGCAGCTGCCAAGCTCAGAATGGCTCTTAGCCAAGGGAACAAAAGGGACCCTCCCCTCAGCCTCAGCCAATCTCACCAGTACCTCCACCATCTAGTGGTCCTTCTGGAATTGTCACCGTCGGAGAGAAATAGACTGGGTGTGGTGGCCCACACCTGTAACCCCAGCACTCAGGAGGCTGAAAAGGGTGACCAGGTCATAGACCAACCTGGGATACACAGTGAGACCCTGTAGTAAGACCCCTCCTAAGTAGGAAGGAGGCAGGAAGGGAGGAAGCAAGGGAGGGGGAACTGCCCCCTGCTGGCAACTGCTAACAGCTGCTTTTCCCAAGACCACCTTGGGCAGTCAGCATGTTCATGCTAAGGCTCCCTGGGAGCTAGGAGACAAGGGGACAGGGAGCCTGAAGGAAGCAGAGGGGGCACCTTTTCCAAGTCCTCTGAACCCAGCAAATTCTAAATACAAGGGAGCAGTTTGTTTTAAAGGACAACAATCAAGAAGCAAATTGCAAATTCCCTTCTAAGACACTGCACAGTTAACTCAGGTATAACGGGGATGCCCTGGAGTAGGTAATGAAGGTCCCAGGCCAGGAGCTCTGGTTCCAGGTTCAGCCCGTGTAACAAAGGAATCAAGATAACGGAAACAGGGTCCCCAGACCTCCCAGGGTAGGCTCCTTCCAGAAGCACCTCAAATGGCTTGAGAAAACCATTGATCTCTGAGATGCATTATTGATTGGGCCGTCCATTAGCACACATTCCCACAGCACTGACCTGTGCCACACACCAACCATGCCTGGGGTGCGGTAGGCCTCTTTGGACACCATCCATAAAGAGCAACCTATAGAGGAGCAACTATCTACAAGTGGATGGATGATGTCACCCAAAACACTGCCCTGGTCCCAGACCCACCAGACCCCGGAGGCAACATGGTCCATGTACCATGCACCTCAACCCGCAGTCAAGGACAGGCTATCACTTGACTCCAGCCACCGGGGAGGAGTTTGTAAGGCAGACTATGTGACAGTCAGGAGTCTCTGGAGTCCACAGACAGAGGGATGTCGTGGCTCCATTTCTGAGGACAGACAGACTGAAGCAAGCCCATTACAGGAAGACAGCCTCTGGCTCTTGCCCTGGATCCGGGTCTCACAACATCATGCAAGAAAGGGATCTTGGGCAGAGTTGCAATTGGTACATGCAGCATGCTTTTGTTTCTTTGTTTTACTTGCTGTGCGGACCAGCCAGACACCTGAGTCTTAAGGTCTGGAAGGACAGTCCTTGCCCATACAAGCATCGTTCATCATTCTATACTTCTTACTTCTCTACGGATGATCGTGCTGACATGATGTGCACAGACAGCAACGGTCAAAGCGACAATCAGGCCATTAGAGTCGCTATGGGGATCTTCCCCCACCACTGCCCAAGGCTGCCTGCTTCTGGGACATTGTAAACACTCCCAAATAACCCTGCCTAGGCAGCCAGGAGACAAGTTGGACGCCAGGGGCACAGATGATGTGACAGGCCGCTGGTGTCACTTCACCCCCCTGGGAAAGAAACTTCCGTTGGGTAGCGCCTGGTAGACCTACAGCAGGGTCAGATGGCTGGCTACAGGCCCCGGTCCAGTGAGAGGTTGGCCACCCACGGGCCTGGGCTGTGTTCAAAACAGTGAGTTTTCAAAACAAAAGCAGCGCAAGTTCATGTGGCAAACGCCCCAGAACGTAGGGACAGGCCTTTCCACCACATGCTTCATTTGAAGCAAGACTCCCGGTTCGCCCACAGAGAGACGAAACCGAATAAATAAAAAGGACAGCTACGTGCTCGGCTCTGTTTTTCACGCCATGACTGGCAGAGCCCCAACCGAACCAGCCCCCTGCGAATCACCGGGCGCCAGCAACAGGTGCAGCCCGAGCTAAAGCTTGTGGTGCCGGGCGGTTCTTGAATAACGCAGCCCGAATCTTCCAGGAAGCCAGAGCCTTGCAGCGCCCACTGCTCTGTGGTGGCGACCCTACAGCGGCAGCTCTGTGAGCCGCACCTGTCTGAGTGCACCGCGCCACATCCGGTGCACCCAAGCCAAGGCCTGGGAGACCGAAATAGAAGCCGGTTAGGCCGGGGCTGGCAGCCCGGCTAGGGGTACCGGGCCTGACCTGGCAGGCGCGGCCCAAAGGGGCAAGCACCCGAGGGTCCCAGCGCGCAGGGCCAGGCCAAATCGCGATTGGCTGCGCGTCCAGCGTCCCTGCTCCAGAGCAGCCACCTGCCTGCCAGGGCCCGGCGAGAGCCAGGGAGAGGAGGCCGGGGAGGGATCCGGGCTGGGATGAGACTGCAGAGAGGGTCTGAAGGACGCGGCGGAAATGGAGAGGGGGTCTGGGGGTTCCGGATGGGAAACAGAGGGGATCCGGAGGATCCGGGTGCGAATGCAGAGGGAGTCTGGCGGCATCCAGGTGGGAATGCAGACCGGGTCGGTGCGGTGTGGGAGGATCTGGGGAGGAAGCTCGGAGGGTTCCTGGGGGCCCTGCGAGGACGCAGGAGGGGTTCTAATTGGGTTCCCTCGGTTTCCCGAGAGGGGCTCCCAGTGCCCCGCGCACCTGCCCAGCCCCGTGCGCGCTCCTCCCGCGCCGGCCCAGTGGTTTACCTGAAGCGCGCGTCCGACCCGCGGCGTCTCTCGGCTGGGCTCGGCCGGGCTAGCTCCGCGCCAAGAATGGCGGCAGCGATGGTGGCAGCAACGACAGAGGCACACGGCAAGGGGAGGTTGCGGCGGGGAGGCCGGGCAGCGCGGAGATGCTGCGGCACGCGAGGGCGCGGAAGCCGGCGTGGGGACCGAGGGCGCGGGGCGAGCGCCTAGGCCCCACCCCCTCTCCCTCCCTTCCCGCCTCCTCCCCTCCCCCTCCCGTCTCTTCCCTCCCCTCGCCCCTCCCCCTTCCTCCTCCTCCCTCCTCTCACCCCCAACCTTTCTCCCTCCCTCCTTGCCCTCTCGCGCTCCGCCCCTGTTTTCACCTTCCCCACTCTCTCTCCTGCCCCCCTCTTCTCCCCTCCCTCCCTCCCTTCCTTTCCTTTCCCATTCACCTTCCACCACCTCTTCTTCTTTACCCCCAACACCCTCTTCCTCCTTTTCCTCTCTCTTTTCCTTCCACCCCCTCACCTCGCCCACTCTCAGTCCTGGAGGTCCTGGTCCAGAGGCTTTTTCCTACCTTAGCCCAGTCTCTTGAAGAAAAAAAAAAAAAAGAGGAGATTCCCAGCAAAGGAGACTTTTCCTTCCTTTCAGTTTCTTAATGATCCAGTTTGTCCCTCTAGGTCCCCAAAGTCTCCTGCACCTCAGACTCTGGCTCCTCCAGGGCTGGCCCCAGAGATCCTGGGCTCTTGACTCTGTGATCTATGGCAGACCCTTTGGGGTTCTCAGTGCAAGGTACCATTCCTCCTGTGGTACTTTGACTTCGCTAAAGGTTTCTCAGCTTCCTGTGGATCAAAGGGTTCCTATATGTAGCTCCCAGTGAGATGCATTTCTAACTAATTCTGGGCCTCCTGTAGTTGGTACAGAGGCTAGGGACATAGCTAGATCCTTAACCTGTTTGCTGAGATTGATGCTCCAGAACCTACATTAAGAAGCTCCAAAAGGTGGTGCTCTTTTGTGATCCCAGTGCTGAGGCAGAGAACACTGGGGGACCTCTGGATGGAGCTTGCTGCCCAGCGTGCCTGTCTCACCTACTTCAGCCCATCCCAGATCCCAGTAAGAGATCCTGTCCCCTAAAACAAAGTGGACAACACTTGAGGAGCAACAGCAAGTTTTGATCCCATGACACCTGCGCGCACACACGCACACACACTATATACACAGGCTATGTGTGTCCTTTTCTACCCGTGAAAGTTGTTCAAACGGTAACAGGCCAGGTGGGAAGTCCTGTTCAGAGACACAGTCCCCCCAAAAGGAAACCAAGTTCCTAAATGAACCTGTCCTAGGTACTCCAGAAAGGAGTCAGGACCAGTCTCCACCTTAGGGTCATGGCTTCCTGAATTACAACGTGGGATTGAGACTGTTGGGATGGTGGGAGCTGACGGCAATCAAACTCAACACCCCTAAGGTTAGGTCTGAGTGAGGGTCAGGAAGCTCCTCTGGGATCAGTCTACCTGTCTGTGCCCTGACTAACTAGAGCAGAACAGACCCACTAAAGGTGAAGTCAGTAGAACCAACCAGGGCAGTGTGGGTTATCTTTGCTGTAGGAGTCGTGACTTGCATTGGGCCTGGAATCCGGCAAAACTCAAAGTGATTCTTGGTTCCTTTGCTTCCAAGTTGACCTTGGGTCTCCGTTCTCTGCTGCTCCTTGAGAGAAACAGGCGAGCAGCCTTGGGGGATGCTGCAGGAACATGGCCAGAGAACAGTGGGCAAGGCTTATAGAGTTCATGTGACTATGACATGGAAGATGGAAGGAGGAGGCTTCTCCAGTTGCTTCCTATTCTGAGTGTTGGTGCACCCCTGTCTTTGTTCTGACTGAATCACAGCACAGTAGGAACAGGTTAGTCCAAGGCCTATTTAACAGCATCCTGTATCCCAGGAAGGAAGATGCTCGTAGGATGTCAATGCATACGTAAATGCAAGTGCTACAGAGATGGAAGGGACTCTCCTTTGTTCTTTACAGATGCGCGCTAGAATGTGGCTCCCTTGCTTGGGTAGCCAGCAGCATCTTAGGGGTAGAGGTGAGGGCAGGCGACACACTAGAAACCTCCAGCTTGGAAAATTACTGTGTGCAGCCCAAGCGGTGGGATCCACAGAGCTGCAAATTGCCTAGAGAAGGAGGACCCTGAAGAAGGAGGACCCTGCAGGATCACGAACAGAAGATCTGGATACCGGGGTGCAAATTACATGAGACAGTGGCTTCGTGACCCCTGAGAGAGGTTCTGAGTGATCTCTGAGTTGACTGCCCCCATGGGAACCTGCCCTCAGACACACTGTCTGGGCAGGAGGGGACCTGCTAGAGGGCACTGCAGCTGGAGGAGAGAGGGCAGGGTGGAGCTCAGCAGAGACCATGCCTTAGTTGTCCTGGAGTCCACAGCTCTAGCCTCATGGAACTTCCAGTTTTTTCTTAGCAAGTCCAGTGGAAATGGATAAGAAAAAAAAGCCCTCTAATTGCTCTCCAGCAAGCCCAGCCTGCAGTTAGAACTGCATTCTGTGGTCCATTTGATGGCCTAGGACCCTGCCTCCGGTTCTAGTCTGTCTTTTTTTTTTTTATTGCTGTTAGCATTTTGGTTTTTTAAGGTTTGCTTTTATGTTATGATGCGTATGCGTGTTTTGCCTGCATGTATTTATAGCCATCACATTCATGCAGTATCTGCAGAGACCCTAAGACACTATCAGACTTCCTGAAGCTAGAGTGACAGGTGCTTGTGAACTGCCCCACATGGGTGCTGAGAACCAAACCCTGCGCAAGACCAGCAAGTGATCTCTGCTGAGTGAACTCTCCAACCAAACATTTTATCTTTGCATCATTTGAATATATGTATACGATCAGAAAACTAACCCCAGCCTGCATCTGCTCTAACCAGCTTCCCCTCCCTCTAACTAACTTCAAGCAGATTGTCCAGAAACATTGAGCACTTAGACACATACCTGGGTTACAAAATATTTTTCTGCATCTTTCTGTGAGAATATTGATATCCTCTATGTCCAGAGGAGCAAGCTAACCCCAGGGATAAGATTCAAACCTCACTCGAGAAAGACTTTCAAGTGTGGTAGATGCAGTGGCGCGCACAGACTTGGCTTGGACCATCCTCCAGGCAGCTGGGCTTCCAGGCTTCTGCCTCACAGTGGGAAGCAGGAGGTACCCAAGGCTGGCTGGAGGCTTTGTCCAGCCATCCAAGTAGGGGATTTCCACCCCAGGAGAGCAGGTCAGCACGGTTATCAAGGTTCTCACACTGAACAGACAAATGCTTCCCCACCCCCACCCCCCACCCTCTGCACACAGTGGTTGACATCTGCCTCAGGAAATGTAAGGACATCTCCTTATATGTGTGTGTGCGGGGTAGGGAGGGTCACATGGATGTGGGAGCATGTGGGTTTGCCTGTATATGGAGGACAGGACAATCTTGAGTGTCATTCCTCAGACACCATCCGTGTTTATTTTGTTGTTGTTTGAGACGGGTCTCTTACAGGCTTGCAGCTTTCAGAGTTGTCCAGGCTGGCTGGCTGGCTGATGAGTCCCAAAGAGCCCCAAGGGATCCATTTATCTCTGCTTCCCCAGCATGGGATTACGAGCGCATACAACCACACCAGGTTTATTATTAGTTTTAGCATGAGTTCTGGGGATGGAGCCCCAATTTCTCTTCTCCTAAGGCAAGCATTGTGTCTCCCCAGTGCCTGAAGAGAGGTCTTTTGAATGTGATCTGCAATATGGGACAGTACCTCAATTATTTTACCTCCAAGGTGACTGCCACCCCCATCCTGTCCCTGTCTCTTTCCCCACACACCCCCAGAATCAGCCTTTCCAGGACAGCCTCTCCAAACAAAGTGTCCATCACCCCTGGGGAGCCTCTGAGGCCTCCAGATGCCCCTGGTGCTTTCTGGTGCCTCTCCTCTCCCCTCCCCCAAGTCATGAAAGATCCTTTCCCTAAAGTGTGCGCTGGGAATCTTAGAGCCAACCCTGCAGCAGGGTATAAACGGGACCTGCTGAGCTGCTGTTGCTAGTGCTGCTCTTTTCCGCTCCCTGCATCTCAGCTGTCAGGCCAAGCACTAACTAAATGGCCTCCAGGGCTGTAATCTAGCCCTCAGCACTCTCTGCAGTACTTCCCACCTCCCTGCGCACACAGCACAGTTACAGAGCTGTCCTTTGTCATCTTCCAAAGGGGCTGTGCTTTGCTCCAGTGCTAACACAGGAGAACTGAGTGAGTGGCTGTGAAGTGGGGGGAGCAAGACAGGAGACCACCTCAACCCTACCATCACCTCTTTTGATGGTCAGGGCAACCTACCGGCTGCCAGTAGGTTGTTTTTTGTTGTTTGTTTTTGTCTATTGTCTGATGTCTATTGTCTGATGTCACTTCCAACACATCCTAGCAGAATTAAGGTCCCCCCACTCTACCCAGCAGCTAGGATGTCACCCCATCGTCTCTCACCACAAGTTGGAGTTTATGTCGGCTTCGACTAAAATTGTTTCTGAAAGTTTTTCTTTTTTCTCTGAGCTATATTTGGCGATCTCTAGTCTAGTAAAGCCTGCAGACATCTCAAGGCTCGTGGGAAACCAGTTATCCAAATGTTGCAAAGTGTGGTCTCTTCACTTCCTCAGAAGCAATGGGACCAGAAAGTCACTGTTCTGAGGTCACAATAAACTACCCACTATTCTATGCCTGGTGGCAACTGATGTATGGAAACTACTATGATTGGCACTGGTTAACATTAAACATTAAACATATGACAGATGTGACTCTATGATTTTGTGTCTGCACGACTCCTAAAAAGAAACCCTTCCTCTCAGTTAAAAGCTAAAGGGAAGATATTCAATTTATAAAAATATGTGTTTATTCTTTGACAATTTCATATACAATCTTAATCATACACCACTGCCTCCTCCTGCCTCCCACTCCTCCTAGATAGCTCCCATCCTCTCTCTCTCTCTCTCTCTCTCTCTCTCTCTCTCTCTCTCTCTCTCTGTGTGTGTGTGTGTGTGTGTGTGTGTGTATTTGAGACAGGGTTTCTCTGTGTAGCCCCGGCTGTCCTGGAACTCACCTTGTAGACCAGGCTGGCCTCAAGTTCACAGAGATCTGCCTGTCTTTGCCTCCTGAGTGCTGGGATTAAAGGCATGTGCCATTGCTGGCTCTTTCTCTCTCTTTTTTTTAAAACCCACCGAGTCCAGTTAGTGCTACCAGCCAGAATGTTGATTGACCTTGCTAGCTTAGTTTGTGCAGGTCACGTGCAGACAACCATGGCTACAGTGACGTCATTGTGCAATGGCCATGTCATGGCCAGGGAACATCTTTTCACAGCTGTCTTCCCTATCCTCCATCTTTAACGTTCTTTTGGCACCCTCTCCTGCCAAGTTCCTCAGCCTTGGGGGAGGGTGTTTGCTTTCTATAACTTTCCTACGCAACCATCCATTGTAGATGAATCCTGCCAAGATGACCTGATCAAGGATGACATTGGCTTTCTGGTGGTGGGCCCTGTTAGGGGAGGAACCAAGGGCCCTATGCACTCCAGACAAGTGCAGACACAGAGCCACACCCAACTCCTTGTTACTTTTTGCTAAAGTCACACATAATACTTGTGTGACTTTCCCCTGAAGCAGGAATCCTGGCCATAGGCAGTGGTCACAATGCCCAGCCTTCTGGTTCACTGACACCCAACGGTTCCCCAGGTTCTGTCAGGTCACACAGTTAGGGACTCTTCCCTACTTGCTGACTCTGTTCCCTCCTCCTCTAATTGGCTCTGGTTTTGTTTAGAGCTAGCTTCCATTCTGCCCTGCTCAAGACCCAAAGTGTTGACCACTTAGGCTCTTTCTGTGTTGCAAGACTCTGGGTGTGAGCAAACCCTGGCGACTCCATCACTAGCTGAGTGAGTATATGACCAGATAAAAGTCATTTCTATTGAGGATGGGAAAATAGATGTCAGTAAACGATCAGAAAACTTCTAACTACACTGTAGCATCACCCTTGCTGTTACAGAAGAAGCAGAAGTATTCTCACAGATCAAAATATCTGAAACTAAGCATTTTAAGATTAAGTGCCTGTAATCCCAGCCCTTGGGAGCCAGAGGGAGGAGAAGAACCACAAGTTCAAGGCTGACCTGGGCTACAAATTGAGACCAGGCCTCAAAAACTATATTAAATTAAAATTTAAACCCCCAGCATCGGCAAGGACGTGGAGCAGCCGAGACCCATCTTCGCATGAGTGGGAAACAGTGCGAGCACTCTGGGAAGCCGGCAGTCGCGCTTCTAGGGTTTGCTGCACATCTGCCGTCTAACATAACCAGAAAAGCTACAGGGAAGAGGGCACAGGAAAGCAGACTTACTAAGACATCTGAAATAAAGTAGAAGGGACGGCATGTAAGACTCTCGGTATCTCAATGGAGGACCTGCCCCTTACTTCAGATTTTGATTATTATAGAAAATAACAAAAATCCACGAAGAGAGAGAGATCTCTTGACAGTTGAGAGGCCTCCTTGCTCTTCAGAGGACCCCAGTTCAGTCCCCAGCACCTATGTCCAGTGGTCACCACCCCTGTAGCATCAGCTCCAGGGATAGGACACCCTCTTCCAAACTCCAAGAACATGTGCAGCCTCCCCAACTCCCACACAGTAAAATAATGAAATAAATCTTTGAAAAAAATATCCTGCTGAGAGTTGGGTGATAGTTCAGTCAGGAAAGCGAGAGTTCAATCCCCCAAAACCCATGTTAAAAAAAAAAAAAGAAAAAGAAAATAGGCTTGTAATCCTAGGGCGATGAATGTGTTTGAGGCTTTAATCTGGTCAACCTAGTCTGTTTGGCAAGTTCCAGGCCTGTAAGAGACCCTGTCTCAAAAAACGAGGCAGCTGGTAGCTGATGAATGAAACCAAAAGTTGTCCTCCTGGCCTCCACAGGCTATGTGTACACACACACACACACACACACACACACACACACACACATACACGCGCGCTTCTGGTGGGAAGATGCTGCCCCCAGGCTGACCTCTGCCCCCAGCAATACAAAGGCTGCAGTTGTCCAGTAGAAACACCACGTGCACGATTGTGCTGCCCTCTTTTTTTTTTTTTTTTTTTTTTTTTTTGAGAAGGGGGCCTATGACAGTTAATCTTCTCCTGCACTGCCTGGCTACTTCGAGAAAGGGTTTGGACCTAACCGTCTGAGCTTCTATACAGGCTTTCAACAAGCATGTTGATATTTTTCTAAATTCCCAGCATGCAGTGGGCAGTACCCACCAGTGCGGTACATTTGCTTTGGAAGCTTCTGGGTAAATGCAACCAATGAGGCTAAGTCCCTCTCTAGGAGCACAAGCTGATTTCAGTGGATGGATTCAGCAGCCTTTGGAAGGGTGTGTGTGTGGGGGGGTGTGGGTGCGCGCTGTGATTCTGAATCCCGTGGTTTCAGTACCTTTTAAAGAAGACAAATAACATCCTATGGTTTCTCTTCTATCTGAGACTCACAAGGGAACCTGGTAATCTGTCGCGCCAGCATTTGCAAGCTCTTTCTGCCCTCTGTGCTGGAGGGTCTCTGAGCCAGCCTCTCTTCAATCAAGACCTTTCACGCATGTGACCAGAGGCAATTGAGCAAGGCCAGGTTTTATCTCCCTTGGTACAGTATAGAAAATGGTATGTTTCCAATGAAAACCCCACTTACCAGGCTGGGGAGATGGTTCAGTTAGTAAAGTACTTGTCTTGCAAGCATAAGGGCGCAAGTTCAAGTCTCAGAACCCACATAAAACCCAAGAGTGGTGATGCACAGTGTATTAGAGGAACAGAACAGGACTGAATGGAATATATGTGTGTACGTATATGTGTATGTATGTATGGATGGATGAACACATTACTAGAATGACATAAAGACTATGGTCCAGCTAGTCTGACAATGGCTGTCTACCAACAGAAAGTCCAAGAACCCAGTAATTGTTCAGTGAATGAGTCTGGATGTCTTATCTGGTCTTCAGTATACACCAGAATCCCAAAGAAGTAGGCTCTAATGCCGGGGAAGGAATGGGTTTGCCAACAAGGACAAGCAGGAAAGGAGCAATAGCTTCCTTCCTCCATGTCCTTTATATAGGCTTCACAAGAAGTTGTGGTCCAGATTAAAGGTGGCCCTTCCCACTTCAAAAGATCCTGATTAAAGGTGGGTCTTCCCACTTCAAATGAGCTCATTAAGAAAATCCCGCACAGGCTTTAGTTAATTCCAGATGTAGTCAGGTTGACAATGATCATAGCCATCCCATGAGCTTATAATCTCAGTCCTGGGATATCAGAGACAGGCAGCTCCCTGGGGCACATCTAGTCTGTCAAGATGGGGCCAGCGAGAGACAGTGTCTCAAAAGAATGGTGGTGATTCTAAGTTCTGACAGAACCAACTGGAGCAGCTGAGCCTACAGGAAGCTTCAAAGCTCAGAATGAATGGGGGGGGTCTGCTTGTGTCTGAAGACAAGAGGTCAACCCAGGGCCTTGATTCTCAGGCACCTTTGTTTTTTGAATCAGGATCTCCTAGTGGCCTGGAGCTCACTGAGTAGCCTAGTCTGGCTGCCTAGCGAGCCCTGGGGATCTGCCTTTCTCCACTGTTCTGAGAATTGAAGTACACTGCTGTCCCAAGATTTTTTTTTCACATGGTTTCCGGGGACTGAAGTCAGGTCCTTATGTGTGCACTGCAAGTATCTCTCCAAGTTCAGAGATTTTAAAATAAGAATTCCTTAGTTTGTTTGCTTGGTTTCTGTATGTTCCTTAGGCATGACATAGATGACCTTGTTCCTGTGTTTATAATTATATTAATTAAACACTCCTAATATTACTTAATGACTCGAGGTGTGTACCTGCCAGGTGAAACTAGAGGTCTATTTATTTGATTGTAAACCTCAATCATACTGTAGCAAGCTGTGTCTCAGGCTCCAAGCTCGGACAAGCCAAGAAAGGCACCCTCTGTCTGTCCCTTGTGTTCCCATGTCACAGCCCTGAGTGGGTGATCTCAGCCACTCCCTTCTCCCCAGCTCACTCTTAGGGCCACACGAACTTCAACCAAGGACTTTCCTGCTCATCTTTGAGAGCTTAAAAGGTGTTCGTCAGCATTCCGTTGCTGCGATGGAACACTCGAGATGGTCAGTCTCTAAGGATGGAAGGTTTCGCTGTTGGTTCATGGTTTCAGAGATCTTAGTTCACAGTCGTTCAGCGCTGTGGTAGCAGAGTACCTCATAGTGGCAGTGCGGGGTGCAAGAGGCCTGCTCATCACAGAAGCCAGATGCAGAGAGAGGCAGGAAGTGGTTTTCAGGCCACACCTCCCACATCTTAGTGACTTTTCTATTGCTGCTGTGATGAGACAACATGATCAAGGCAACTTATAAAAGAAGGAGTTTCTTTGGGGTTTACAGTTCAGAGAATGAATCCACGTCCATTATTATGGTGGGGAAGCATGGCAGCAAGCAGATAGACATGGTACTGGAGCAGTAACTTCGAGCTTGTAAGTAGGGGCAGAGAGAAAGAGAAAGAAAAAGAAGGGAGGGAGGGAGGGAGGGAGGGAGGGAGGGAGGGAAGAAGTGCTAACTAGGAATGGTGTGGGCTTTTTGAAACCTCAAAGCCCACCTCCAGTGACACACTGACACATCTCTTCCTATAAGGCCACACCTTCTAATCCTTCCCAAACAACTCCACCAACTGAGGACCAGGTAGTAAACTGTCTGAGCCTCTAGAGTCCATTCTCATTCAAACCACCACACCTAAAGACCTAACTCCCTCTCACTAGACCCCCTCTCCTAAGGATCCCACCACCACCAGGAGCATAATAGGAGCCAAGGCTTCAAAACCGGGCCTTTCAGGGAACAGTTAAAATCCAAACTATAAGGAGTCATTCACAGGCCACCAGGACAGTCACCCCACTTCAGCTTCCTCATGGTGACCACAGATACTGTTTCCCATGTGAGCCCCTACCAGGAGCCGTGCAGGTTAAATACTGTATTTCGTGATTTAAAGGTCACCACACCGACTGGACAGGAAAGAGAGCAAACAACCTCTGAGGGAAGAAGTTTCCAGCACAAACAGACTCCTCTGGTGCCCCTGCTGCTGCCTGATCCCCATCATGGCAGCAAAGCCAGGCATTTCTCATCTGCTCATTTCTGTCTCTGTGACTGTGTGTGTGTGTGTCTGTTTTCTCTATGTGGGCACTTGTGCTGGATAGTTTTATGTCAGTTTGACACAAGCTAAAGTCATCTGAGAGGAGGGAACCTCAATTAAGGAAAAAAAACCTCTATAGGATAGGGCTGTAGGCAAGCCTGTGGGGCATTTTCTTAATTAGTAATTAATGGGGGAGGGCCCAGCCCATTGTGGGTGGTGCCGTCCCTGGGCTGATGGTCCTGGTTCTATAAGAAAGCAGGTTGAGCAAGCCATGATGAGCAAGCCAGTAAGCAGCAACCCTCTCCACGGCCTCTGTGTCAGCTCCTGCCTCCAGATTCCTGCCCTGTTTGAGTTCTTGTCCTGACTTCCTTCAGTGACGGACTATGAGGTGGAAGAGTAAGCCAAATAAACCCTCTTCTCCCCAGCTTGCTTTTGGCCATGGTGTATCATCACAGCAATAGAAACTCCAAGCCAGTACCCAAGTAGGCACATGTAGAGGTCAGAGGTCAACGTTGAGTGTCTTTCTCACCTTATTTTTTGAGGCTGGTCAGCAAGCCTCCAGGTTCCCCCGGTTTCTGCCTCTGACCTCCCAGGGCACGTGCCACCACGTCCAGCTTTAACACAGGTGCTGGCAATCTACACTCAGGCCTCACGCTTTTCCAGCAAGCAATCTTACCCATCTCTCAAACCTAGCTTTTTTTTTTTTTTTTTTTTTTTTTTTACATAGACCCTCACACTGGACCTGGAACTCAGTGGTTTAGCTGACTGGCTGCTCACCAAGCTCCAGGGATCCTCCTGCCTTGGCATCCCCTGCCCCCAGTGCTGGAATTACTCCTAAGAATCACTTTTTGCATGGGCGCTGGGAACCTGAGCTCCTATCTTCATGCTTACATAGCAAGCTCTACACTGAGCCCTCTCCCCAGCCCCCAGGCTTGCTGCTTTGGTACTGTCTGCTCTGGCTGAGTATGGCTTCTTCTAATTATTGTTCATCGGGTCTATTTCTTGGCATTGTGTCACAATCAGATGGTTATTTTCCCCCATCTGTTGCCACAATCTGTTCAATCCATCACTTGAACGAGCTCGGAGGAAACTGTCTCATCTAAAGAGAGGATGAAAGTGCTGCAGCCACGCTCAGTGTGGCCAGGGTTTTGCTCTGCAGGATTCTGTAGGGGAATCTTCTTATATAACAATGAATTCAGAAGAAAAATGTTTGTTTGTTTTTCTCCAGCGCCTGTGCTCGGTTACACAGAAACAATGGTGAGACATAGGGTGTGGGGGGTGGGCACTAAATTCTGACACCCTCAAAACGTTCTTTTTCCACGGCACAGCGATATTTAATAAAGGCCCTCCAGCCCCAGCCCTTTCCTTTCAACCGCAAATACTCTTAGCTCAGATTGAAAAGCTGCACACGCCACTCGCCAGCAGTGGAAGGAAAAGGCTCTGTTCTCGAAGGCATTTGATGTGGGCCGAGTGGCTCCCATTAGGAGCCCTTCCTGAGTGCAGAAAGCTGCTGTTCCTTCTTCATTAAAGAAAGAGGATGAAGAGCCCCGCAGCCAGGTGCTAATGGCATTGGGGCTGAGCGGCTGCCATGCAGGCAGCTCTTTGGCACATAACCAGGAGACTGAAGCAGAGTCAGTGGGTAAGCGACCCTGGTAAAAAGTGTGTGTGTCTGTGTGTGTGTGCACACATAGGCCAGACAGCAACCTCGGGTGCTGTGCATCTGTTTTTTTGAGACTGTTTTTCTCATTGTCCTGGAGCTTGTCTGTTTGGCTAGGCTGCTAAGCAAAGCCCAGGAAGTCTATCTCTATCTCCCCAGTGCCGATATTACAAGTGTATGCCATGACCACTAACTTTCTATGAGGGATCTGGCCACCAAACTCAGGTATTCATGTCTGTGAGGTGAGCCCTTCACTGGCTGAGCTATCTCCCCAGCCTCAAGACGTTAATATAATGTAATATAATATGGTATTAGCTATCTTGGTTTGTTTGTTTGGTTTTGTGGAGGAGTGATTGACATACAATTGTGCCTAATTACAGGGTATTATGTGATATATTGATTCATGACATACATTGCACAATAATCAAACCAGGGTCTACAGCATATTTATTGCCTTAAGCATTTATTATTTCTTTGTGACAGAAACATTAAAATATCTTCTGTTTCGAGGGAGGGGAAAATGTCTCAGCAGTTAAGAGTATACACTGCCCTTGCGGTTATTTCTAGTTTAGTTCCCAGCATCTTCTTTGTGTGGCCATGTGGCTCACAACTGCCAGAAAATCTGGCTTTGGAGAGATCTCACACCTTTGCCCTCCTAGGGCACCTACACACACACACACACACACACACACATGAGTAAAGAAATGTAATAATTATTTTAAAATTCTCTTCTGTTTAAAAATATTAAATTCATCACTAATGATAGTGACTCTACCTTGTAATATATCAATGGGGGGGGAGCAGAGGGCTTTTTGAGGCAGGGTCTTGCTCTACGATCTGAGCAGGCCTCCAGTTCAATTCTCCTGCTGAGTCTCCTGAGCGCTTAGATTGCACGTGTGAGCCACCACACTCAGCCTAAACTGTTTTTGTTTTTGTTTTTACAGACATAGCTCCATCCACCAAATATAGAAGGCAGCAAAAAGCTGCACTGGAAGGAAGCCACATGAGGAGGAGGACAGGGGCCCTTGCTTAAAAGTATTTCCCAGGAAAGACAGAGAGGGCCTTCATCATGGGCTAAGTTAGTTACTGCCCCATCTGGGAGTCCCATCCATGTGTCATGCCCTTATGTCGGCTTCTGTCCTCAAGGCCCGGAGGGTCTCTTTGATGCTACTGCATGGGGTACAGGGGTACAGGTTCCCCTCACAAATGCACTGTAACTTTAACGCTTTAACTTTCAGTAGTAGATTGTGAACCATCATATTTGTTTCTTTAATTTTTAATTTACATTTATTTATTTGTTTAGTGTGTATGTGTACACGCATGCTCTCACATGCATGCCACAGCACACACGTGAGGCCTGGGGCTTGAACTCAGGTCGTCGGCATTGGCAGCAGGCAGCTTTGGTCCCTGAGCTGTCTCGCTGGCCCCGTTTCATTTTTACTCTGTTGCCTGCATTTCCTTCTTCTTGCTTTCCTTGGGTGTGGGACTGCTGTCAGTCTGTGGAAGGCTGTGTTCTTTTCTTTTTCCGGTCTCTGACCCCTTAGGGACCACCAAGGGAACAGCCTGAGATGTTCATAAAATAACTGAGCGAATGAAGGACCCTGCTATGATTTGGATTTTTGTCCTCAAAGACCTTTCAGGGCCCTGAATACCTAAAATACTGACTCTTTGAGGCCTTGGGAGGAACTGCACCTCCCTGAAGGCCCTGCTTGCACACACACTTCTTTTTCTTGGGACCTTATTTTCGACTCTTTTAGCCAGTATTTTCTTCCTACACACACAAGAGCATCTGTGTATCCCTCAGTGCAGACCTATCACCATGGTGACAGGCACTCCTCAAGATGTCGAAGACTTGCTGAGGTCCACAAAAGACCATCAGCCTTACTGCCTATGGGAAGGAGCCAGGAGGGAAGCCTGGGAAAGGAAGGACTAGTGTGAGAGGGTAGGCACTTTGTCCATGTCACCAAAGAAAGGACAGGTATGCTGCAAAACGCACCCCTCCCCCACCCCCACCTCCCCACCAGAGAACAGAGGGTAGGAGAAAGAGGCTCTGCTTTGTTTCCCAAGAGTTCACGTGTTGGAAATTTGGTCCTCTGTGGCAATTTGAGAAGCAGCAGTACCTTAAGAGGTGGAGCCTGGCTGGTCACTGGGTCTCACCAGGCCGCTCTCCCTGGAAGTCTTTGTTAATCTCTTGGAACCCCAGATAGTTCCTCTGAGAATCAGTAGCTACATAAGCAGCAAGTCTGTGGCCTCAGCACTCCCTCCACACCATCCACCACAGCGTGCTGAAGCTAGAAGATTCTCAGCAGAGGCTGAGCAGCTGGGACTGCTAATATCAGACTCTGAGCATTCAAAATCAGGGGCGAAGTGACTGGAGAGATGGCCCAGCCATTAGATGCTGGGCTCACAGCCAAAAGTGCAAAGTCAGGGACTAAGTAAATTTCTTTATGTGCAACCTAGCCTCGGCATTTTCTTTCTTTTTTAGATTTATTAACCTATATTATACGTGGATGAGTATTTTGCCTGCATATGTGTAAGTGTACTGCAAGTGTATCTGGTACCCGTAGGGCCCAGAAGAGGGGCCTGAATTCCCCGGGACCAGAGTTTCCATGTGGGTGCTGAGAACTGAACTGGGTGGGGTTCTCTGCAAGAGCAGCCAATGCTCTTAACCTCTGAGCTATCTTTCCAGTCCCAGGTATTTTCTTATAATGACAGAACAGGTATTGATGCCTGATGATTGTTGGTGATGATGATGATGTGTATGTATGTGTGTGCATGTTCATGCATGTGGAAGTATGTGTGCATAGGTATATTTTCATGTATGTGGAAGTATGTGTGCATCATAGGTACCTGTTCATGTAAAAGCCAGCCGTCTATCTCACATGTCATACCGATGGTCACAAAGATGTTAACACATACAGGGCAGGGCAATACACGGCTATTAAGGGAGCTAAAGATGGCTCCAGATAATTTGGCTTGGGCTTGTCACGTTCCAAACTCTCCACAATCACTGAAGTTCCCATCTGCTACTCATCCTTGTGGAAGACTCAGTAGAAGATGCTGTTCTTCCCAGGAGTGTTCTTTCACACCGGCATGCTTAAGGTTCTTAATCTACAGCACCACATTAAAGAAAGAAGCTGGATGTGGTGGTGTACGCCTTTAGTCCCAGCCCTCAGGAGGCAGATGCAGTGAGTTCAGAGCCGGCCTTGGTCTACAGAGTGAGTTCCAGGACAGCCAAGGATACACAAAGAAACCCTGTCTCAACAAGTAAATAAAATAAAACAAAATTACCCCCCCCCCAAAAAAAAAAACAAAAAAAGAGAAGAAAGAAGGCAGTGATACCCAGTAGGACAGGGGTAGAAACTTCATTTTCAACTTATAATGCTTTTGTGCACTGAGTTTATTAGGGCACAACCATGGGGAGTGAAGGAGCATATATAAATATATTCATGCAAATGTATGGACTTTGAAAGCTTTTCATAATGGCATGTCTAGAAAGCAAGCTGCCCCACTGGGGCAATTATTCTGTTTCTAAGCAACCAGGTGGGTCATTGTGTAGCTTCCTATTACTCCTCAGAAGCAAGTCCCTTCCTTAGTGGCCACCTCCAGATCACAGGTTAAGGGCAGCTGGGGCACCATAGATCTTGAAATATAGCCAATGAGGTGATGAGGGGGACCTGGGAGCCTGCTTTGCTGTAGAGGTTGACACAGAGAGCTTGGCTGGGTCTGTTCATCTCTTTGGTTGGGTTCCCCATGGGACAGAATCCCTTCACTGTCAAGGAACATAGTCAAATTGTCTAGGGGGAAAAGGGGCAATTAACAGGAGGGATAGGAAAAGAGGGAGGGAGGCAGGGCTGTGGATTTCTCTCTCTCTCTCTCTCTCTCTCTCTCTCTCTCTCACACACACACACACACACACACACACACACACACACATTTCTAACTTTTCTTCTGTTGCTATGGTAAAACACTGCCCAAAAGCATCATGGAGAAAGAAAGGTTTTAATTGGCTCACAGTTCCGGGCCATCATCAAGCATTGAAGGAACTCAAACAGGAACTTGAAGGCAGGCTAGCTTTCTATTCCTCATAGCACGATCTCTGACCAGGAACTCACATCACAGCCAAGGAACACAGCCCTACGGAACTGGCTCTTACTTGCTGGCTCTTCCATTGAGTTATACTCAATTAGCTTTCTTACAAGTTCGGATTATCCGCCTAAAGAATGATACCACCCATGGTGGGCTGGATCTCCTGTATCAATTAACAATCAAGATAATTCTCCAGACATGCCCACAGGTCAATCTGACTTGTTCAAGCCCTCAATTGAGACAGCTTTCTCAGACAACTCTAGGCTGTGTCAAGTTGACAGTTAAAGCTAACTAGGACATATTCACATATGAAAAAAAAAATCAAACCAACCAAACAATACTTCCTGTAAGATGGGCACAATGTTGTATGCCTGTAGCTCGATACTTGGGAGGCCAAGGCAGGAGAATCGCCTCGAATTTCAGTCTAGTCTGATTTACACAGTGAATTCCGAGCCAGACAAAGCTAAACAGTAGGAGTCTGTCTCAAAAAGACAAGCAACAACAAAAGAATTACCTCGTGGCAAATGACTCTCAACAAATTTCTTCTGCAAAGAACAGAATTGAGCCAGGAGTCCCCAGGACAAAGAATCCTACTGGGAGCCCCTGGCCATCTCAGATCATAGCTGGGAGCCATCTTCACCCGGGAATCCAGGCTGCTTCTACTGCCAGAGCGAGAAAGGTCACTGTGGATGGACAGGTGGCCTTTTCCAGATTCAACCACTAAATAGCTTTGTCTTACGTGGTCTGTCTATACAGTTTCTAGGGGTCTACACTGAACACGTGCAGACCCTTCCCCTTGCTCCCTAATCAATGCAGTTAAAGAACTATGCACATAGCAATGCTCATTGGTATTATAAGTAGCAGAGAGATGCTTTAAAGTACACAGGAGGGCATGTGTAAGTTCTGTGCAAACTTCATGCTATTTTATTTAAGGAACTTGAGCATGTGCAGAGGGAAGCCCCTCCCACCACCAGGGTTACAAAGGATGACTATGCAGAGCCAAGTTTAACCCAGTTCATCTCCAGGCCATGTCCCCCCCCCCCCCCCGAGAGTGCCACTTAGTGGTCTGGTCAGGCCAGAGAGGCTTTATCATCCACAGGCGGTGACTGTCTCTCATGGTGTGCATGTGGGTAGAAGGGAATTACACTGTGTTGGGCTAACTGTCCCTTCGTGGCTAGCATTCTACCAGCGCAGCACCGACACTTGCCCAGAGTCATCCAAGCATGTCCCGAGCACCGTCCTCGCTCATTACTTAGGGGACATCAGCTGACCTTCATTTCCAGGACCCCCACAGAGCCAGACAACTCTGCCCTTTCTCTCGTGGCAAAGGCTGCAGAGCTGTCATCAGCGTCCTGGAGTCTGTCCCCAGCTACCCAGCCTGACAGGGTGGTAGGAAGCATTGCTGCTGCTCTGAACGTGGAAATACACTTTAATTTCCCAGTTGCCATGGCAGTTGTCAAAACAGTAATGACAGGATGCTGTCCAAGGCAGGGCAAGCCCCCGGCTGATTTCTTTCTAATTGGTGTGTTTGTGGTTGTGGCATAATTCTCAGAGTGTGGATTTGAGAAGGCCATTGCTATTATTTGGGTGTCTCCCAAAGGCTCACATGTTAAAGGCTTGCATTTCAGGGTGGTAGAAATGCCCCCATTTGTGAGGAGAGGCTTAGTGGGAAGTCTTCGGGCCTTTGGAAGTATTCCCTTACGAAAGACTGAGGGGTTCAGTCTCTCGCTTCCTTATTGCTTCCAGACCTAGAGGTGGGTAGCTTTTCTGTATCACAGGTCTACCACTGTGCCCTGCTGCCTACCTCTGGTCCAAAGCAGTGTGTCTACCGATCCTAGGATAGATCACTCAAAACTATGGGCTCAAATGCATCTTTAAACGAAATTTTTCTCAGGTGTGTTTGGTCATAGTGACGAAAGACTGACAGATCTTACCCTGGGGATGGGAAAGGGTCTCAGTGCCCCCTGCCCTGAAGTGGTGTCAACCAGCTGATGACAAGACTGCCATGAGGCAGGTTGCTAGGTGAGAGATGGAGCTGGTGTTATCAGGGCTTGTAATATACCATCCGTGAAAGGCAGCCTGACTTAATGAGAAATCCTTGCAGCCTACGAAGAAGAGGAAATTGAGAAATTGCCTCAAAGGGCAGAGCGGGCCTTGGAAATGACTCAACGGGAGGATCCTACCAGCATCCTGCACCCACCCTTGCTTTATCATTTTGGATCTACCTATAAAATATGCAGCCTCTAAGCCGACTGGATCTGGACTTCCTCCTTGCATTCTCTCTGTGTGCATAGGTATGGAGGAGCAAGGTGAGGTCAGCAATCATCCATCACTCTTTTCATCTTATTCTTTGGGGCAGGGTTTCCCGTTCAAGCTCGCTGGTATGTGGCTTGTCTTAATGGCCAGGTAATTCTGGGGTCTCCTGTCTCCACTTGTTGAGGTTAGAACTGAAGGTGGGTTACCTTGCCCATTTGACATTTATGAGAATTCTGGACATCTGAACCTTGATATTCACACTTAAACAGCAAGCTCTTTAACAAATGAACCATCTCCTTACCCTCTCTTTTAATGTACTTCTTTTAAAAAAGACTTATTGTATATATATAGATAGATATGTGTGTGTGTATATATATAGATAGATGTGTGTGTGTGTGTACCACTTGTGTGCAGCTGCCTGCAGCTGACAGAAGGGCATTGAAATCCTGGAGCTTGTGTTACAGGAGACTGTGGGCCACCCCACATAGATGCTGGGACTGACCTCAGGTCCTCTGGAAGAGCAAGCAAGTGCCTTGACTGCTGCACTGTCTCACCAGCCTCTTTCTTTTCATTATTATTATTATTTTGAGTTAACATTATTGTGTTGCTGAGGCTAGTCTTAAACACCCTGGCTCAAGAGATCCTCCTGCCTCAGCCTCCAAGGTAGCTGGGACTATAGGGTACATACTCACTGTCTTTAATTTCCATTTTTTTTCTATTATTATTATTTTTTTTGGTCTCACAGTTGTATCTGTTTTGGTTTTAGCTCTGTTATTTAATAATTCCCAGCCTTCTAGTTCCTTGCCTTGCCTTATTCTCAGTGGGTGCTTGTTTTCCATCAGCTAGAAAATAAACTTCCAGAAAATGATCGCAGCCCCTCAGGAGCCCCATCCAGCTTGAATGGGAGACCCTGATATAACAGTGCCTCCTGTTCCCATGGGATGGGAGGGGGTCCTCAGTCCTATGTCAAGAGATGCCTGATATGGCAGTGGTAGAAGGATGGTACCCAGATGGAGAACTCGAGGCAAGGAGTCAAGGAATCCCAGGGGCTGATAGGTCTTTCTGGAAACATGTTTGGAGACTGTAATTTGTGACACCACCTCCCAGGGACATGCTGTTGGGAGATCCTGCTCTTCACACATTCAGATCCAGTCCTTTGTCTCCTGTCTTCAGAGCAAGCACGCAGGGCAGGGGCTCCTGCCATAAACACATACCACGTGTGCTCACACCCAGGAAAACACGCATGCGGTTGGGTCATGCATAATAAGTCTTTCCAGATGGCCGCTCTGGGCTAGATTTCCCCAAGATGGCATTCATCATGCTGAGGGGGTGGGCATACAATTCCTGCTCTTTCTAAAAGAACACAAGTTTCTGTGCATGATGTCATTTACACGACTAGAGGAAAGCTAATTCAGGCACACATTCCTACCTGGTCCTTGAAGTAGCAGCAAGCCAAGCGTGAGATGAAAACGGGCTCTCAAGCCAACTGCTAAGAGCATGCTGCAGGCTGCCTATTTTTGCACTTGAACTTCAAGGTCCTTGATTGACAGGAAAGCCTCAGAATACTCTGGCTATGGAAACCATGGGAGTAATTTTGGGAACACCATGGGGCTTGCTTGGTGAATTTCAGCCCAGTGTGAGCACAGGGCCTCTTACAGACAGCCACAGGGACTTGACAGGAACAGCCACTTGCCTGCACTGGACTCTGTCTGCAGAAAGCCATGGACTGTGTAAGTCTCAGGGCCTCACCAATTCTGGACTTGACAATCCACAGCAGCAGGGTCTCAGGCCTCCCCGTCCCATTTCATGGAACCATTTGTCTTCGTCTCCTCTCCTCTCCTCTCCCCTCCCATCTCCCCTCCCTTCTCCCCTTTCCCCTCCCCTCCTTTCCTTTCTTCTCCTTTTCATCTTTGAGACTATATACTGGTGTGTGTCTGTGTGTGTTGGAGAACATCTCGGGAGCCATCTACTTCATTAAGTGAGACAGATTTCTGATTAGATTAGGGTAGTCTAGCAAGCGGCTCCAGCCCCCCCCCCCTTTTTTTGCTTCTGGCGCTAAACTCAGGTCCTCACATTTGCAAGGCAAGTACTTTACTGACTGACTGAATGGTCTCCCCAGCCCCATTTGGTACCATTTTCTGAACACAGAACCTGTTTCCTTTGAAAGGAATTAAGTCGTTAGCAAAAATCACTCATGTAGCATTGACTTGACCATGAGGCCATATAGAGAACACCCCAGATCTGAGTTTTAGTACCCTTCCTTCATATTATTTCTCTGTATGGCCATTGCTGCCCCAGTGTCTGTAGGACCTGTAGGCATGTACACACCATTGTATACAACAGAAACAATTCATCCAAGAGGCTCCCTAAAGCTGAGATCAGGCGGAGGATGTAGCTGGGCCAGAAGGATGGATGAGCTCCTTTTTGTTCCATGAGGAGGAGGGACTCCTCCCCAGGAATCCCTGTATTACCCTCTCTACTGCTAGTGTGGGCCTCACAGGCAGTAGCTGCAAGACTGTGCCCACCAAGCTCCGAGATCCACGTGACAACTGTTGAGCCAGGTGATGGTTGGCCACACTGCCCAGATGGGACCTTTCTGGGCAGCAGTGAACTTTGTGCCAGCCTCTGAGGCGGCAGTCTAGATGGATCAAAATGGGGACAGACAAGAGGCTAACAGCAGAGGCCATAGAAGGCTGACACTGCCCTTGGCAACATGTCCAGAGAAGCAGCTCTTGCTTGTGTCCAGATGCTCTGTAAAACTCTTCTTCCTGAAGAATGCCTCCGCCTGGTTCAGGCAAGCACGGAGGCTGTGAGCCATCAGTCCACTCCCCATTGCCCTCAATTCTACAAATGCAGCATGTCTGCCCTCTTTCCAGACTGTCATGGGAAGAGGACCGTTGACTGTAGTGTGGATCAGACTGTCTCTCTTCTCTACAGCAGGCAATAACTGATCCTAGATACAGGTCCAAGCCTCCTCTAGGGGGGGCATGACCCGCAGGGACTGAGGACCAGGAACCACACAGCACACTTCAGCAGAAGGCTGGCAGTCTTCAGCACTCAGGGACATGATGAGCTCTAACAGGGAGCTGTAGGGAGCTCAGGCCTCTCACAGCGTGGAGGAGTTTCTGCTGAAGCATGAAGTACCAGGCTTGTGTGTGCAGCCAGGCTCTGAAAGCCTGCACCACAGCCATTACTTAGACAAAGCATAAGCTTGAGGGAATGACTCATTGTTTATCATTTGTACTATATTTAAAACAAATAGCTTCTGGGGCTGGTCGTAGAGTGCTTGCCTAGCATGCACAACCCCTGGGTTTAATCCCCAGCGCTATAGAAACTAGGCATAATAGATGCAGAAAGATCAGAAGTTCAAGGTCATACTTGGCTACATAGCTAGTATGAAGCTAACCTGGGCTATGTGAGACCTTGTCTCAAAAAAATAAAAGGCTTTGATTCTAATGGTGGAGGGGGCCGGGCGGTGGTGGCGCACGCCTTTAATCCCAGCACTTGGGAGGCAGAGGCAGGCGGATCTCTGTTAGTTCGAGGCCAGCCTGGTCTACAAGAGCTAGTTCCAAGACAGGAACCAAAAGCTACGGAGAATCCCTGTCTCGAAAAATCCAAAAAAAAAAAAATCTAATGGTGGAGGGTAGGGTACCGATATGACATCTGTCTGGACAGGAAATTGGCAGAGCTGAAAAATTAAAAATATAATTATCAAGAACATCATAAAGCGGACAGATGAAGACTCACCCGGCCAAGGTGAGAAAATGGTCAGAGCCCAGTGGGCCTGGGAAGTCTTGACAACGACTGATCTTCTAGGGTTCTAGCGACCCCCTGAATCAGGATATTACAACCAAGGACCCTGCAAGGTCCACCCCAAGGAGTCAAGTAACCCCTCCACAGGTGCAGCCCTTCCTGTCCCTGTGAGGTGTTCCGAGTTCCAGGCCTGTGATTTGCACTGCGAGCTAGCAGTTTGCCAGGATGCATGACATGCAGGAAGCTCCATGGCGGGCTCCATTAGCCTGCTTACCTTTAGGTGGCTTTGGTAGAGTTCTGTTTGTGATTTTTGCAGGGATTGGGTGTGTTTTTTGGTTGCTTTTGTTTTTGTTTTTTGTTTTGTTTTTTTTTTTAGACAGGGTCTCTCTGGGTAGTCCTAGTTGTCCTGGAACTTGCTATGTAGACCAGGTTGGCCTCGAACTTACGAAGGTCAGTAGAGGGCTTATTTATCTTTTTTACTTGCTCTTTGATTACTGTGTGAGATTTTACTTGGTCTTGTTTTTCTCTTCCCTTTCTTTTTCTTCCTATTTTCTTTGGTCTGCTTTCCCTCCTGTCTTAGTTAGGGTTTCTGTTGCTGTGAAGAGACACCACGACCACAACAACTCTTATAAAAAAAACATTTAATCGTGTTGGCTTGCTTACAGTTTCAGAGGATGGGTCTATTATCACCATGGTGGGGAGCACAGCAGCGTGTAGGCAGACATAGTGCTAGCTATATCTCGATCAGAGGCGACAGAAAGTGGACTGAGACAGTGGTCTTGAGCATATATGAGACCTCAAAGTCCACCCCCACAGTAACACACTTCCTCCAGCAAGACCACACTTCTTAATATTGTCACTCCCTATGAGCTTATGAGGGCTAATTACATTCAAATTTACCTCTTCTTCCTTTCTTTCTTTCTTTTTCTTTTTTTTTTTTTTTTTTGGTTTTTCGAGACAGGGTTTCTCTGTGGTTTTGGAGCCTGTCCTGGAACTAGCTCTTGTAGACCAGGCTGGTCTCAAACTCACAGAGATCCGCCTGCCTCTGCCTCCCGAGTGCTGGGATTAAAGGCGTGCGCCACTACCGCCCGGCTTCTTCCTTTCTTTCTTACCTTCCCTCCTATCCTCTCCTTTTCTCCCTTCCCTTCTTCTCCCCCCTTCCCTCTCTCTTCCTTCCTTTTCCTCCTCCCTCTCCCCCTCTCCATTTTCTCTCTGTCTTTCCCTCCTCCTCCTGTCTTTCCCTCCCTCCTTCCCTGTAACCAGAGACTGCTGGTAAAGTTCTGGGCATTTTTCTCCTTGGCAGCTACATGGCATCTCCATGACTCTGCCTACTCTCTCTATATCTCTGTATTTCTTGCCCGGCTCTGCTCTGCTAAGCTGAAGCAGCTTTATTCATTGTCGAGTAAAAGCAAGACATACAGAGAAGGACATCCCACATCACGTCCCTCCCTCTCTCTTTTCATCTTTCTTTCCCTCATTCCTGGTTCTCCTCCCCGTCCCTTTTCCCTCTATCCCTTGGTTCATTTTTCCTCCCTCCTTCCCCTTTCCCCTTTCTTCCTCCCTTCCTCCTTCTCTCTCTGCCTGGTCTTTTCTCCTTCCTTCTCCTCCCTCCCTCCCTCCCTCCCTCCCTCCCTCCCTCCCTCCCTCCCTCCCTCCCTCCCTCTCTCCCCTTCCCTTTCTCACATTGTCTTCTTTTTAGTCTCAGCAGAGAATATTCCTTATCATCAGGGGCCAGACAAGTTCCAGAGCATTTGGCGGGGATTCTAGGTCAGGTCCCTCACCCACAGACAGACAGACAATCCCTGGCTATTTTCACCCCTTTCAAGTAGATTTCCTGCCTGACTTCACAAGTGTGATTTCTGGGATGCCTGTATGATTCTGCTGCCTGGTAACGGGCACTCCCTGCTTCATCAGAGTTTCTTTTGGCATCTGGGCATCTTCTCTTTCATTTCTGTAAAGTCTCACTAACATCAGATGTTAGACAGCTGAGGGCTGCTTTAATAGCATCTTATAATTGACATATTCCTCAACTCCCTTGGGGCACCGAGGAAGGGATCCTCTTCCCTTTTGAAGGTGAGTGCTGTTAAGTAATATGTAGGAGGAAACCTTGGTGTGCTACCATACCTGTCTATTACCTTTGTTCTTTAATTTTTATTGTATATATTTATTAATTTGTATATGTAGGGTAGTGCACACATGCCATAGCACCTGTGTGGAAGTCAATGACAATTCATAGGAGCAGATTTTCTTCTTCTACACTGTGGGTCCCTGGGATCAAACTCAGGTTCTCAGTTTTGGCAGCAAGCACCTTTACCCACTGAGCCATCTCTGTAGCCCCCACATTTGTTCTCTTTTTAAAATTAATTTCTTTTATGTGTATGAGTGTTTTGCTTGAATGCATGTTCGTGAGCCACTTGTGTGCCTGGTGCCCCAGGAGACCAGAAGAGGGTATTGGAACTGAAGTTACAGATGATTGTGAGCTGCCATGTGGGTTCTGGGTATTGAACCTGGGCCCTCTGGAAGAGCAGCAAGTGCTTTTAACTGCTAAACTATTTCTCTAGCCCTAACTCACATTTGTTTACCGTATGATTTATTTAATTCTAAGTTTTCATAATTTGATTTTTGGTACTAATCATGTGAAATTTCGAATTATTTGATAACTGGACCACTGGTACGTGCTGGCTCCAATTCCCGGTAGAATCAGATGCAGACAGGACAGTAGGCATAAACCCATCATTGAATGCTCCACCCTTAGATTTCTCAGTTCATGATCAGAATAAATTCTGCTGCAATACACGAAATTCAACTGGTGGGGGCACTGGTGAGATAGTTCACTGGGCAAAATGCTTTTCATGCCTGTGTGAGGACCTGAGGTTGGATCTCCAGCACCCCTATAAAAGTCTGGCATAGTGGCACTCGTGTGTAACCCCAGAAATGGGAAGGTAGAGGCAGGAGAATTCAAGGGGACGGAAGTCTAGCAGAATTGGTGAGATCTAGGTTCAGTGAGAGACTTTGTCTCAAAAAAGACAAGACGAAGAGACTGGGAGATCAGTTAAATAAGCTGATTGTTCTTCCAGACGACCCAGGTTTGATTGCCAACACCCACATGGCTCACAACCATCAGTAACTCTAGTTTCAGGTATCTGACACCCTCTCCTGGCCTCTGTGGGCACTGTACACTGGTGGTACCTAGACATATATGCACACACATAAATAAAATGAATTAAAAAATAAGATTGATAGAAGACACCTGATGAAGATATTTGGTCTTCTTATGTGCTCACATTGGCAACCATATATACGCGTCCACGTGCTCATACAAACACATGTCTACACACACACACATATTCATATGCACACATATACCATACACCTGTGCATACACATATGTATGTGGGTGTGCACACATGCACATACATAAACACATGCATATATTCATACACACAAAATGTACATATATAAACATACACACACGCGCGCACACACAGAGTTGTCTAGCTGGACAGTATACCTCATAGATACTCATCTGGGAAGGCACAGGTAAGCACGGTCGCCTGTCTTTTAGAGTTACCGAGCTCCAGGCATTAATTGCAACCTCTGTCTCTTTTGGTCCCAGAAACTGCATCAGTTTCTCTGGGTAGGGGAGGAAAGGAAAACAAAGCGGATTAAAACAGAAATCAGAATTGGGGTAGAGATCCAGAAAAACCAATTAAGATCCAGCATCACTGCATGTGTAAACATTTACTTGGCACCTGGGGAAGCCGCTGTGGTCTGGTGAAAGCCGTCTGGGAGGTAGCAACTCGCCTGCTGCTTAAGGTGCTTAAAACCAAGGAGCTGACAGCTTTGTTTTACGATTTTAATGAGATGTTTAGGGGCGTTTGGGACTTTAGGGAAATCCTGTTGCACCTGGAGCATTTTCAGTCCACCAGCTGGAAAAGTGGGTTCCGTAGGTTCCAGACCAGCAAGAATGACACCCCACGAGACCCTTCCCTAGGGAGACATGACACACACATTTACTCATCCAAAAAGGGAACCCAGGACAGACCAACATCCAAGTTGGTGAAGCAGTTAGTCTCATTGGGGTTAACAAGAGCAGTGTGTGTCAGGGGTTGCTTACAGGAACAGGAAGGACTCAAAGTCTCTGAGCCCAGGCAGAGTCTCCAGCCCTCCCCCCCACCCCCAGCCAACTGCTTACTGCTTCTAGGACCGCGATGAAGGGCTCTCCTGACTCTGGAGGGGGCGGGACAGAAGTCTGAAATCTGTTTACTTTCTGGATCTCACTAGCTCCCTGCTTTCACCCTTGAGGGGATTTTCAGCTGGGAGGAAGTTTACATGCCCCTCCCCATTCTGGGAGAAGTGTACCTTTCTGGTTTCCCCCTGAGTTAGGAGTTGGGAACAGGGCAAGGCAAAGATGGAAAAATTCCGAGGACACTTCAGTTTGGGAACTGTTACTTCCTGGGGAGATGTGAGCTGTTCAGAGAAACAACTATTAGATAAAAGTTCCCAATAAAGACATTACTCTCAGTGCACAAAGCAAGGGGACCTCAGGGAAAGACTCATTTGGGGAAGCTTTTCCCAGGAAACACTTGGTTCTCCTTTGGCCACTATGACCTTTGACCTTTGCTTCTATTGTTCTGGAGGAGGAGGAGGAAAGTGTATTCCAAGAATGATTAGCACTGTGGCCAGACAGCAGCACGGGGTGGGTGGCTCTGAGGAGATTCCATTCCCAGCTTCAGAAGCACACAGCATGGCGGAGGGTCTGAAGGGAGGACTCCAGGCCCGCATGGCAGAGGTGGGGTATGGTCTTCCAGCTTTCTGAGGGTGGGGCCGGTTCCGCAGCACAAGCCTGCACCCAGACTCTTTGATTCCCAGGCAGAAGGCAAGGAAGGGGCGGGGAGCAGGACACAAACACCCGCTTTGATGTCTCCCAGGAGTGAGACCCTGATACTTAGAAGTCTGTCAGTTAGAGACTCAGTGTTTTTAACAGGGTGCCTGTGGAGGTCTGAGGGGGAAGGGCTGCCGGAGGCACTGCTGCCTGAGCAATACCAGGGCATTCTTAGGGCTAGGAGGCTCATGTTTGCCTGGAACTCCAGCTCCAGATCAGATGCCCTTTTCTGGCTTCTGTGGTGCCTGTACTCACATGCACATATCCCACCACCCCTCCTCCACTGCGCACGCGTGTGCACACGCTCGCATGCACACATACACACACACAAGCTACAAGCCCATATAACCTAGATAACCCTAGGAATGTATCACATACATCAGTTACTACACACACACACCATAAGCTCATATAACCTAGATAACCCTAGGGATGTAACACACACACACACACACACACACACCACAAACCCAAATAACCTAGATAACCCTAGGAATGTATCACACACACCAGCCCTACTAAGTACAAAACCCTCATTGGGATTCCAAATAGAGGAGGACCCCTAACACTGCAGGGGTAACCCCCCCCCCTCACCCCCCCCCCCGTCTTTGGGCTTTTAACAGAGCATTGTCTGTACTTGTGGTATGGTTGTTTTTTCAAATCCTGTCCATCTGTTTATTCACCTAGACCTGCTCCCACACCTAGCCTCTGTGATCCTACGGTCCTGTAGATGGCCTCTGTGCCCTTTATGGACCCATTACCCACATCTGCAGTGCCACTTGAGGCTGGAGCTCATCAGACCCTCCACTCTACAGCCAGGCTGTGCCTCTAGCTACTCTCCCTTACCGTCCTCGGTACCTAACCTGGCAGTCAATCAACTCTCAGCCTCCGCCTCCAGCTAGGCTTCTTTAAAATCCTTAAACTCTCTTGGGGCCTCTTTAGCCCCTTTGAAGTCTTTCTAAACTACACATATGCATATAGAAACATATGCCCATATAAATGTATTTATGGTGTGATTGTAATGTGTGATCTGGGAGTTCATGTTAGTAATTAAGAGCACAATGAAAGAACCTGGTCTGGAGAGGTAGTTCGGTAGTTATGAGAGCTGGCTGCTCAGTCACTGAGACCTGAGTTCGGGTCCCAGCTCCCATATCAGGTAGCTCACAAACTCCTGCAACTCCAACAGTTTTCTGGCCTCTACAGGCTCCAGATGTAAATTAACACGTGGGTGTAAAACATACATGTGGATGTACACTTACATGAACATAGACTCCCCCCCACGCATACATGAAAAAATTTTTAGATTAGTTTGTAGAATGGAAGAAGCTGTGTTTTTCAACATCAGCTAACCTACTGGACATGAGCCGAACCAGGCTTCTCTCCCTGTCAGTCATTCAGAGTTTTCTATCAGTGCTTTGCTCTGTGACCATGACCTTAGCTTCAGAGTTAATTGGGGACTGGAGTTTGTCAGTGGGGCATCTGTCTGTCCTGGAGGCAGCTCTAGATGCAGAGGCACAGTGTCTGAAGGTGCACCAGCCAGCCCTTCCCCTTCTGCCCAGAGCCCTTAGCTCCTTTGTTCCCAGTGTCCTTGAAAACACAGGCTTTTGCCTCAGTGAGGAATGGAATTTTTCGTTCTGCTCCTGTGTTGTTCCTCTGTCCCAGACGATTCTCCACCTGAATGGAAGACTCTGATGCGAGGCTCCGAGCTCCCCGGGTCAGGCAAGTGTCCTTGGGGTTTTAGCTCAGTACGGTCTCTGGTCATTACTCCTCACGACACTGTCTCACCACAGGCTGCAGACTGTGGGAGGGGCGGTCACAAGGCGTGGTGATTCAGCAAAGGAGGTGTGCTGGCTGATGATCCTGCAGACCCAGACAGACGGGCATATGGGTGTTGACAACAGGCATCCCATTGACTTGGCCCGGTGCAGTGGGCCAGCTGAGAGAGGGATGCTTTTTCTGGGCCCTCCTGTGGGTGCGGATGGGATCTGAAGGAAGAATTTCATTAATTAAGTAGAACCTCTCCTTTTTTTTTTTCCCTCAAAACAAAACAAAATAAACTTGTGGTTTGAAGGTGACCCCCTCCCCCTAGCTTGTGTGTTTATCACTTACTCTGCCCTCAGCTGATGGTGCTATTTTAGAAGGTTGTGGTTCTCAGCCTTCCTCATGCTGTGACCCTTTAACACAGTTCCTCATGCTGTGGTGACCCCAACCATCAAATTATTTTGTTGTCACTTCATAGCTGTAATTTTGCTTCTCTTATGAAGCATGATGTAAATATGTGATATGCAGATGCCTTAGGTGACCCCTGGGAAAGGGGTTGGGACCTGCAGTTTGAGAACCCCTGCTTTAGAGGGTTGGAGCCTCACTGGAGGAAATGGGTCACTGGGGACTGGCCTTGAGGTTTTCTAGCCTGGCCCCAGTTCCTGTCTGCTCTCTTGTTTCCTGACTAGGGTCCTAAGGTGGACCCCATCTTCACGGTCCCACAGCCACTCCTCTGCCATGATGGACCGCATCCCTCCCTTCAAAAGAAACCTTGGTGACAGACAGCAAGGGGGAAGCTACTCGCAGAGAGCTGTTTTCTAGCCTCTGTGTATGTTAGTTTGTTTCTGAAACAAACAGCTGAGACAAGCTAGCCATGATGGCACACCCCTGCAATCCCAGTACTTGGAAGGCTAAGGCAGGAGGATCCCCAGGAGTTTAAGGCCAGCCTGGGCCACAGAGTGAGACCCTGTCTTGAGAAAAACAAACCTTAGTTTTTGAGGCAGGGTCTCTTACTAGGGTCTGAGGCTTACCCACTGAGCTATACTGGCTGACCACGAAGCCCCAGGACGCTCCTCTCCATCTCCTTAGTATTAGGGTTTGCCACCACGTCTGGGTTCCACATACACCCCGGGGATCAAATGAATAAACCAGGCTGTATAATCACCGCAGAATCCCATGCACGATCACATGATTGTGCCTCAGAATGGAAATTCTGTGCACGAAAAGGCGAGCAGCAAAGGGATGTGCCCTGTAAGGTGCAGAACTGCAGAAAACCACACAGCACCATGAGGTGCCGTGGTGATGCGCAGGAACACGGCCGTAGGGAATTCAAAAGGAAATCCTGAGTGGTTGTGACTGGGCTAACCACGTAAGACCAGCTGCAGAAGCGCTGTGTCTGGGAGCCGCTCTGCTTTGCTTCTCCCCATACTTTCTTCTGGACCTCACTCAGAACCTTTTGATGATTTTCCTCCTGCTTTTAGGTAGGGCTTGAGTTTGAGTGCGTTCTTGTTGCTGCTGTTCGGAGTAGAATTTTTTCTATCATATTTCAATGCTTTCAAAAACGTTGCATTTTATTTATTAGCCTTTGTATAGGAGCACCTGGGTCATGCTGAAGTCAGAGGACAGTTTGCTGGAGTCACTTCCCTTTTTCCATCACGTGGGTTCCAGGGACCGAACTCGCCCTGTCAGCCTCAACAGCAGGTGCCTTTACCCACCGAACCATCTCACCAGCCCTATTAGAAGAATTTTAAGGCGATTCTTCAGTACCTTTAAAAAATATTACTATTTTTAAATTTTTATGTATATTGGTGTTTTGCCTGCTTGTATGTCTGTGTGAGGGTGTCTGATCCCCTAGAACAGGAGTTACAGACAGTTTTGAGCTGCCATATAGATGCTGGGAATTGAACCTGGGTCCTCTGGAAGAGTAGCCAGTGCTCTTAACTTCTGAGCCATCTCTCCATCCCCCTCTTAAGTACTTTTAAAAACATATTACACCACTATATTCTTTATTTGTGTTTAATTAAAATGAGGACATGGCACCGTGAGACAGTTGGGCTGGTAGAACACTTGTATGTAGGCCTGACCGCCTGAGTTTCATTCCTGGAACCAGCAAGACAACAGGAAAGAACTGACCCCTGAGAATTCTCCTCTGTGCTCTGTGAACACCTGCATGTGCGTGCGCATGCGCACACCCACACTCCGTGTCAACACACATGCTCACATGTACACTAAATAACTTATTATGAGGATATCTTTAAATATGGATGTTGCTCAGAGGCAGACAATGCTCTCCTTGCTGTGTCGGCTTTTTATTAACAATAGAACAATAGATAGTAAATGTTACAAAGTTACTTTGGGGCCTCAGGTGATTGTGTGTGTGTGTGTGTGTGTAGGGTTTCTCAATAGCCCAGTCTGGCTTCAGACTTGCATCAATTCTCCTGTCTCAGTCTCCAGAGTACTGGGATCGCAAGGGTAATCACACCAAGCTTGAAATGTTGGTGAAAGTTTATTGAACCGGTTTATGTTAAGGTATGCCTTTAACATTTTTACATAGTTAGGAAGCTTGGGCGTCCTTTGAGTGAGTCTTGCTTGGCTGTGGTGAGCTAAAATAAAGCTGTAAATGCTTAATGTGACCACTAGAGGGTACTGTGACCCCACAGTTGTTCCATTTCGACAGCATTAAGTAGGCTTCCGCCTTCAAATCCAAAGTGTTTTTCCCCCATTCAAACTGTCAGTGAGTAGCCCTAACTAGGAATATGTCTAAAATTTTGTTTTCTTCATTTGGTTTGAAGGAAAAAAGTTTTTGACAATTTCATACGAAAGAGTCACTGAAGTCCAGGTACCACACCTGTTATGTTTACCCCTCTTCTCTGTCTCTCTGCAACCCCATCTTCCTCCCTCTTCTCTTCTCTTCTCTTCTCTTCTCTTCTCTTCTCTTCTCTTCTCTTCTCTTCTCTTCTCTTCTCTTCTCTTCTCTTCTCTTCTCTTCTCCTCTCCTCTCCTCTCCTCTCCTCTCCTCTCCTCTCCTCTCCTCTCCTCTCCCCTCCTCTTCTCCACTTCCTCCCTGCAGTACTCATCCATGCACGAAAGCAGAGGCCAGAGAAGCAATCCTCTCTCACGGAACCTCGTGCTTGCTGCTTTAGCTAAGTTAGCTGGCCAGGTAGCTCCCAGGAGCCTTCTGTGTCTTCTCCAACACACGCCACCATGCTTGACCTTTCACATGGGTTTTGAAGTCAAATCCCTGACCTCATGCTTTGGTGACTAGCAATTCACCCACTGGGCCACCTCCCCAGCTCAACAGTTCCTCTAACTTGGGGATGGGAAGGGTC
This sequence comes from Chionomys nivalis, assembly GCF_950005125.1. Taxonomy (NCBI): domain Eukaryota; kingdom Metazoa; phylum Chordata; class Mammalia; order Rodentia; family Cricetidae; genus Chionomys; species Chionomys nivalis. Next base: position 66,489,940 of record NC_080098.1, on the reverse strand, counting down.
AGCAATACACCCATGGGATTCTACTAGATTCTGTGGTCAGATCGTCAGGATCCATGGACCAGTTCCTAACTGTGTGAGACTCAGTTTCTCCGCGAGTCAAAAACGGAACCAGCAGAGGTGCCACATAACCAGAGAATTAAGTGAGCTCACCCCAGAGAAACCCTGCATAGGGCTCCTGCTCCAGAGATGTCCCCCTGATATCCCTCTTCCAGCTTTGTCTGGACTTTGCCTGAAGGGGTGCAGGCATGGCTCTTTAACCACTAGAGGAACAGAGTATGGTGTGGCACACTGGGAGTGTGTGCCATTCCCCAGCAGTTGGGCCAGTCCCATGCAACTGGTATCACCCCCAGAGGGATGGGTCTGACCCACTGTGTGGCTTAAATCCCTCCTGGCCAAACAAGAGGCAGTGTCCCCAGCCTCTGTCAGGAGAACCTTGGTTGGGGGATGGGGTGGGAATCGAGACAAAAGGAGGGGGCGAGGAGCTGCCTCCGTTGTTATGGTCCTTGCTGTGAAAGAGTGACAAGAGGTCTTGTCTTCAAAAGTCGGGTAGAGCGCAAGTGAGGAGATGCTGGAACCCAGCCTCTGGCCCCCACGAGCACCTGCCCAAGTGTACGCACACACCTCACACTCTCACACACAAACATGCTTACACACACAAGTGGAGACTGAGATGAGGCTTCAGCTGCTTGCTTACACAGGGCTAACACTGTGCTGTGGTTTCATCCGTTGTTCCTGTTGCCTCCGGTTCTGATAAAATGCCCCGATGAAAAGCGGCGCAGGGAGCAAAGGGTTTACCTTAGCTCACAGCTCCAGGTTATGGTCCATCGTTAGAGGGCCATCACGGCAGCCGGAGCTTAAAACAGCCGGTCAGGTCCACCACAGTCCAGAACAGAAAAGAAATGAACGTGGATCCCCTTGTTTGCTCCTCTGCCTTTCCGCGCTCAGTTTAGAGCCTCCATTCTTACACAGCCTAGGGAATGGCACCACCCACAGTCGACTGGGTATTCCTATGCTAATTAACTTAGTAAATTCCCTCAGACACACCCACAGACCCACTCACTCGTCCAGGACCTTCCTCCCAGATGACTCTAGGTCGAATCAAGTTGTCAATTAAAGTTACGCATTATGGTAGCATTTACAAGCTACTGTATTTGGACAGAGAATGCAGATGCTAATATCTGTTTCTTGTTTCTTGTGTAGATCTTGAAAGAACAGATGGCTTCATCCAAGTGTTCCAAATCCCATTCTGGTGCGGATTCTATCACCTCAAGGCCCTGTTTGCTAACCTGGACTGGATCCTGGAGCAACCCTCATGAAGTTGCGAACTGAGCAGAAAGTGGATGCCACGGAGATATGGACAGGTGGAGTCTGGCTCCCCGTTACCCCTCTCATTTTGTTCTTTGCCTTGACAGGCAGGCAGGTGTGGTTAGCCTCCACGGTGTCTGTGGGCTTCAGGTCCGCATTTGCATTTCCTGAAACAGCCATGGAATTCTGAGCTTGTGCTCTTGGGAGGAACTGTGTCCACCACATTCAGACCAAGCTCACGGAGGACCCTCAAATCCCACATCTCCAAAAGGAGCCATCTGCTTCTAAGGGGCAGGAACCCCTTCCTCTTATCGAAACCTTGTAGATTTAAGAAACTACCAAGGATGTACAAGAGGGCCTTTGTCTTTAACACATGTGGTCCCTGTGATACCCACCCCCAACAAGTAGATCTGGGTGGGGTGGGGGTGGGGTGTTCCTCAGTCAGCCCCAGGGTGAGTTTAGGCAACCGTGGAGCTGCCAGCTGGCCTCAGCCTTAGTTTGTTGCCTCTGTGTGACCCCAGTGGCTGCCACAAAAGCAGCTGGCGGGGGTTCACCACAGTACTTTTGCATAGTTCAGCCCACTTCCAGCAAGAAAAGTTCCTTGAGAGCGTGCGCGTCCTAGGAAGGGCGTGTGGCTGGGGCCATCTGCGTGCCCTGCAGGCTTGCTCCTCCCCCTGGCCCCACACAAGCCTGTGCCTCATAATCATTCAGGCCCTGCTGTGTGCTGGCTGCCTGCCTGCCTGGCCGGGGCCCATCTGCTCATACTGATTTTGTGACCCTGACCCCAACACAGTTCCTGCATGCCTCACACTGTGTGTGGGGCCCTCCTGAGGGTGACAGACAGGCACAAGGGAAGAAGGAAGCAGAAATGAGGCCAGCATGGGAGACATTCAGTTACTTGCCACACAAGCTTGTCTGTGACCCTCCTTGGGTACCCACCTAAATCTGGTTGGGTCAGAAGGCAGGCAGTCACTTTTGAAATCCTGTCTGCTTTATGTGGTTGTGAGAGAATGTCCCATAAGGTAGTCATGGTACTTGCCCGTGAGTGAGTGACCTTGTGTCTTTGTCTCAGAAGTAACCTGCCACCTCCCAACTATGTAAGTCCGTTCCCTCCAGTGTTAGGTAAGGACATAGCCTATGACATGAGCAGCATGCTCTAAGCTTACATTCTGTGTGTGTGTGTGTTTCTGTGTGTATGGGTGCATGTGTGTGTGCATGGGTGCATGCGTGCCTCTGGAAACCAGAGGGCAAATTTAGTGTATGTCCCTCAGGTGTGCTGTGCTTTCTCCTCCTCCTCCCAGGGATCCTTCTGGTTCCGGTGCCTGCAGAATTGGGATTGTAAATGGCCGCCATTGTGCCCAGCTTTTACATGCATTCTGGGGATTTGGAGACCAGGACTTCATGCTTGGAAGGCCAGTGCCCAGCTGGGTCACCTTCCCCGGCCCCTTGAACTTGAAGTTCCTTACACACTCCCCTTTCCTCCAGTACATCTCTTTTAGCGTGTCTCCTGGTTTCTCCCTTGGAGGGAGCATCATACCCCTCTGGGCTCTCACCCCTGCCCTTGGCAAATATGCACACCATGGGCCCAGGCAGAAGACTGGAAAGTAGGAACAGCCTCTTTGTTGATGGCTCAGCTGCACGTGGGGCCTTCTTGACGTGCCCAGAGTCAGGGACTGAGGACTTCACCCTGCTCTATCAGAGATGCAGTCAGTGCCAACTGAGGATGATGTTCAGTCCCTGCAAAGAGTGCGGAAAGTGAGGAGGGTGTGCACCCATCCTCTGCCGTGCAAAATGCCTAGCGCCACAATGGGCAGAGAGCAGCTTGACATCAGAGAGCCCTGGCAGACCACCCCGACCAGAGCTTTCCAGTTGGAGGGTGTGTCTGAGAGATGGGAGGCACCAAGGACATCAGAGTGTGGCGGTCCCAGCTGATTTGGCTGCTGAGTTTATGTGTGTGTGTGTGGGGGCAGGGAGCCCAGAAACACCCACACCCAATGTGTGCCCGAGTCAAACGGGAAGGGTACAGGATGTCCCCTAGAAGGACAAAGTTATTACTCAACTTTCTGTCTGTGACAAGATTCCTGGAAAAAAATCCACTGCAAGGCCGGAAAGTCTCATTTCAGCTTCTGGGCTCAGGTTTCAGCTCTACTCTATGGCAAGGCAGGACTTGATGGCCGTAGCAGCTAATGGAACAGAGTCACTTAAGGGCTGGAAGTTGGGAAGCAAAGGGACAGAAAGGAGAGGTGTAAGAGTCCCATTAGTCCCTCCCAGGGCATGCGCAATGACCTGACTTCCTCCCACCAGGTCCTACGACCCACAGTCTACTATTTCCAGAAAACACACCAAGTTTGTGATAAAGTCTTCAACTGTGAGCCCTTGGAGGGCATCGAAGGCCCCGTAGAGATATACTCTGCCGCACAGTAGGTCCCGGACCATGGCAAAGATATCGATTTCAAGAAATGGCAGTGTTCCCAGAGGACCCTCAAGAATGATTTCAGATTTGAGGAGAATAAAATGTGTGGTTCCTGAGTGTGCCCTGTGGCTCTGAACCTGGGAGTCCTTGAGATGTTCATAGCATCTCCAATGTGTGGCAATCAAATAAGATTCGGCACAAGCGCCATTCTGATGGGAATTTCCTGAGTGTGCTTATTTCATGATGGCTTGTAGACCTCACAGGATGCCCTGTGATTGAGAAGCAGAAGTCGTGGCTACGTTTCTTGGATAGGTAGGCAGCAAAAAGGTATCTATATTTGAAGATGTGGTCCAGGATAAAACAAGCACGAAACAGGGGAATCTGGATGAGGGTCCGAGGACCATCTTACTGCTCACAGTCCTGTGGGACCCCCTCTTTCCCTGGGTGACATGGTGGTGGGCCATACATGGGAACTGCCCGGTGTCAGATGTGTGTTTGAGGTGTTGCTGGGTCTCACACTTCACTGTCCAGTGTCCTGAGACACGGTCTGTGTTCTGCAGCCATTGTTAGTCCTGTTAGAGACTATGAATGTTGTATCCTCATGGAGGTCTGGGCCGAGTGAGTTCAGGTGTTAATTCAGCCTGGAGGTGCAGTTCAGGCATAGAGTGTGTGGCCAGATTGCATGAGGCCTGCATTTGACCCCCAGCACCTCCAAATCTAAATGGCCCCAAACCCTGCTGTCACCATGGGTCAGACAGGGCAGGCACACTGAAGGGCTTGCTAGCAGTCTACCCCCTTGTGTCTTCTTGAATTCAGAGGTGGCCATGGCGTTAATGCCCAGTGGTGACATTCCCTGAGTGCCTCGCAGCATCCTAAACCTGCTACATACCAACACAGCTCCTCATGTCACCTTGTGCCTGCCACCTGTGATTTGTGCTACCCAGTTAGTCCAGGGCTTCATTCTCAGCCGTAGGTCCTTACTTCCCCGTCTCTATTCTCATGTCTGCCTTTGTAGTCACATGCCTTAAGGAGATATTTCTGCTCGGTGTATAACACCCTCCCCCCAGACCTTAGTAGGCCCCCACACCTTAGCAGAACTGATGCCGTGATGGAAGTACCATTCAGGCCCTGCCAAAACCACTTTGCAAGAACAAAGACCTAATCCATCGAAGTCCATAGTTCTGGGAAAGCACTTACATGCTTTTTTTTTTCTTCTGTAGCCAACTTCTGGCTGTTTTTGTTGAATGAAGTATGTCAAACCCAGGATGTGATTTTGTTTCATAAAAGCCCAACCTGAGAAAGGCTGTGGACTGTGCTCAGGTCTAGAATATCCAGTGTAGTCTCCAGCTGGCTAATCCAGCAGAGCTTCTACTGGCTTAAACCCGAATCTTCGCTGGTGGCTACTCCATGACAGCGAGGCAAGGTTGGCTCAACCCTTACTTAATATAATAATTTCCAGATCTTACCCCTTTCCTGAAAATTTTCTTTTTCTTTATGGCTTGATAAAATTTCATTATCTCTATGTGCCACCGTTCCGTTATCTGAGGCAAGGGAGAAGTTTGGGGAGGATCAATAAAAACAGATTATATTTGAAAATTTCATAAGAAGGGCTGGAGAGATGGCTCAGAGGTTAAGAGCACTGGCTGCTCTTCCAGAGGTCCTGAGTTCAATTCCCAGCCACCACATGGTGACTCACGACTATCTATAATGAGATCTGGTGTCCTCTTCTGGTGTGCAGGCAGAACACTGTATACATAATAAATAAATAAATCTTTAAAAAAGCAAATGTCATAAGAAAACCCAATACTTTGTATGCTAATTTAAGGAAGATTATATGGGGTAAGAACCCCCCAAGGAGAGGTAGGAAGACAAGGCAGGATGTTGGGGGGGATGGTGGTTGCACATATATGGGAATGTCAGGATATTAGTGAGAGACTGTGGTTGCACACATGTGTGGGAATGTCAGGATGTTAGTGAGAGACTGTGATTGCACACATGTGTGGGAATGTTAGGATGTTAGGGGGAGAGACTGTGGTTGCACACATGTGTAGGAATGTTAGATGTTGAGGAGACTGCACACATGTGTGGGAATGTCAGGGTGTTAGGGGAGAGACTGTGTTTGTACACATGTGTGGGAATGTCACAGTCACAGTGAGGACTGAAGAGACTGTTCAGTGGGTAAATTCTAGCCACGTAAGTGTAATAACCTGAGTTTGGACCTCAGAATCCACAAAGCTGGTCTTGGTAGTGTGTGTGTGTGTGTGTGTTTGTGTAGCGCCAGGACTCACAGTGAGATAGAGCACAGAAACGAGAATCTCCAGAAACTGGGAGGCCTGCTAGCCTGGTGTATGCAGTGGCAAGCAAGAGACCCTGTCAAAACAGAAGGCAAGAATAGTGGCCCAAGGTTGTCTCCCGACCTCTGCTCATCCACTATGGCACATGATACCTGTACTTATGTGCATATGTGCTCACATACATGTCATAGCATGTACACACATAATTAAAAAATATTACAATGAAACCTATTATCCTATAAAACTAAAATAAACTATTTTTTTCCCAAAACTGTAGATGTTGATTCCACAGGGTGGGCAGGGCTGAGGTCCTTCTGCCTTTCCGCTGAGCTCCAAAGGGAAACTGAGGTTACTGCGCTCTGGGTCGCACTAGCAGCAGAGGTTCACAGGCACCACCTTAGCGGGAGAAGTCCTTTGCAGGTGAAGATCTTCATAGCTAAAGAGCTCTTACCACCACAAATGATGAAAGAAGGAAGACTATATTGGGGAGAGGGACCCACGGGAGAGGTGGGATGAGGAGGGGTGGGGTTGGGTGAGCAGGGACACATCAACCTATAAGTTCCTCCAGGATGGATGTCCTGTTTCAGCTGGACACCTCTGAGGCTAGGCTATGTATAAGAGGTTTTCCAAGGTTGCAGACTGGGATTGTTTCTGAGGACAGTGCCTTGTAGGAATGTCCTGTGTGAATTTTCTGGGAATTTGTAGGTAATGAGTGTCAGCTAAAGTCCACTGGAGGCCCAGAGCTTTGCTAGTCTTGTCAGGAGAACAGAATGTACAGGCCATCCGGGTTCTCTAGCAAGACTGCTGTGTGAACTGTGCCCAGGGTAGCTGTATGTACTGTGCCCAGGGTGGCTGTATGTACTTTGCCCAGGGTGGCTGTGTGCACTGTGCCCAGGGTACTGTGTGCACTGTGCCCAGGGTAGCTGTGTGCACTGTGCCCAGGACTGCTGTATGTACTATGCCCAGGACTGCTATATGCACTGTACCCAGGGTGGCTGTATGCACTGTGCCCAGGGTAGCTGTGTGCACTGTGCCCAGGGTAGCTGTGTGCACTGTGCCCAGGGTAGCTGTGTGCACTGTGCCCAGGACTGCTGTATGTACTGTGCCCAGGGTGGCTGTGTGCACTGTGCCTAGGACTGCTGTATGTACTGTGCCCAGGGTGGCTGTATGCACTGTTCCCAGGGGTAGCTGTATGCACTGTGCCCAGGGTGGCTGTGTGCACTGTGCCCAGGGTAGCTGTGTGCACTGTGCCCGGGGTAACTGAAGGGCAAGCAGCTAGAATCCCATCTCCATCCTTAGCTGTATGGCCTTGGGCACTCCTCTGTTGCATAGAATCCTGAAAAAACATTCTTCAGGCCCAGTATGTTTGACCTTAAAAATAAAATGTTTGTGTTTGTGACGTTTGCCTGTGCATACGTGTGCATGTTTATACCTGAGCTTGAGGAGGCCAGAGAGAGTTGAGGGTCCTGTTCCTTCACTCTCTACCTTATTCCCTTGAGACAAGGCCTCTCACTGAACCTGAAGCTTGTTGTTTCAGCTGGAGTGGCTGGTTGGTGTACTTCCAGAATCCTCTACCTTTGTGCTGGCACACGCAGTCATGCCGGGCTTTTGGTGTGAGAGCTAGGGATTTAAGCTCAGGTCCTCATGCATACATGGCAAGAGCTTCTACCCACAGAGCCATCTCCCTACCCTCTCAGGGTCACTGGTTACAGCAGAAAATGGCAGGTCCTATTAGTCACTGAAGGTCAGGAGCTGTGCACAGGAAATTTCAGAGGAGCGGCACTCTATGGATGTAATACCCACATTGACCACAAGAGGTCACCCTGTAACTACATCCTGGACAGGCACCCTAGATACGAGGCAATTAAGGAGAGATATTTTTCAAAAATTTCAGGTACATGATGATCTTGTCCTTGGTGAATCAAACAGTTTGTTCTAAACCTAAAGGGTCTTTGGAAATGTTTTACGGAGAATTCCATCTCTTCCTTATGAATAATGAGCGGAAACCCAGCCAGAGGAGGGGCATTCAGAACACGGCTTGTTAACCCATGGCTGGCTGACCACTGTGGCGTTGACTAACCTCTCAATGTCTGTTTACTCATCTGCAGAATGCCGACATCAGTACTGACACCTCGGGGTCACGATGAGGTTTAAATGATGCTTACACGAGTGTCTGGTGAGCAGAGAGCCCTATGAAAGTCTACGAAATAAAATAGTAATAGTGATAATAATTTGCTCAAAAGTTATCGAATTTTGTGCCAAACGAATAAAATCCAACAATTAAGAGGCGTTCATAAATCTCAAAAACCGGTTGACTATATTTGTTGTACAATCTTAGAATCCTCCTGCTTATTATGCAGACAGTAGGAACCAGGAACCGAGTTTCTGTTTGTTTGAGACATGGTTTCACGCAGCTTCTTTGGGTTTAGATCTAGCTATGTAGGATGGCCTTGAACTCCTGCCTCTGCCTCCCAAGTCCTGGGATCCCAGGTGTGCACCACCTCGCCAGGTTTTCAGACAGTTCTCTTGGAGTCTGTAAAGTTTTCATTAGAAGGAGTGAATGATAATTCTGTCCTCTGCCCTTGGCTGTAGTGTGTGCAGCATTTTGCCTGAAGTCCTGTTGAAATTCTGTCCTGACAGCAAGATATATCCCAGGGTCTCGGCTCTTGGCCGCAGGCCCTGCACATTGTATGAGCTCAGAGGAGCCTCTCAAGTCAATCTTCCATTGTGTAGGACAGACTTCCCTCAGCCAGGGGACACACAGTAGTGCCAAATGGCCATCACACAGTATAGGAAGCAGGGGTCCCACTCCTCAGTGTCCTCCCTAGAAGCCAAACCCCACAGTTGTCTGGCTTCTTGATCTGTTTCCATACGGACTGTCATCACCAGGCACAATGGCCTGAATGGGGGGGGGGGGAGGCTGACGTCTGGTCCTGAGGTTATCAGGCTTCTCTTTGGATAACAGGGAATCGAGCTGCGGGGTGCTCAGCTGCAGCAGAGCCAAGGAAAACAAGCCGGGTGAATCATCTCACCCTGGGAAACGGCTACTGTTCCTATTTTTACAGTTTGTGCAGTAGCAGCCACACACACTCAAGATTTTGAAAAATCAGAATCCCACAGCTGCTTTAGTAGCATGTTGTGAGGTGGGATCAGGCCGTGGAATGCCCTGGAAGCACCGGTGTGGCTACTCTAAGCCCTGAGCTTCCTCTGGGAGAGCTTCAAGAAAGTGGACTTCGTAGATTGACAAACAAGAACACTCTCTTTCAGTCAGGCCCCAGCCCGGGGTGTAGCTCAGTGGTGGAGTGCTCGCCTCGCATGCATGAGACCTTTGGTGAATTCACAGCACGGCAATGAACAAAATGGAAAGTAAGCTTAGCCCCAAACTCCAAAACCAGGCACTTGGTTTTCGCACAAGGTCAGAGTGAATTGTACCGAACATAGCTTTGGGCCTTGGTTGTCTGCATATGTGTGTATGCATGAGTGTGTGTGTGTGTTTTGAGTGTGCAGAGCATGTGTTTGCGTGTGCAACCAAAGGTCAGTGTCAGGAATCATTCCTTAGAAGCTCATCCACCTTGTTTACTGAGACAGTCTTTCACTGGTCTAGAACTCAGCAATTAAGCAGGGCCGGCTGGCCAGCGAGTCCCCCAACCCCCCTTTTCTGCATGGCTTCCGGGGCTTGAACTCCAGTCCTGGAGCTTGTGCAGTGAGCACTTTGCTGTCTTCGCAGCCCCTGAACCCTCAAGTTTTGCTGGTGTGACGGGAGGGCACACATGGTTTTATTAGTGTATCTACCAGAGCAGAAGGCAGACTCGCAGTCTGGGGCTCGCTGCGGCCCTGTCACCTTTACACGCGGCAGTCACCGTGTGCCGGCACACCTGCTGCTGCTTAGCCAGAACTCAAATGTCCGTGGGGTCTGGCAGGGGTGATATGTGCCTTCAGGCCTGACGTGGCATGTATAGTGTGACTAGTATGGCACGGAGATGCCTGCCACCCATTCTCCCCGCACCTCCCAGCGAGTCAGCTGACGGTGTGCGCAGTGAGCGCTGGACACCACCCATTGTGGGATTCCCGGAGCCACCTTCGTCGAAGACCTCCAGGAGCAGAGCTTTTCTGTGTAAAGACTGACTGCTTCCTTTCCCTTGTTTTGCCGGACACAAGCCCCAAACTTTAGGCTTGCACCATACTTGAGCTCCAGGCATATTCTGTCTCTCTGTCTGTCTCTCTGTCTGTCTCTTTGTCTGTCTCTCTGTCTCTGTCTGTCTCTCTGTTTGTCTCTGTCTCTCTCCTGCCCTATGCAGCTGCTCCGGCTTTTTCACAGCAGCTGAACCTGCCTTCTTTCCTGGTCTCTAACTGAAGAATAGCTCTCTTCCTCCTCCTCACCTCCCTCCTTTCCACCTTTGTCCTCCCCACCCCCTTCTCCACCTCCCTCTTCCTTGCAGCTGCCAGGATTTATAGCTTGCCTCTCATGTTTTTTTCTCCCCAAATCAAATTCAACAACAAAAACAACCCCTCACCTCCACCCTCCCCCCCCCCAAAAAAAGGAAAAGAAAGCAAAAGAAAATCTCCCTGAGGTGCACAAGGACAGAAGTGTGAGGTGCGCACTCAGTTCAGTTCTGAGATGGGGAGCCTGGGGTTCACAGGTTCCGGCACTTGGTCTAGATGGGAAGACAGAACACCTGTGGCTTGGGGTCAGGGTGTTTCAGCTAGGGTGCACTGTTCTGCGATCCTGATTAGGGCTGTGGCTGACTGCTGCCCCCAAGCCTTTCCTACTATTGAGAGGGAAAGTAGTAATTCAGGACTGATTCACAAACCTCGTGTGACAGCCAAGGCTCTGCCTGGCTCCTGTCACCCCCATGCTCTGCAAGTGCACGGCTAAGAATAATTGTGCCTTCCAGAGAGCTCTCACCACGGATGTCCGGCTAGCTGTGTCAGGGCTTCCCTCTCTGCTTCCTGTTTCCTGTCTCAGCTGTCTGGTGAAACGCTCCCACCTCCCACCTGTAGATCTGCATTTCACCCCGGGGAGGGGGTGGGTATGTGACTCCCAGCGTGGGGCAGGAATGGGACAGGCTGATGGACCCTTTAAATGCCAGGATGCTGCTACTGCTGAGGTTTAACCTTGCTTAAAGATTTCATTTCTTTTGAAAGAATTTATCATAGTCATAGGTCGTGGACAAACAACTGCCCCTTCTTCCATTAGCAGCTCTTGGGGCAACATTTTTTGGAAATAATTAAAAAGACTTGGGAGAGGATGGATGAGTGAGTGGGGAGCACTGAGGATAACGCAGACCTTTCTGGAATGGAGCCAGCCTCGACTGCCCCAAGAGACTTTTTGGCTACTCCCTGGGAGACCCTGTCCTATAGAATCTGGGCACTAACGACACCCAGTGTCTTGGGCTTCATCTTTAAGAATTTGGTTCCCTTTTGTTTGTGTTTCAAACTTCAATCTCTTTTCAAGGACTGCAGACAGAGTTGACACGCAGGTTTCATCCACTAGCGAGCTGCGAAGCTAAGTGTTCTCAGTTGGCCCTGGTGAGTGTGGGGAAGAGCCAGGGATGAAGACTCAGTCAGGGCACCCCATCACCTCCAGCTCCTGCTCCTTGTTAGCCTAGGGGGCACACTACAGGCCTCCCACTAGCCAAGAGAAAGCAAGAGTTCACAGTTTTCTGTGAAAGCTGCCAACTTTGAAAAAGGGGCAATGAATGTGGCTTTTCCTGAGATAACCAAGGGAACTCTACCTGCTCTGGGCTTGAGGCTCCTCGGCCACAGCCTCTGGGCCAGCAGTCCTGGGCATGGCTGTCCTGAGGCGTGTACCTGCTGTTTAAGGTCAGTCTCTGTGCACGGTCCAAATGCAAAGGGGAGCGAATGCCTTGGGCCCCACTTCCGTCTGTCTCCGAATGAGGCACGCTTCCACCAACGCCCACCGTGGCAAAGTCGCAGAGAATATGCTAATAAAACAAGCGTCTGCCGAGGGTATCGACTTAATTTATTTTAGAGGTTGGGAGTGGGGATTGTCTCTCTGGCTTACCACGTAAAACTTTATCTCTGGGACTCAGGAAGTCCTCCTGTCTCAGCCTTCCAGGTAGCTAGGATTCCAGGTACTCCTAAGCATTTTCTTTTACTTGGATTTTGAGACAGGGCCTCAGGTGTACCAGAACTCCAGGTCTGTGCTTCTATGCAGGGTTTATAAACCCAGGTGTTGATGCCCTGTGGCCACTCTACCCACTGAGCTATGTCCCCACCCCTCCAGAGGGTTTCAAAAGCAGAGCACATGTGACACTTCCTCTTTAATGGACTCACTGTTCCTTATACTCTTAAAGTTTAGGGACTTCGTAAGAGTGTAGCCACTGTAGAGTACGCACTCAGAAATACAGTCAGGCCCCAAACATTTCTTTCCTAATTTAGATGGGGACTTTGGGACCACTCAGACTTACCTAATTAAAGCTGTGTGGGGCCGTATCTGATGGCAAAAAGGAGGGTTTCCTGTAACCGAATACTCTTAAAAGGTTAGCAGAGTAGACTAGCTTTGGGGCTTGTCAATCATTCCTTCTGGCCCAGACTGGCTGGGGGCGGGGTCTGGAAATGCTAGGACCTAAGCTTGCGCTAACCTGTACGGGCCTTCCTGTCGTGCAGGGACTATGGGGGAGTTTCCTGCAGCCTGGCAAGTGAGCAGTTTTCTAGCTATAAGTGGCAGAAGCGGGCGTGTGCTTAGATATCAAACGGATTATTATTTCCGACGTTTCCTTGGGATCTGAAACTAAGGAGAGATAAGAAGCATTAAAACTTTGAGTTTCAGGAGGATTAATTGTTTCTCTCACTGTCTGTGCTGCTGGGGTTCTATTTAGGAAGTGGTCTCCTGTGCCAATGCTTTCAAGTGTACTTTCCACCTTTTCTTCTATGAGGTTCAGTGTGGCTGGCTTTATGTTGAGGTCTTTGATCCATTTGGGCTTGAGTTTTGTGCATGGTGATAGATATGGATCTATTTTCATTCTTCTCCATGTTGATATCCAGTTATGCCAGCATCATTTGTTAAATATGCTTTCTTTATTCCATTTGATATTTTTTTGCTTCTTTGTCAAAAATCAGGTGTTTGAAAGTGTATGGATTAATATCTGGGTCTTTGATTTGGTTCCATCGGTCCTCTGGTCTCTTTTTATGCCAACTTTGAAAAGAGCAACAGCTTAAGTTTTCATCACTTAGAAACACATTTTATTCACTCAGGGATCACCATCATTTTATATGCCACTAAGACAGACCGGAAGGGGCTTTGAGAGTTTGAGAGACCTTGCAGATAATCGCTGTTTTCAGTGCGGCACCTGCAGTTCTCAGTGCAGCCGCCGGGAAGCGCAAGAGGCCGCCAGACCCCTCGTCCGGCCTTTGGTGTTGGGAAACCCGCAGCCTCCCAGTGCAGCAGGAAAACTTCCTTAAAGGACTTCACAAGTTAACACTGACTGCGTATGTTCACTTACCTGAAGAATGCTCCAGGAAAAAGAAAATTACTGTATGCGTGCGTGCGCGCGCGCTTGATTTTTGCCTTAGTCTAGCAAACTTCGCGTCTGCCCTTTGCCCTAGCCAATCTCCCAGGCTTCTCTCAGCAGAGACGTTCCTAGGGTTCCATAGCACACTTTCCCGTGTAGCACGAGAGAAACAGACAACGCACAGTGTTGTGTTCTGCGGGTGAGCAATCTGTAAGCGTGGTGTGCTGGTCCCACTCACAGGACAAATGGCAAGTTCAGGAAACTCCTAGGATCGCATCCAAATTTATTATTTTTACCAGAAAAGAACCTTTTAAAGACACATTTTTACGTTTTTAAAAATATTTCAAAATCTCATCACAGACGGATTTTTGCTCCATCAGTCCTAGTGGTTTTTGGTCTCCAGCCCAGGGGCGCTGGGTGCAAGCTCTGCTCTGAATCTAATTAATGCACATATTGCATCGGTCCTCGGTGCCCAGTGTGCCCCAGGTCAAGACCCCTGAGAGGTCAACGCGAGGCTGTATGGGATGGGTGGATGAGGAGGTCTGGATCCTTCTAGGTCGGCCTGTAGGCGGCGCCCTGGGAAAAGCATTGTGGAACAGCGTGTGTCAAGCTCTGGAGTCTGAACCCCGGAACCTCACGGGTTTCGGGCTTAGTATCCCTGTGTGCTTCTCTGCTCTCTGCGGCTGGGCACGCGTGCATCACAATCCCAGCAACCAGGGCAAGTCTAAGAGGTGCGCACCCAGGGGCGGGGGAGCGGCACGCGGCTTAGACCCCCACGTGCCGGGCAACCCAGCGCGACCCCCGCGCACGGCGGGGCTCTCTGCCCACCCCACCCGGCGGCAGGTGGACAGTGTTGCTATGAAAGAGAAAGCGTCGATTGTCCCCATTGCGAACTGCCACACGCCAGACCTCCTCTTTTGTGTGCTCCGTATAGAAATGCAAACGAGCCGCGTGTGCCGGCAGCAATCTGCTGGTCCCTGCTGCCCGCACCCCACAGCGATCTGCCAGGGGCAGGGGTGGGGGACGAGACGGGGGTGGGGTGGGCGGTGGTTCAACCTTTGCAGCCGCGACCCTGAAAGGCGCTGAGTCCTGAGTTCTAGTGGCGGCGTTGGCCTGGTGTCAGCTGCAGTTGCAAACCTTTGACTTTAAGTTTCGGTTTCAATGCAACAGGCCCAAAACCTTCAAATTGAAAATAAGAAGAAAATTAGAAAGATCTCAATAAAAATAAATGCAAAAAAAAGGCTTTTACATTCTCCAAGTGTGCATTTCACAAATTCCAGGATCATATTAGCAAACAACGTTGTTGGGTTTTTTTTTTTAACTTTTTCCTTTTAAGGACTTACAGAAAAGAGAGGCGAGATGAAATCTGCAGGCTCCAGTCTGCCTGGTAACACCCTGACAAAAGCGGCAGATTTGAGGCTGTGTCATCCCCCGCACCCCTCCCCACGTGGCCTTCTGGCACGAGCCGCGGGCCTGCCGCCTCATTTGCATCAGAAAACGGGCGCTGGCCAATGGGAGCGCAGCCTCCCGCCAGCTGGCCGCGTCGCGCGGGCCGGTCTATAAAAGGACTCGCTCGGCGGTGCCCGGCGCACTCGCTGGTGGTGGGCGCGCGGCGCGGATCGGCTTCTGGGACTCCTTACGTGCGTTCTGCTCCTTCCGCACTCTTCACTTTTGGATAACTTGCTGTTTGTGGATCGCATAATGACTCTGGAAGAAGTCCGTGGCCAGGACGCAGTTCCGGAAAGCACAGCCAGGTAGGTGGGTTTTGGGGTGCCGAAAGTTGGAGTTGTCGGGTAGCGATCTTTTAGGGTCTTCTAGGATTGAAGTTTGCGGGGTGGGTGCCGTGCACTGTCTGACAGCGAGGTGCCGAGGCGGTGGGACTACAGTGACTACATTCGATTCATTCCTAGAGCTAGGGTCTGGGATTCTGGCGCCAGGTCGGGAATGGGGAACATGGGCTATGGGCTTCAGATCAAGAGCAGGGAACCGGGGGTGCAGGCGCCAGGTCGAGACTGGGTGATGGTAAATGAGGGCGCCAGATCATGACTAGGGTGCCAGAGGTGTGGGCGCCAAGTCGGGACTGGGGATCCGGGTGTGTGGGCGCCAGGTTGGAGTTGAGAGGCAGGAATGCTGGCGCCAGACAGGTCTAGGCTAAAGAGCCAGCTGGGACTTGGAGGTCAGGGCTGGGATCTACACCGCGTCCCCGTGCTGGTCCCCACTCACGGTGCTTGTTCTTTCACAGGATGCAGGGCGCCGGGAAAGCGCTGCACGAACTTCTGCTGTCGGCGCAGCGCCAGGGCTGTCTGACCGCTGGCGTCTACGAGTCCGCCAAAGTCCTGAATGTGTGAGTATAGGAAGGCCCCGCGTGCAGGGATTGGGGTTGGCGCGGCCAGGGAGACCTGGGGGTGGCATCGACTCTGACCTTGTCCTTCCCATCTGCTTTGCAGAGACCCTGACAATGTGACCTTTTGCGTGCTGGCTGCCGATGAAGAAGATGAGGGCGACATAGCGCTGCAGATCCATTTCACGCTGATACAGGCGTTCTGCTGTGAGAACGACATTGATATCGTGCGCGTGGGTGATGTGCAGCGGCTAGCGGCGATCGTGGGTGCAGACGACGAGGCGGGTGCGCCGGGAGACCTGCACTGCATCCTCATTTCGGTGAGTGCAGCTACTGCCTCTCCCCACGCCAGTCTCCCCCACCCGCTTGGCCAACGGCCAGCCTGGCTAACCCCTGTATTTTTAAACACAGAACCCTAATGAGGACACGTGGAAAGACCCTGCCTTGGAGAAACTCAGCTTGTTTTGCGAGGAGAGCCGCAGCTTCAACGACTGGGTGCCCAGCATTACACTTCCCGAGTGACAGTCCGGCAGGGACCTTGGTCTGTTCGATTTGGTGACGCTCTAGCGCGCTGCTGGCTCTGGAGTGACCCTCCGAGGGCGCTCGAGTGCGCGTGGAGACTGGCAGGCGGTGTTGCCTGGAGAGTGAGGAGCGCAGCCTACCAAGAAGGGGGCATGGCGGCGGCGGGGACACCTTGTTCCGAGCCCAGGACTCTGCCAGTGTCCAGAGAGGCTGCTAGCACAGGAAGGCCTAGGCGAGGACGTTGGCCGCAGGGCCGGGAAGAATCGACTAGCGAGGCAGGCGTGACTCAGCAGCCTTCCAGTGAAAGGAGGGGAAAGGCAAAGCAGGCGGCCTGGATGGACTTGGTACAGCTGCAGGAGTGATCAAGCTGCAGGAGCGAGCCGGACTTCGCTGGCTGCACTGCTCTTTCCGAAACGGATCCCGGGCAATGCTTTCATTTTTCTAAAGGACGCTATCGTGGAAGCTTTGAATTTCACAATAAACTTACTGAAACCAAACTTACGCCTTTTATTGAGGGTAGAGGAGTCTTAGTTCGGGGGAGGTGGTAAAGGTGTTTCTGGTGGTTGGTGGAACTAACGGCACCTGTGGCAGTGCCATACAACCTCCCGGGGCTGGCGCTGGGGGAGGGGATGCTGGCGAGTAGTAAGTGGGAGAACTTGGGGCCGGAGTACTGTTTTATCTTTTCAGGAAGATTTTAAACTTGCAAGACAGGAGTATATTTGAGCTAAGGCATTCCGGTGCTGGAGCTCAAGTCTTACAATCCATCCGCTAACAGTGACTTCTGCCTACAGTTCCTCGCCCCCCCCAACCCTTCCCCTTAGCCCCCAGCAGCTGCTTATCTGAACAGCTTGCGGGAGGCCCTGTGCCTTCTAATACAATGAGCTGCCTTCTGCAATCCTGCCCTCGGTGGTGCCTGTGGATGGGGGGGGTGGACTGCTCTTGCTTTCAACAACTTTCTCCTTTTAATTGCTGTGACAAAGCATCGCTACTAAAGTATTAATATCAAATGTGATACCGATGACTGCGTTCTAAGAATGACTCATCATTTTGTCACAGCCGTGATGATGGAAGTTACAGTATCTTAGAAATTGGAAAGCAAGATCCTATATAAATAGGCGTGAGCCAGTCTGAGTGGGGTGGGCATCTGCTAGCTCCTATTCTGAGTGCCTCTGCCCACATCAGTGAGGGCTGCTACTACCCACAATTCCTTTTAAAGTGAGGAGAAACGCTTGGGAGCCAATATTATCTTTTGAGAAGGATCTGGGGGACATGTCCCAGTGAGAGGACTTTTTCTGTTAGCTTAGTGCCTCTGGCTTTCACTGCCTGTTCCAAGCTGGCTGGGTTTGTCAGGGGAAGCCCACGTGGGGCTTTTTTGCCGTCAGCTCTGCTGCCGGGCAGCGTGTGCCTTCGGGGAAGGGAGGGGTGGGGTGCTGTTTTTCTTAGAAGGCCATTCGTCGGATTTACCAGCAGCGCTTAGGGAGGCTGGTTTGCTGGTTAAGTGCCGCTTTTAAAACTCCACATTCTGGAAGCCTGCACAAGGCGACAGGAAAACTGCAGGGGCTCGATGACACTTCCGGTCAGGGAAACATTCCCTTTCTACTGGAAAGCAACCCCGGGGAAAGAATTCCGCCACATTTGTGCCCAAATACCATTGCTGCTTCCCTTAGATGTTTTCTCTAATTTTTCTTAGGTGGGAGAGTTTTGCAGAGTGGACCTGCAAGCTGGTAAAAATGACTTCTTGCCAGAGTGTGCTGTAGTTAAAAAAAGGGGGTGTCATTACCCCAGAATGTGTCCTGAAATGCATGCACTCAGCAGAACGCTGCAGGCTAGCAGACCCTTGCAGAGCATTTGAATTGGCAACCGGTAGGAAACTTGGCTTTCTCTGATTGGCCCTTACTTTGTGGCCACCTGTTAAGAGTTTTAGGAGACAAGAATTTTCAGCTCAGAGGGGGGTAAGGTGGGGGAGGGGAGAGAAGGAATGCAGGTTTGAGTGGCTAGTAAGTAGGTGGGGGGTGAGGGCGGCCAAAATTTGTGCTGAATTGTTTTCTTCATATCTGCATGTTAATATTATAATAAACCAAGGGGGCAGGAAATACAGTGTATGTTATGTAGTTATTTAGGCAGGGTCCTGGCCTCAAACTCATGTAACAAAGAATGACCTTTAACTTCTTGTCCTGCTGCCTTGCCACCACGCCTCATTTTGTGCGGTGTTGGGGATAAAATTCAGGCAAACCCCAAACCTCTATCACCTGGACCCCGTACCAAGCCTTCATGCGTCCAGTGTTTGCAAACACACCACATTCCATACTTATGGTGGTCACTGGCGAATACGCGTGGGTAAATCCAGGGTATGGACTAAGCATGGCAAACATGTCCAGGTGAGGAACATGAGTGGTGAGCGCAGAGGTCTGTCTCAAGACTGCACAGAAGCAGTGTTAATGACCTAAAAGCTAATGACCAGAGGAAGAAGCAAACAACCACCCTACTGGCTGCTCAGAGCCACAGAATAAATGGGCCAGCAGAGTCTGACTCCTGCTGCCTGACACTCTGGCACCTGCAGCTTGTAGGCTGGCGGCTGATTTTGGAAGGACACCTATTCTCATGAGAGAAGTTTTTGAATTTCTAAAAGTTATGCCAGGTGATGGAGGCACACTCCACCCAGCCCTCGAGAGGCAGAGGCAGGCGGATCTCTGTGATTTTGAGATCAGCCTGGTCTACAAAGTGAGTTCGAGGACAGCCAGAGCTGTTACACAGAGAAACCCTGTCTCAAAAAATCAGAAAAAACAAACAAACAAACAAAACCCCAAGCCAAAAAAAAAAAAAAAGTTACAAATCCATTCAGAGAAAACTTGCACAGTGCAAAAACTAAGAGACCTTGTAGCCTAGCACGGACACACTTGGGGTTTCCCTCTGGAGCGTGCATCTTGCAGACACACAAGCACACTGTATCTGCTTTTGCCACTTCCCTTTTCAGTGGGCAGCCTCTTGCAGCCCCTGGAAGAGAGTGACAGGGATGGAGATGCACACTCAAGCCTGTGATCCAGCTGTTTTCCACCTCGACTCTGCCAAACAACACAGACACCTGGATATGGCCCAGTAGGTAAAATTTTGAAGACAATTCAAGTCCTACAACCAACATTTAAAAGCCTGAGCTAGGCACTATGGGCTAATACTCCCAGAACTGAGTAGGCAGACATGAGGATCCCTGAATCCGGCTCGTCAGCCACCCTAGCCTCTGATGAGACCCAGGCTAGTAAGAGACCATGTCTCAAAAAGAAAAGGTGGCTGGGACTGGATGCTGGATTAGTGGTCAGCAGCGGTCGTTCAGGCAGCTTACAGCCACCTGTAGCTCCAGCTTCAGGGCTCTGGTGCCCTTGTCTGCAGGATTCCCAGTGTCCAGTGTCTAAAGCCTGCCGTTCTGGTCCAGAGCAGTAATAGTCACACTGGCCTTTTAGAACATGTTTTAGCACTGGACGATTGCTGTCAAACTTACCCTGGCACACTTCCCAGAGAGGAGATGGAGACTGAACTGGTCACTGGACTTTTGAGATAGCTTAGCAGGCAGCGTGCTTGCCACCAAGTCCCAGGGCCTGATGACCTGAGTTCGATTCCACAGCCAGCGTGGGAGAACAGACTTCTGTAAGTGTGCCCCCTCCCCACAGGAGCACACACGAGATAGATAAATAAAAAAGAGCAAAACAATTAAAAAGAAAAAAGAGCTGGGAGTTTCTGGGAGGGCCAGGCAAACTTGTCCACAGATCAAGGTCTGCAGGGCAGAGGATTGTAATTCTAAAGGCTTTAATTCTGGCATTATGTTCTTTAATAAAATATTAACCCCAGTGTCATAGTGTATATTGCTCTTGCTGTTTCCAAAGAGCCAGCAGAGAAAAAACAAAAGCAAAAACTGAATTTTTTTTAACCAAAAGGCAAGGCCATTGTCAGGCAAGGCTGGGGGGGGGGGCACAACACAGAGAATAGTCTTTTTTTTTTTTTTCTTGAGAGTTTTGGGATTTCCATTGGTTTTCTAGGATATCAGCCCCCTGAGCTTTTCACTTGAGTGTGTTGCCATTCTGACAGGGTGGAAGATATTTTAAAGAAAAGTGCTTGTGACATCAGCCTATTGAAACAATGAACCCCAAAGAATTCAAATTTCCCCGAGCATTCCACGTTGGGGGAAGGGAAAGGCTGAAACCCTGGTGCCTCCCAGGAGGAGATTTCACACAGTTCTGATAAGTTATCAGACTACCTTGCAGGACAGACTGGAGCCTAGAGATGGGTCAGCGATAGGTGGGACCTCACCCAGGTCAACGGCTTAGCTGTGCATACCGCTTGCCTCTGTTGAAACCAAACCTCACATCAGGACCCCAAAGATGGACAACAGGGAGGGCAATCCCTGGGCCTCATTATTTGCTCTTCTCTCTGGTGTGGCCACACGGAATCTCCTTCCTCTGCTCTTCACAATTGCTTGCTGATTTAATTAGTGAGCTGGAGATACGTGGCTGAACCTGGCTTGTGGGACTGCCAGGTCCCAGGTCCTGAGTCTAACAGCTCCAGTAACGAGCAGCTTCAAATGGTCCAAAGAAACCGTCCTTCTGCAGTCCCCATGGGGACCCTATGACTTGACTGGGGACAGACAGGGAAGTATGATTTCAAATGGGAGGCCTCAGATGCATGCAGCTGGAAGAGTGGCCAATCAGGCTGCAAAGACTGGCAGGGACAATGGGGACGGTGGGGCATCGGCAACCATATCAGGGCTTGGGTATTTGACCTAGAGAAGGTTTACATTTGTCCTTTGTGACTCTGCCTGCTTTTAAGTTGCTCTCCTTTTTTATCTTCTAAAACTTGCCAAATGATTTCAGTCTCAGTTCAAAAAAGCTCTCCAGGAAAGGATGAAGGCTACCTGGAGGAGTGTGAATTCTGAGAGGAGGCTGCCTACTCTTGGGGCACCTGGCATTCAGCCTACCAGGGCAGCAGAGTTTAAAATAACTAATTTTTTCCCCTGTTTGCGGTACCTGGGTTTCGATTAACGCCTGCTGGCCTTTCTGTAACACAGTGCTGGGCATGACTTCCCATCGGTCCTGGCCAGGCTGGACCACGTAGACAGGGAGTATCCTCAGGCCCACCCATCCCTCGCTCATCTCACCTTGAAGGCACCATGTTGAAGGCAGAAGTGTGAGCGTTGGAGAGACCTTCTCCTTCTCCCTCACACCGTTGCTAATCGTGTGAGATTCCTGCAGGCCACCTAAAAATAGGTCACCATTCACATTCCTGCCATTTTAGAGCGGTGAGCACATCATCTCCCATCTATCTGTTTTCTGACTTCTCTGCACGTCCAGCCTTTCCCAGAATGTGGCCCTGTGCTTTTTTCCCAGGAGCTGATATTTTCCTCCCTCCTAATCTCCCTCCTTTCTTCTCTTTCCTCTGTCTCAGGCCCCACATGGCTCCCCCTTCCTCTCCTGCTGAGTACCAGGCTTCTCTGAAGTGGATTTCCTTTGCCGGCCTGACCCTGTGGAGCTCTGGGCAAAGGCTCACAGTGCCCCCCTGCCTAGCACTCTCAGGCCCCCTTGCTAATGTTGACTCCTTTCACTTGGTGTTCCTGAGCCTGTTTCCTCTGACTCACCAGGGCTCCCCTTGTGTGTGAGGTTCCACCCGAACAGAGAGGTCCAGCCTGTGCTTGGACAGACTGTGACTCAGCCCCAGACCTGTCTGGCCAAAGACCTCCTGTGGATCTCCACACTTATCCTTTCTCCATGTCTTCACTTGCTCCACAGTCTCCTCTGAGGACCGGTATCCTGACCTATGAGTTGGACTCTGGGCAGAGCAGTGAGGCTGTGGTAACAATGACCAGGTGGGATGATGTGGAGGAGTGGTTGGAACGTGGGGCATTGGAAGATGCTCGTTCATCAGAATTCCCTGTGCTCAGTCTGGCTGCCTCCTTGCCCCCTGCCCTTGACCTTCCTACCACTTCCTCAATGGCCAGGATTGCAGATCGCTCCCTACTTTTAAGGTTGCTTAGGTTACTAGGCAACAGGAAGTCTTCAGGTCAGAGCAACCACAGGAGGTGGCTCAGAGGAGACAGGTGGGGGATGAAGACCAGGTTGAGGAGGCAGTGATGGAGTACATTACAGCACTCATGACAGGGGGCAAGGAGGCAGCCAGACTGAGCACAGGGAATTCTGATGAACGAGCATCTCACTCATCATTGTCTACAGAACCCACCTGTGCTGTGCTGTAAATCTCTGATGCCCCCGCTACCTGTTCCTGCCACCTCTCCTCCCTCACTTTCCTTCTAGACATCCTATCTCCTGCATCCTGGGGCCTTGGTCCTGAGGTCCTTAGGGTCTCTATGCATGCATGATGAAACACCATGGGAGGAGAGGATTTATTTGGCTTATTTTCCCAGATCACAGTCCATCATGAAGGGAAGTCAGGGCAGGAAGTCAAGCAAAATTACTAGCAGGCCTGTTTGCTATTAGAGATACAGCAGAAACCATGAGGGAATGCTGCCTGTTCACTCAAGCTGGCCACAGTCAACCAGATTCCTTATACAGGGTCACCTGTCCAGGGAATGGTACTCTGCCATGCCCACCTTCCTAATGCTGCAACCCTTTAATGCAGTTCCTCAGGTTGTGGTGACCCCCCCCCCCCCCTGCTCCCAACCATAAATTATTTTGTTGCCACTTCCTAACTGTAACTTTGCTACTGTTATGAATTGTAATATGAATATCTGATATGCATGATGTCTGATATGCAGGATATCTGATATGCAAATCCAAAGGGGTCATGACCCACAGGTTGATAACTGTTGATCCAGGGCATGCCTTAATTGAGACTCTTCTCTAAGGTGACTCTAGACTGTGTCACTTTGACAGTTAAAGCCAACTGGGACAGCAGCCAAGGTCATGGCCCTAGGAAGAGGGGCTGATAGTCTCTCTCTCTCTCTCTCTCTCTCTCTCTCTCTCTCTCTCTCTCTCTCTCCCTTTGTCTCTCTGTCTGTCTGTCTGACTATTCAACATTACTATAGGGTTGCTGAGCTATTGTGCCTCCGGCCAAGTCCCCAGGAGTACAATCACCCCTACAAGAAACAGCAGTTCTAGGAGTTGGGGGGCGGGGGTAGCATTCCAAGAAATGAATGCCTGAAGCCACAGATAGTACCTGACTTTATATATGGTAAGTTTTCTTCAGTACACGTCCCTGTGATGAAGGTTAATTTTGAAATTAGCCACAGAAAGAATAGATAAACAGTAACTAATAATGTTCAAAAGCTTTAGTGATTTTGTATAATGAAAGTCATTTGAAAACTTACAAATTGTTTTTGGAATTTTTCACGTGATCTTTTTTTGGTCTCTGACAAGCCAAGCACA
Source organism: Chionomys nivalis (assembly GCF_950005125.1). NCBI lineage: Eukaryota > Metazoa > Chordata > Mammalia > Rodentia > Cricetidae > Chionomys > Chionomys nivalis. The sequence goes on along the minus strand of NC_080098.1, from coordinate 66,466,226 downwards.
CTGAAAAAACAGAAACTGAAACTGTGTGCAGTGGGGATTGCCTATGCTGGAAATTTCTCCTCTCTCTTCCCTCTCCTTCCCTCCCCCTCTTCCCCTCCCCTCCCCTCCCCCTCTTCCCCTTTCTTCCCAATAAGCTTTCCCATTAATTCATTTCCTAATCTGAAATCTTGCAGGTCCTTGGTTTGGAAAATGTTACATTGTCCTCATTTTGCAGAATTGCTTGCTTCAGCTATAAACTGTGGGTAGATCCAGGTCTCTTCAGCGGCCCGAGTTTCTCTCATGCCCACAGAATCCTCATCTGGCCCTGCCAGGGACGCTCTGACCCCCCACCTCCCCAAGGGCCACCCCAGGGTGTTTCCAGAGCTTGGAATTCTGAGAAACGAAGGGGCTGGGAGGGAAAATGGAATAGACGGGTCCTCTTTCCTGGGATGTGTGCAGCTTGGCCTAATTGTCTTGTAATATAATCGGGTTAGAGTACAGCTCTTAGTGCCGTGGTTGCTCATGGCTTCCTGTGACGAGGTACAGACGCATTTGCCTGGCTCTCTAGTCCCTGGATGTGGGGAAAGTAGATCAATGAGGTCCAGGAAGAGCCGGGCCTGGCTGTCTGGAAGTCCAGGCAGCACACACAGACGGTTATGGGAACACTTACAGAGAGGGTGGTAGTGCTTGCTTCCCGCCGAGTGGGTTTCTCATCCTCTAACCACTGGCTGCATTGGTCACGTACCAAGTGACTGATGTGGCTTTTCTCTGTCACTCTGAAGGGAGGGGGACTCACTGTCTTTTTTATAGTTCAGTTTTTAGCCTTCAGAGCTTGTGGGTTGAGGTTTATGAGCCTGTTGTGTGGTAGTTTGAATTGATCTCAATTTTAATAAATTATTCATCATTGTTATTATTATTATTGTGCGTGTCTGTGTGTATGCCACGGTGTACGTATGGAGGCCAGAGGACAAATTTTGGAAAGCAATCTTCCTTGTTTTTTCCCACACCAAGCATTCCATGACTAGAGCCCCCATGAGTTTCCAGGTGATCCCTTATCTCCATCTCTCATCTACCGTAGAAGTGCTGGCTTTACAGATATGAGCCAGCCTCTCTATCAGGAGTTTTATTTAAACATAGATTCCAGGGATTGGACTCAGGCCATTGGTCAGCACTTTACCCACTGGGCCATCTGTTCTATCCCTTGATTCTAATTTCTGACATTGGGTCTGTGTCTATCCTCATCTAATTATGGTGGCCTGGTGACTATTCATTTACATTGCTTCTTTCTAGAAGACTTATTTTTATTTGTATGTGTGTGTATGTATGTATGTATACAAGGGTACATGTTTGAATGCAGTGTTCTCAAAGGCCAGGAGAAGACACTGAAACTTCTGGCTTTGGAATTTCCATGTCTGTGCACTGAACTGGGTCTTCTCCAAGAGTAGTCTGGACTCTTTTCTCCCCTTCTTTTAAAATACTTATTTTTATTTATGTGTATGTGCGACTCTTTGTATGCAGGCCAAAAGAGGGAGTCAGATCCTCTGCAGCTATAGCTATAGGCAGCTGTTAGCTGCCCAATTTGGGTGCTGGAAATTAACCCTAGTCCTCTGGGAGACAGGACCAAGCACTCTTTTTTTTTTTTTTTTGGTTTTTTGAGACAGGGTTTCTCTGTGGCTTTGGAGCCTGTCCTGGAACTAGCTCTGTAGACCAGGCTGGTCTCGAACTCACAGAGATCCGCCTGCCTCTGCCTCCCGAGTGCTGGGATTAAAGGGTGCGCCACCACTGCCCGGCTAGGACCAAGCACTCTTAAAATCAAGCCCCAATATGCTAGTCTTTGAATGGGGAGATTCAGATTTGAAATTGCCTGGAATACCATGGCCAAGAAACGCAAGCAAGCAGAGCGGTGAGGTCCAAGATCACTGCAATGGTGAGAGGCAACAGCCAGGAGGGGAACAGGCACAGAAGTCTCCTCTCTGAGGCAAGATTTAAGTGCTCCAGGGTGACTCACGACAGCAGAGCAATTCAGGGAACTGCCTTCACGGAGCAGGAGTCTGATGCAGCAATTCCAGGAAGTGGGGTGTCGGCTTGGTGCTCAGCCGTTAGAGATCCATTTCAAGCCCTCAGCAGCATCAGCCTTCACTCTCTGACACTGGATTTCTCCCAGTCGCTCACATTCTAACTCTGCGAGGCCCAGACAGTGAAGCAGACCAAGCCCAGGGACCTGGGCCCCACTCCCAGGTCACTAGACGGTGAGTTGGGGCTGACTAGGGATTTGACTGCTAACTGTCCCCTAGAGGTTTGTGTGGTAGAGACTTAGTCCCTACAGAAGTGCTATTGGAGGCAGTGGATCCTTTGGGGGTTGTTTCATGGAAGGTTTTTAGGTCACTGGGGTCATGCCTTCCAAATGTATTATGAGACCCCTGAGATCCTAGCCTCTTTTTTCTTTCTTCTTTTTGTGTGCATGTATGGTGTGTGTGTGTGTGTGTGTGCATGTAGAGGCCAGGGGTCGACAGGGGGCATCATCCCCAATTGCTCTCCAACTATATTTTATTGAGATAGAATCTCACTGTGTAGTCTTGGCTGCCCTAAAACTTGCGGTGGAGACCAGATTAGCCTTGAATCACAGAGACCTGCCTGCATCTGCCTCCTGAGTAATGGGATTAAACCATCGTTGGTAGCATTATGCCCAGTCCTCCACCTTCGTGAGACAGGGTTTTGCACTAGAGCCTGCTGATGCAGACTGGCTGGCTGACAAGCGCCAGGGATCCTCCTGCCTCCACCTACTCATGACATCTGCACTTGCCTTTTTACATGGATGAGGGGTTCTCCTACTTGTGTGTCAGTCATGTTACTGACTGAGCCATCTCCCTAGCTTCTCTTTTGCCTTCTTTTTTCAGATGCTGCCTTCCTGATGGTGAAGTACCCATCATAGGCCAAACCAACGGGGTCAATCTCCCATAGACAGGGATAAAAGCTGTAAGCCAAAATAGACCTTTTCTCTTACAAGTTGGCTACTTCAGAGATTTTCTTACAACAGACAGCTGGCTAGCACAGGGAAATGCCAGGCAGTGCGGCTACCCAAGATTCCTTGCACAGGGAAATGCCAGGCAGTGCGGCTACCCAAGATTCCTTGCACAGGGAAATGCCAGGCAGTGCGGCTACCCAGGATTCCTTGCACAGGGAAATGCCAGGCAGTGCAGCTACCTAAGATTCCTTCGCATGGCAGACAAGGAAGGGGGCTGACTTTTGTTTAACAGGAGGCAGTAGATGCAGCAACCTCTTTCTTTCTAGCTGGCCCTCACTCCTCAGGACATGGGCTGCTTCTCTAAAGGTACAGGACAGAAGCCATCAACCATTCACACGGGCCTCCCTCTGGATCCTGGTCACACCACCGGAGAAGCAGGTAACTAAGGCGGGGGGTGGGGGCACTTCGTCTCAGACCCCCTCCCCAGAGCATGAAGGCCCTGGCAGCTGGTTGAATCCCACCCGCAGTGCGGACAGTCTACGTGAGGGAGGATGGACAGCAGGCTGTAGGGGCTTGCAGGACTCAGTGAGAACCACAGGATATAACTCAAAAAGTCTCTTGCCACAGGTACTCAGAGCACGTCCAGAGGTCAGCAGTCACTAGAGGAGGCTGCCTGTTGCGGTTCGCAACCAGTCGTTCACAACCCTCCTAATGCCGTGACCCTTGCAGTTCTTCATGTGGTGGTGACCCCCAGCTGTAAAATTGTTTCATTGCTACTTTATAACTGCAATTTTGCTACCGTTATGAATCATAATGCAACTATCTGCTATACAGGATGGTCTTAGGTGACCTTGGTGGAAGCGAAGGGTCATTTGACTCTCCAATGAGTCATGACCCACAGGTTGAGAACCACTGCCTTAAATTCATGTATTGAATTTAAGTTGAATTGAATGGGTTTGTGTTGGGAAGTGAGAACTTTTGGTAGCGCTTCGTGGGGATTAACGTCTGCTAAAGAAGAGCGTGATGAAGAGAGCTTGGTTCACTTTCCGCCCCTCTCTTCTGTTACGGTTTGGAGGTGAACTATCCCCATACATATGTGTGCTTAAACACGTGGCTCCCAGCCAGCGGTGCTATTTGAAAAGGTTGTGGAGCCTTTAAGAGGTGGAATCTCACTGGAGGAAGTAGGTTCTGGGGGTAGGCCTTCATTTCTTATCGTGTAGCCCCACTTCCTGTTTTCTCTTGTTTCCTGCAATGCCTCCTGTTCTTGCTACCATGCCTTCCCTGCCAACTGCCATGAAGGAATGCATCTCCTTCAAATTTTATGTCAGAATAAACCTCAGATTTCTTGTTAAGTATTTAATATTTCAGATACCTGTCCCTTTTACCCTGTGACGACATGGTATTTCTCTTTGGAACATCCCAGCAGCGAGGCACAGTATTGGAAGCAGAGAGAAGCCCTCACCAGAAAGGGAACCTGATGGTGTCTTGGTGTTGGATTTGTGGGGTTCAGAGCTGGGAGACACGAATGTTGTTTGGAAGTTCCCCAACTTGGGGTATTTTGTTCCAGCAGCGGACTCAATAGGACAGCTCCAGCAGGTCCTGGTCAGGGGCAGACTCCTAGGTGCCTTTTGTGGTGGGGAAGTAGGCTGCTGCTGTATGAAATCATGGTAGCCGACCAGAATGACACCAGGAAGACACCAGTGACCACTCTGTAGAGACTGCCCCAGGCACTGGAGGTGCTGTCTGCTGCTGGAGCTTCATGGGAGAAGGGTTGAGTTTTTGGCCTATAGCTCAGTAACTGTAAGTCTGACTGGAAGGCAGACCGCCTCACCTTCATCAAGTGGCATGGGACCTAATGGGACAAACGCACATCACATGCCAGGCACAGTGGCTGCTGAGGCTGAGTGTTGGTGAGACCTGCCCCCGAGGCTGTGGTTCCTGTCAGGGGGTTTTGAGACAGGAAGTGCCCATTCATACAAGATTAGAACTGGGGTGTCTAGGGGCCTCTTCCGTGTGCATTGTTATCACTTGGAGAGAAATGGGAACTGAATGAGAAGATCCCCAAGGCTCCTGCCAGATGCAAGTATGAGCTTGCGAGGCCTAGGCCTTAGGCTCCTGCACTCCACCCATCTTCCCCTTGCTAGCCAGATCAATGAAGGCTTTGATTCCTTTAGTGATGTGGGAGTGTCATATCAATCTGTTGATTTCATTGGTTAAGTAATAAACAAACTGCTTGGCCCTCATAGGTTAAAACATAAGTGGGTGGAGTAAACAGAACAGAATGCTGGGAGGAAGAGGAAGTGAGCTCAGACTCGACAGCTCTGCTCTCTGGAGCAGACGCCATGCTCCCCTCTCTCCGGCAGATGCGATGAAGCTCTGACCCAGGATGGACGTAGGCTAGAATCTTCCCGGTAAGCGCTCCTTGGGGTGCTACATACATGAACAGAAATGGGCCAAGCAGTGTTTAAAAGAATAGAGTTTGTGTGTCGTTATTTTGGGGCATAAGCTAGCCAGGCAGCCATGAGCCGGGCTGTGGGAAGAGGCCCGCAGCTCCCCACTACACTTTAGGGACAGTTGCGGGTGCCTTCCACTGTAGCTCAGAGCCTCTCCTCAGAGAGTTGGCTCCTGGGGAAAGGACAGGCCTGGCACCTACCCAGGGATTTTTCCAGGGGCTGGGAGAGTGGAACCCAGAGTGGGACCTTCTCCCTGAAGGATATGTTTATCTGGTTCTCTTTGACTCTGTTCAAGGCACTGTGGTCTCTCCCCTGGCTTCCTTAACTTTTTCAAAAGCATTTTTGCTGTGGGAAAAACATTCCAGTTGGTGCGTCTGTCTTTGGGGAGTAGGGGGCTGCAGGAGCTTTTCTCAGCTGCCATCATGGTTACTTTTCTAATTGGGAAAATACCCAACAAAAGCAACTTATGAAAGAAAAGGAGGTGGTGATGCATTCCTTAATCCCAGCACTTGGGAGGCAGAGGCAGGTGGATCTTTATTAGTTCTAGGCCAGCATGGCCTACAGAGCAAGTTCCAGGGCAGCCAGGGCTACACATAGAAACCCTGTCTTCAAACAAACAAACAAATAAAAACCCAAACAAACAAATCAAACAAAAAAGAGAAAGGAACAGTATAAGTGGAGTTTTCCTGTCCTGGCAGCATTCCCAAATAAACCACTTAATATTAATTACAAATGCTCAGTCAATAGCTTAGGCTTATTACTAACTAGCTCTTACAATTGAAATTAACCCATTTCTTTTAGTCTATGTGTTTCCACATGGCTCATGGTTTGTTACCTTATTTTGTACACGTACTGCTCCTCTGTTTCTGGCTGGCAACTCCTTGCTCCCTCTGTCTCTCCTCTGTCTCTTCACTGCTCCCTCTGTCTCTTCACTGACTCTGCCCTTCTTCTTCCCATAATTCTCCTCATCTGGATCTCCCGCTCAGTCTCTCCTGCCCAGCTAAAGGACAGTCAGTTCTTTATTAACCAATGAGAATAGTACATCTTTATAGTGTACAGAGATTGTTCCACGGCAGAAGGGTTCATTCTGGATCACAGTTCAAGGAACAATCTATCACGGTGAGGAAGCAGGGCAACAGGAGTGTCAGGTCACATCACACCCATAGTCAGGGAGCAGAGATGGATGCTGGGACACATCTTGCTCTTCCTTTTGTATTCTGTTTATGACCCGCACATGGGTTAGGGCTATTCACAGTTAGGGGAGGGGGTCTTTCCACCTCAGTTAACCCAATCTAGAAAATCTCTTATAGGCATACCCAGAGATTTTTTTTCCCCACGTTGATTCTAAATTCCATTAACTTGACAGTCAAGAGTATTCACCATAGCTACCATCTTGTTCTCTTCCCCCAACTGGCCACACCTCAATCTCAGGGTCTCCCAATGACAAATGCATCAACGGCTGAAAAATTGACAAGCTAGAGTATGTCTGATTAATAAACCCTTTGCACAGAAAAGAAAACAGTCAGTAGGGCGAAGAGAAAACCCACACGATGTCGGGTGAGATCTGACAACTCTCCAGTTGGCTAAAGACTAGTACTCAGAATACACTTGGAACTTAACAAGCAGCGACCACCCAAAGTGAGCTGACTATGGAAGAGGAAGGTGGCATAGATGGACCAGGAAGAAATTGTCACCATGAAAACCGTTAGTTTGCATTATTTTATAAACCAACTTGAATAAACAAGCAAACAGTAGGCTAATGAACTGAAGAGATGCATCTCCAAAGAAGAAAAACAAATGGCCTACTGAGCATGTGAAAATATATGGAAAGCCAGGGATCGTCAGAGAAAACAAAACTGTAGAAAGGGCCAGAGCGATGGCTTAGCAACAAAGAGAACTTGATGCTCTCCCAGAGGACCCAAGTTCCGTTCCCAACATCCCTATTGGATGGTTCATAAATACCCATAACTCCTGCTCCAGGGGATCCAGTGCTGTCTTCTAGAAGGCCTCCATGGGCACCTGCAGACAGACAGACAGACACACACACAAACACACACACAGGAGGGAGAGGGAGAGAGAAACAACAAAAAACTCGGAAAGTGAACACATCAAGGAGAATCTCTCCCCAGTGAGAACGGGGAGAAAAGGTCGGTGATGAAGAGGAGGAGGATGTTCCTGTGCCGCCACCACGAGAAATGTAAACCACTGCCGCCATTGTAAATGAGAGTAGCATGGAGGTTACTCAAACACTGAAAAACCAAAGTGTCATATACCACAAGCAAACTCATTTCTGGGTGTGTCACCATGGGAGATGAAATCATCTCAGCGGAGTGAGAGGTCTGTGTGCCCATGTTGACAGCAACGTCTTCCACAAGAGCTGAGGTATGGATCAGCCAAGGTGTCCATGGAGCAATGAGTGGCTAGAACAAAATTTGTTCTGTAATTTGAAGCAATAGGGGTAAAGCTGGAAGCCATTATGTTAAGGTGACATCTGGGGAGGCACACAGGGACAGATTACATATGTCTGTATTTATATATGTATGTATGTTTGTATGCAGGAGCCCAAGAGGTTGATCTCAGGCAAGGAAAAAATGGGATAGTAGACACTGGGGGCTGGAGGCATAAAGAGATGGGGAGCAGAGCCTTGAGAACAGTTAGACATGGGGAACAAGTCCCAGGGCTCTGAAGGAGAGGTGGAGAACCATGGCCCAACACAACTTCTCATGTGCTTTGCAAAGAACTAAAAGTCAGGAGTTCAAAGGCTCCAAAGGTCATGATATTTAAGGATGGAGATGCCAAGGACCTGGGACTGAACATTATGAGGTGTGCATCCCTGAAGTATGCACAAATATTGCCAATTAAATATGAGCTGTAATTAAGTGTTAAAGCAGAGAGATAAAGGAATAAGGCCAGCAGTGGGGGCCAAGGATAAGAGGGTAAGAAAGGCCATGCTGATGTGGCCTCTAGAGACCAGCAAAGGCGCTGGGAGGGATTCTGGCGGCCAAGCACGGTGGCCTGGCCTGTCTCTCACAGCCTTCTGGGCATGCCCGTCAGTGTGTTGCCAGTAGCGTTCTCCACCTATTTTGTCCTCCCTGGCTCTGCTTTAGGGTCCCCAGAAGTTCTCCAAGCCTGGGTGACAGCCAGAGCTTGGCTTTGTCCATCCTTCTCAGAGTCTGTCCTTACCCAGCTGACAAACTAATTAAGGCAAAAGTCAAAGGTGGCTGTGGTCTTTGGACCTGGCCCTTCTCCTTCCTGCTTGTGTTAGGTGACAGGTGACCTGATGAGGGGGTTTATTCAAAGTAGGTGATGGAGCCTTTGCGTTTCCCAGCAGGATAAATTCCTTCTGCAGCCTTCTGTCTCTGGCATTTGTGACATTTATTGCTCTTTTTGTCCCAGGGCTGCAAATTACTTCAGATAAACAAGGCGAAAAGAAAGGCTAGGGCCTGGTTCCTGCTAAATGGCCGGGCTGCGGGAACATTGCGCCTTGAGGAATTCCCGGGCAAGGTGAAGGGCATGCAGCCTGCACACAGCATGTTCTGTTCTGAGCAGAAGCCTGGTGGCTCCATCCTTCGCTAAGTCTTGCATATGTCAGCAATTAGGGCGGGTGGGGGGTGGCGGTGCGAATTTCAGCTCTCAGGTTCTCCCAAAGCTTGTGCTGTTTGCTGTGGGGCCTGGATCTGGCAGCCGAGAGCAAATGTCAGCCCTCAGCAAGACATCTGCCAGGAGCTGGCTCAGAGAGAGGCCTCTTTGGCTGGAGGCTGCCTTCCAGGCCACACCTGCTGGAATGCTGACTTCCACTCTCTGCCCTTCTACCTGGTGGGTCCTGAGCTACCCCAGGAGCTTCTCCTGCACCCGTGAGTCCAAGCAAATGGCTTCACTGGGGTCATGTGGAGAAGCCCTGCAGGGTGACGCCAAGGGCTTCCCGGTTTGTTCAGTTTCTTGCCCTTCTGTGCGTGGGTGTGGATTGTTCCCCTGAAACTCAGGCTGGAGTTTAGTCCGTGTTGTGGGGGAGTAGTAAGAAGACTGGGACTCTAGTAGACTAGGAAGTTTGGAGGTATGTTTTTAGGAGGTGATTAATATCAAATAAAGACATTAGAGTGAAACCCTGTGTCCCGAATACTGGCGGCTTCCCAAGAAGACAGCGAGAGACCAGAAGGGATACAAACATGCTAATTTCCCGTCCTTCACCCCGAGATGCACTGGCTGCCGTGGGAATCTGCTAACGAGACCATCAGCCGCTGAGGCTCCTGCATCCCAACACACATGAAACCAGACCTCTTTTCTTTATTTTTTTAAATTATTTTTTTAACTTTTGAAGCAGATCACACTTACGTCAGGCTGGCCTTGAACTCACTACATAGCCAAGGCTGACCTTGAGCTTCTCAGTAGCCTACCTCTACCCCCACAAGGGCTGGGATTACAGATGAACTCACAAACACCGAGTCTATGCAGGGGATCAAACTGAGGGTTCTATGCACCCAAGGCAAGCATTTTACCAGCTGAGCGACATCCAGTCCTGAACTTCTTTCCTTCACTCTGCACCCAGTCTGTGGTCTTCAGTTATGGCCACGGAAAGCAGGACACGTCTCCCTCGTGGGTGTGGAACTGTTTCTTGGTTCTACCACCAGCCTGACCCTGTAGCTGTAATTTTATCCACAGACTGCTGTGACCCATCTCTTGGGGTCTGGAGCTGGATTCGTGTTTTGGTTCCCTACAGGCCCTGGAGGTAGACAGACTCCCAAGGAATCTGATTCATCTTTCCCATTGGACCACACTAGCAGCAATAAGGGAAGATGGGCACCCGGAAGCCATCGTGGACCTGTGTTTATGCCTCATCATTTGTCATAAGGAATATTTAAGAATATTTTAACATTTTAAATATAACATACAAAATCTTTTCAAATAAAATTTTTGAGTTGTCCCGTAAGATTCATGGGAGGAAGGTCAAATGGGAACCCCAGCAAGCGAGCTCATGGCATAGGGCTGTCTAGACTGGGTGGAGGGAGACGGATGGGATGGCTCAGTAGGTGAAAGTGCATGGTACCAAGTCTGAAAATCTGAATGCAAGCCCAGGGCCCATGGAATGAAGGGAGAGAACTCCTGCAAGCTGTCCTCTGATTTCTACACTTGCACCCTGCTGCCAGTCTACCCCCCCCGTCCCTGTCACGCCCCCTATCCCCCCCCCCGAGACAATAAAAGTGTAAGTAAAACAAGTTAGTGGGGTGAAAGCCCAGGTCTGTCAGCTTCAGACAGTCAAAAGTGAGCTGCATCTAAGATTAAAGCTTCTTGATGTGTGCTGAGGCAAAAATAAAAATGCAAGGAGAGAGGGAGAGAGCAAGAGAACACTAGCCTAGAGAACTGGGGTAGCTGCAGGGTCTCATTAGCTTTCTGGCTAAAAGCGGATGGTGCATAGACTCGTGAGTGAAATCCTGTTCTGGTTAGTTACCAGTGGGTTTGCAAGGACTCCGGGCTGCAAGCTGCAGAACAAGGCGCCTCTGCTAAGTCCTTGGACATGATGGAGCCATCCTCTGTAACAAGAAGGTACAACGTCGGGTTCGGTTTCCCACCTTGCACCCAAGCCGTGCTTGGCATCGGCTGGTGGTGTTGTCACTCCACCCAGATACCCTGATTGGTCTGGTCAGCAGGCCAGAGTGCTGATGTTCCGAACAGCGCAACTGGAGACTAACTGCCTGAACTGCACACCCTGGCTCCCTTGTAAACGGTCTTCTTCCAAGCACAGGGAGCCGGTGTTTAGGGCCCCAGCACTGCAGGTCCACACCCCCTCACCCTGAGAAGTGCTGCCCAAGGAGGCTCTCAGAGCAAGGTGACTGACTCAAGGTTGCACAGCTGGGGATGACTCCCAGCTTGGGAACATTCCCAGATGTTGCTTTGTGGTCCTTTGGAGCTGGCCTGGGAGCTGTTTACAAGGCTGACTGCAGTGTACGGGAGGCCTGTGCCCCAGCTGAACTTTTGCAGGAGCCAAGGAGCCTGATCCGAGGCAGAGAAAGACTCAGCCAGGTGGGAGCCAGCTCCCTATGGCTGCCTAGGGCTCTGTGTCCTCAGCCTAGGTCTCAGCCCCAGGCTCCCAAGTGATTAGACCTTGTGAGCATAGCCTCCTCTTGGCAGGACCTCCTGTACCGCTGTTATTTTTATCTCTGTGCCTGGTTGTAGTTACTCTTATTCTCCTGCCTCCTTGTCAACACAGCTTGCAGCCTTTCTCCTGGCACATAAGACAGACACCTGTCTGCCTTTCAGCTCTTTCCAGCCCGCTCTGGGATGAGGGTGTGAGGTGGGGTCTTTCCAGATGTGGGCTGAGGTGCAAAAAAGCCGAGTGGAGCTCTTTACCCTCTGAACCCTTCCACACTCTGGCATGACTAGGCATGGCATAGAAGCCCAAGCACCTGGGAGGAGACTGGGCCCAGGTGCCCCCACCATGGATGAGGTGGCTGCTGCCCACGTGATACAATGGGGCCTTTGGATCTCCAGGGTGGCTTCTGGCACCAGAAGCCCTGGGGACCTTTTTCCCTTGGAGGTTCATCTTTTCCCCTTGGGTTAGTTATGCAGCTGGATACTGTTAGTCCAAAGTGTGTTATGGTCCACCCTGCCTACTACATGCTTCCCCCTCCAAAATATAAAATAAAAGGTACTTGCTGGTGTCCTTAGGTCGAGGACTGTAGTTAGCTTGTTTGGGACCTCTGCTGGGGGAGGTGACTATGTCACACAGGACTTTTTGTCTACTGGGCCTGACCTAGAAAAGACATGGAGAGCTGGGGGTCCCAGCTCTGGGTTTGTCCCCAGGGCTCTCTACTTAGGATGCAGAGTCAGGCACCTAAGGGCATGGTTTCTGAGACCTGTGTGTCTGAAATCCAGAGTCTATCTGCCCCTGTCCTAGCAGGAAGAGTCATTTCTGTCTTCACTGTCATTCTCTGCCACCACGCCCTAACTCTGCGCTGAGTTCCTGGTGCTTAGCAGGTGTGTTTTGTGTGTTGATTCTTTCCGGTTCCATTGACCTTTCTTCCCAAGGGGCTGTAAACCCTTGTGGACAGGCTGTGACATGTTTCTCTCAGACACATCCTGGGCTCAACAGGAGCAAGATATGTCCTGATATTTATGAGAGAAACAAGAACACTCTAATGAGCAGTGAGGAAATCCCACCCATTTCTTCCAGACACTGGATGGGTTTTCCAGCCTGAAAAGTACGAATCTACCTGTCCCCTCCCCATTGCGTCTTGTGGAGGCCACAACACTCGGGGAGGGCAGGAAAGGGGGCAGACACTTGGACACAAACCTTGAGGGCTTTAGCAGGGGAGCCAGTGGGCTGTAGCCTTTTTAGTTCTCCTAAGGCTTTTCCCTTATAGTTCACAGAAGCACTGGAGGTCTCCATGGAACATTCTATAATGGTCAGAAAAGGCGTTCTGTTTGATCTCTACGGGGACTCACAGTCACAGGGGCTGATTTTGTCTCAGGCACTTGGGAGGGTTCTGTACAGCGAGGTGTCAGGACTGGACTGTGCAGGAATGGGGGTGGGTCAGAAGATGTCCTTGGGAAAGCTGAAAGCCTATTGATAGCTATTGTGGAGGAGTGGAGGGGACAGGATGCTTAAGGGCCAATGTATGGGCACATCTGTTGGGACCATTTGAAGTCCTGGCCTCCAGCTGCTCTTCCCTGCTAGAGATCTTTCCTTTCCTCCTGATTTGAGTTACTAAAAGCTGTGTCAAAGTTATTTACCAGCTCTGCTTCACGAACACGAGTTGCCTTGGCCTTGAGGATCAGAGGATAAGGTTTTCACATGTTGGCCCACCTGACTGTTGGGTATATAAGTCTCCATGGTGCTATTGAATAGAGGGCTTCTTATCAATGACTAGAGGTCCATGTCTCTGTCTCTGTGTGAGTATTTGTATGTTTCAACTTCCAGCCCCTTGCCCGAAGCTTGCGAACTGTATGGTAGTGCATAGAGCACAGACAGGCATTGTGCGCTGCACACACCAGTGGTTGGATACGGATATTACTGGGGAAAGACAACTGGTCACACTCTTCTAGGTTCAGGAATACAGAGGCAAACTTGAATTGAACACAGTCCATAGTTTATTTATCTATTTATTTTGAGACAGGATTTCTCTGTGTAACAGCCCTGGCTGTCTTGGAACTTGCTTGTAGGCCAGGCTGTCTTCTAACTCACAGAGATCTGCCTGTCACTGCCTCCTGAGTGCTGGGACTGAAGGTGTGCACCACCATCACCCAGCTACAGCCCAGAGAGGGGATTAACTCATGTTCATTTTAGTTGAGAGGCCCAAGTGGTCACCACAGACACATGGATAAGGGTAACTAGCCTGTTACATGAGGAGGTAGGAAGCAGAGTGGGTGCCCCGCCCCTTTGGACTCCATGATTTTCACACTTCTACATGGTGGCTAGATCCCCCAGTGATTCCTTTTTCCAAATTGACCTTGCTTCAAGTCGTCAGTGATGCATACTGTTTTAGCTTCCAGCAGGACCTAAGCTCTTGGGTGTAACCCTTTCCACTGGTCACCGGGCTCACCTGCCAGCGCACACTCTGCTCTATTTGGAAGAAACACAACTTTCAGCAAAACCATTCATGATGTTGGTAGCATGTACCCGGATGACCTCACAATGAAGAACGTCCTGTGCCCTAGAGATGAGGTTACTTGCCAGCCTGTGACCTCTCTAGGAGTTCAGGGGCACATGACTTATTTCTGGGGAAAGGTCAATGCATCAGACTATCTAGAGCAAAGAACCCCAAGAGACTGGAGTGGACTCTGGCAGGGGACTGGGTAGGTGAAAGCTCAGAATGGTCCCATAGTACAATATCCAATTTTCTCCTCCTCTGAACTCGCTTGGACTTTCCTTATAGATCCTTCTTGTCCATGTTAGACTCTGTGGAGGCCTAAAGTCATGTGAACAATGGGTCAGATGAGAGCGTTGTTTCTCTGTGCTCAGAAAGACCAGTCTAGACATCCATGTGGGTCAGCCAAATGCATGAGGACCCCCAGGCCCTCAGGTGGGGTTTCACATGCAGCTGGTAGCACTGTGTATCTGGGGAGACTCCAGCTTGAGTTCCTATAATCACCTAAGCGGTGTCAGACTCATGATTGCTGTTGCTGCTCAGAGAGTGGTGATGGCCTTTGTGTTACCATCCTGCCCTGGATGCCAGGTGTGGGGATAGCTGTATGCTGTAGCGTTCTCCTGATGTTTATTGCTGGCCTCCTGTATTGCTCTCTAGGTCTGGCAGACACTGGACCAGGCTCAGTGGGGCCCCAGGAAACCCCACCATCGAAGTAGCCTCTGGTTGGTCCTGTCCTCCTGCATATAGCTCCCTGCAGGTACTCGCCTTATTGTGTGGCTTTCCCCAGGGCAAAGCCAAGCTCTCTTCCCCCTGACCTGGCCAGACGTCCTCTGCCCCACTTGGCATTCAGCAAGCGTTGGCTGAAATCCTACTTTGCCCATTGGCCTCAGGCAGCTCCTAGTGCAGCCTTGAGTGGAGACTCCCAGAAGCCTTGGAAACTGCCATTCAAGGAGGTCAGTGGGAGCAGGGTCTGGCCACTCCTTCCTATGCAGACACACCTCCTTGGTCTGCTTGTCTGTGCCATTGGCTCTGTCCAGGAGCATTGATCCACATGACTTATCCTTTATCTTGCCTCACCAAGATTCCTACACACATGTGGGAGGGGGCATCTCAGGACCCCCAAGAGACTCCTCAGCTTTTTCTATAGACCCTGGGGAACACTCTGCTCAGCAGGGTACACAGATACCTGTGGCCACCAGTGCAACCCCAGGCTAACACAGCCAATTTCTTTTCAGAAAACTCAGCAACCTGCCAAAAATAAGAGAGCCATTCCCAGGAACCTTTGGACTCAAATGGCGGTCTTCCTGGAGCTGGGGATCCAGAACAGGAAGGAGGAAAGGCCAGGTCTGCAGCCAGGTGCCATGGGGATTGTAGCCTTGCCAGGGGACAGTTGCTTCCAGAAGGGCAGGAAGCCTTGGGTAGCTGGGGACCTACCTGAGAGGGCACTTGCCTAGCATGGGAGGGAAGCTGGGTTTGACACACAGGAACACAGACAAACAAGCAGAGCGTTCGCAATGCTCCGACTCCCGCAGGTACAACCTTAGGCTTTGACCATGTGACTTGGGGTGAGCAGCTGACCTTTAGCCAAGACCAGCAAGTAGAAAAGCACATCTGGAAGGACTGACAAATGACCTGTACAAAGACCTAGGCATCAGGACACAAGGTGAAATGGCCAAGGAAGAACTAGGGGAAAGGTCTGCCATTTCTGTGAACCACGACTGATTAGGACATCGATATCCTTGTTTGCAACAAATGAGTGCAAAACAGAAAGAAACAGAGGCAAAGATTGTGAAAACAGGGGCAGAGGTCACATCAGATGGAGCGCAGGTTGATGGAGTCAGGTACGTGAAGATGAAAGTTATTCCCAAGAGTGTTCAAATGTCAGAAGGGTACAGTGTTTGAAGACTGATCATCTCAGGGGGTCAGTTCAAGGAAGTTGTATTATCCCTACACTATGGGTGGGACCAGAAGAGCAGCAGACATGGCCATGGTCCCCAGGGTGTTCATCAGAGCAGATATGCCTTGCTGTACTGTCTCAGTGGTCCCCAATCTCAGGCATTCACAGGGTGTCCATTGCAGTTCTGTGTGCAGTTGGTGCTAGGCCAGGTCACTGGATGGTCTGGGCAGAAGAGGGTACGGGAAGACAACTGATAGGCACCTGGGGAATATTACATGGTTTCAAAAGGAGGGGCATTGGTCTTCCATCTCAATAA
The DNA here is from genome assembly GCF_950005125.1 of Chionomys nivalis. Taxonomy (NCBI): domain Eukaryota; kingdom Metazoa; phylum Chordata; class Mammalia; order Rodentia; family Cricetidae; genus Chionomys; species Chionomys nivalis. The sequence goes on along the minus strand of NC_080098.1, from coordinate 66,450,034 downwards.
AACAGATCAAGAAAGTCCCTCAGGTACAGGCCTAGAGGTTTGTCTCCATGATGATTCTAGTTCAGCACAGCAATAGTGAAGATCGAGCATCACACCCTGGAAGGGCATGGGGGCTGAGGAGAACAGAGCCCTTGCTTCTAGCTGGTTGTGCTGGGTTCAGATGCGCTCATGGCACAGAAAGGCCAAGCCAGCCACTTGCATAGGGTCTTTTCTCCCAGGTCTTCAGAGAGTTTCTGAAGTGGGGACCCGGGGACGGGGGGAGGGGTGGGGGTCAATGGAGATCAATGCCACAGTGGATACCTCCTGGAGTTTTGACCCTTGTCTCCCAGTCAAGACCTCAGGCAGGCATCCTTGTCCGTTGTCCATTGTGGGTTTCTCAGAGATGCCCCCTGACCTAAAAAGGAAGTTCAGGTCACAATCATGAGAAGTGGCTCCTTCGTGTCTCCATGGCTCACCTGTTCCCTGGGAGGGCTTGGAACAGGCCAGGGCCTTCACCTGACAGGTGAAGGGGCCTTGGAAGGGCCTCCCTTCAGCCTAGAGTGGATGGGGGAAGACTGAGAGACCCTTTGGAACGAACGACACTGTGTGGCGGTTAATACTGTCACCTTAGCAGGATCTAGAGTCACCATGGAGACAAACCTGAGTGTCTGAGGGAGTTTCTAGATTTGACTTACTGAGGCAGGGGGACCCACCCCAAATGTTGACCGCATCTTCTCATGGCCTGGGATTCCAGACAGAAGGAAAAGGGGAAGGAGAGCTGAGCAGTAGCCTTCTTATCTCTGCTTCCTGACTGGATGCCCTGTGACCAGCTACCTCCCTCCGTCATGGACTGTAACCTTGAACTGTGAGTCAAACAAATCTTTAAATTGCTTTCATTGGGTGTTTTCTTACAGCACTGGGAAAGTACCCAACAGAAACTGTTGTATCCCAGGCATTTTTCACCCCCTCGAGGGACTCCGTGGACCCTATGGCAGCCAGAGGGCCTTGAAGTCAGTCAGCTCAATGATAAGTTGCCACCAGCAGGGCCTGCCTATTACAGTTTGAGCTGTGCTTCCCCTAAAGATGGGTTGATGTCCTAGTCCAGGGCTGTCCAGTCTTTTGATACAATGGCATGAACTCACTGTCTACAAATGTTTGGGGCCACATTCATAGCCATTCTCAGACCCATGTTGCCCCAGGGGCAGGTTGGACACATTTGCACCTCAGCCCTAGTGTCTATGAATGTGACCTTACGTGGAAGTAGGAGCCTAGGGAGCGGAGTCATGGTGAGGTCCCGAGGGTGGTGCCTGATGCAGTGGATACTGTTCTCTTGGGAAGAGAAAAGGGAAGAAGGGATGTGTGAAGACATGAAGAGGCTGAAGGTTTCTATCTGTGAGCCAGCCAATGGACTGGCCGTCAGTCACAGGCCAGGGAGAGGCTAGAGTGTGTACTACCTGGTGACTTCTGACTTCTCGAAACCCATTTTCAGGGTCTTGCTGTCTAGTTTGTGGGTCTTTGTAACAGCAGCCCCAGCGTGCTACACTGTGCTGTGTGGTCTGTCCTGCTCTTGTTTCTTTGTGGGTCTTCCTGCTGCCTTGGCCACTTCCGTCCAATCCCATCAGGTTTCACCAGATGAAGGCAAACTAGCTGCTGAGGGCAGTTGCTTCATGTGTGAGCTGTTCACAAGTGTGAACCCCCCATCACCCAACTCACGTGTCATGGTCCCACCCTGCAAAGGAAGAAACTGAGGCTATCTGCCTGAGGTTTTGCAGGCAGAGAGATGGGATACCACGGCCTGTGATGGCATCTCTTGACTTCTTGTCCCCAGTCCACTGGCCTTCCAGATTTCAAGCTGAGAGGCAAGGAATTGCTATGGTAGGAGATTTCCATGGCAGGAAGAGCATATCTGTGGAATCACACTGCTCTGCTTGGGATGTTTAGTGTCAGTGTGTAAAGGTTCTTATGGTGGTTGGCTGGAAATGCAGAGGACCTAGGAGGAGGGACAGCTGGACATGGTGGTGTGTACCTTTAATTCCAGCACTCAAGAGGCAGAGGAATAAAGACACACACACACACACACACACACACACGAGAGAGAGAAAGAGAGAGAGAGAGAGAGAGAGAGAGAGAGAGAGAGAGAGAGAGAGAGAGAGAAGGGATTTGGTCTATCGGGAGGTCTTTAGGCCATTGGGGTGTGTGGGACCCTGCTCTTTGCTCCAGTTCTAAATGACACCATTTGCTCCTCCTGCCTCTACACTATAATGCAGCATCCTCTTCCATGCTTGGGGCCGGTAATCCTGACTTTGAACTGAGAGCTAAGCATAGCCCTGTTGGCTCAGCAGGTAACCCGTACCAGGTATTCACTGTAGACAAAGCTGACCCGTCCGCGAAGCCTTCTAGTGTGAAGGTCCTGGTCAGATGTGACCTGGGCAAACAGTTTATGCCCTGGATTCAATTCTCCCACCTATAAATGTAAAAGGGGGAAGGTATGAACTGTGGGTACCGACAGCTACTCCCGCCGTCGTGGCTGCACGTCTTTTGTGGGTGCTGTTCTCTGAGGCTGTCCCGTGGTGGATAATTGCCTCCAAACATCTGTTTGCTGAGGGAGGCAACGACGAACAGTAGGGACGATGCCGGCAAGCACACATTCCTGGGGTCTTGCCGAAGGCCCTGGCATTTGGACTTGGTGCTGTCTCTGTGTGTTGTCTGCTCTGGTTTTTCAATTATCTCTTTTTCTGGAATCCCAGAGCACTGAATCCATCAAGTTGACATTGTGAAAGTGTCACTGATGACTGGGACCCTGGTGAGAACCAGGGTGAGAAGCCTCTGTCTTCCCACCGCCTCGGAATTCATGCCTACTGATATGCACCAAATGGCTTCCTGGAGGTCCTGACAGATGAGCTGCTGAGGTATGGGGGCAGTAGGCAGCTTGTCCAAGGCCTTTCAGCATCAAAAGTGCAGAGGCTTCTGTTGGCTCCTAGGGCTTCCAAGTACCCATTGTGGTCCTCCCATCTCTCTCCCTCAGCAAACTCACATGATGGCAAATGCCAATTGTGTCTGGGAAAGGGCCTGAGATACTCATTTGGGGGTCATCCAGTTCCTGGAACTGAGAGGTCTGTGCTCCAAGCAATGTTCTGTGAGTAGAAGGTGTTTGCCTGAGCTTCAGATGGTAGTTTGTTGCTAGGATAGTGGCTTTTTCTTTTCATTGTTATTATTAATATAGTTATTATCATCTTGTGGTGGAGGAGAAAGTTTATTATAGATACATGGGAGAGCATAGCCAGAGTCAGGGACATCTGGGAGAGTCCAGAGTGGGTGTGACTTTTATTATTTTTAAAGATACATATGGGTATGTGTTTGTGTTTGGGACCTGGGGAGGCCAGAAGAGGTTATCATATATCATAGGTAGTTGTAAGCTACTCAATGTAGTTGTTGGGAATTGAACTCAGGCTTTCGTTAAAAGCAAGTGCTTTTAACAGCTGAACCATCTCTTCAGCCCCAGGACAGTGATTTTTGTAGGCACAAGCAACCAGCTTTGTCCCATTTCCTTCATGATCCGTCCTGGTCAATGGTACACATGGACGAGGTCATGGTGTGTAGACACGGTTTCTGATGCCTTAACTTTAGCGTGAGACCCAGGTAACAGTCAGGTCAGTCAGGTCATTCTCAGCTGTGCACTGCCTATCTCTTTATTTATTTTTATGGTTTTTTTTTTTTTTTTTTTTTTTTTTTTTTTGCTTTGAAGTGCTAGTACCAAGAATTTTAGAAAATATGTTCCAGGCCTGGGGAGACAACTCAGCTGTTAAAGTGTTTATTGTACAGGAACAGAGACCTGAGTTCATTCTCCAGAACTCATGCAAAGAAGTCAGGTATGATATTCCATGCTTGGAATCCCAGGTGGAGACAGGTGGATTCCTGCAGACTCCCTTGCCAGCCAGTCTACCCTACAGGGAAGGTTACAGCCAGTGAGAGATCCTTTCTGGTAAAGAAGGCAGATGACACCTGAGAAACAATGCTGGAAGTTGCTTCTGGTCTCACACGCATGTGCACACAAATACATACCCTCAAATACATGTGATTCCTCCCATAAGTGCGTGTGTGTGCGCACACACACATATACACACACACAAATCTTTAAAATAAAATGCAGTATGCAACCTCTTGGGTTCTATGTCTTGCTGTCTAAGGCAAGTGAAGACTGTCAAGTCTTTTCTGTTTGCCTTTTGCCTCCATTTCCAGAAGGGAAAGATGGGTGAAATCTTTTCCTTCATGTGAAATCAGCACCAGAAATTCCAAGTGTACCAGCATCAAAGCAAGAAAACAAATAGATTTGTCTCTATGGGCAAACTTTGCCCAGATGGGACCTAAAGCAGAATCTCCACTCTGGGTTTTCAAACTCACGGGTGAAGTAGCCTTTGATCAAATGCTAACAAATGGGAAACAAAGCCCAGAATGTTCTTGGGCAAAGCTTTGGAATTATATTCACAAGGCATATAAATAGTTCTTCACAGTGAGGGCCAGGCCACAAAGCCACGTCCCAAAATAGCAACTGACTTTCCAGCATCGTGGTGTTCTGTAAAAGCTGCACAACCCAAATCCCACCATTATCCACTGAGAAATCCTGGGCCCCACCTTACCTCCCTCAAGGCTCCACCCTGTTCTCTTTCCATTATTCATTGGCATTTGCTGAATAGGAGAAACACGTGTAACGGAGCTCAGGAGGCCAGGGCTTCCTCTCCACAGCCTGGGACCGGATCCCTTCCCCCTCCCCGTTTGTTACTGTTTGTTCTGGGAAGGAGGAGTGTGGGAAAGTGGCTGTGGTCAGCTTTCAGGTGACACCTCGTTGACAACAGACAGCCTGTCTTTTTAGAAAACAACCCCAGAGCTGCAGCTCTGAGAAGTGGTGCAGGGGCCACCCAGCGTCCTCTGCAGGGGCAGGAGGAATCAGTTGTTGCTGAACGACTGGGGAGAGACAATCCAAGTGGCCTTGGATGATCTGGTTTTCGTATGGTTCACCAGCGGCTGGGTTGTGCTGCGGTCCTTTGCTCGGCCAAATGCCCGAGAGCGAGGGTTTAGGAAGACAGGCTTATTTTGGCTGACTCTGAGGTCTTGTATTCTGACTCTGTTGTTGGTGTGACGTCTTGTTCTATGCTTGGCTGCTTCTGTCGCTGGGGCTTTGTCTGTGGGGAGGAGGAACATCATGACATAGTATGTGAGAACACAGCCACTCACCTCGTGTCAACGGGGAGATGGACACACCAAGAAAGGGTCAGGAACAAGATACTTTCTTCAAAGGCAGGCCCTCACTGACCTACTTCCTCTAACGAGGCCTGCCTCCTAAACTTTCCACCACGGATGATGCCTATGAATCCCTGGATGAATCCGCCATTCCCACAAACCATGTGTCAAAGGCTGATTGTCATCTGATGAACTTCTGAAATGTGATTGGGTCATGAGGGCTCAGACCCAATCAGTGCATCTCTAGATAACACCTAATGTCCACTCTAGTCCTGTCATGTAGTCTAGGGCAGAACAAGGGGAAAGATTTGTGCACAGTCAATACTGATACTCCCTTCTTTTCCCCAATGATTTCAACCCACCTTCTGCTGAGGTCGTAGATGTGGACCTGCAGAAACAGTGGGCTGAATATATAGCAAGAGAGGGCTGTGTGCAGAAGGCAGTCACCAGAGCCCTTGCTACGCAGACCTATATCTTCAAGGAATAGTTTCTGGTCCAGGGGGAGGATTGCCCTGGTTCCCTGGTTCTCATGGAGTAGCTGGTGTTTTCCTTTAACTGACAGCTGCCATCAGCATTAGCAGCCAAGGCAAGGCGAACCTTCGGAACTTCTCTGGGTCCCCATGGACGGCAGCTCTAAGGGTGTGGCCAAATGATCGTGCCTAGCAAGGACTCAAAGCTGCATCCTGGTGCCCATCATAATCCTAGAACCTTCTCAAAGGCACGCAGACCCTGTACACACCTTCCCCTGTGGTTTGAGGAAGGATGACTACCCTGAACTTGGGATGCACAGAGCGCCCCGGAGGAGAGTTGTCACCCTCTGAGGTGAGACTGGAGGGTCATTTATCTCCTCTTCCAGCATGCTTCACTACCTACCTACGGAACTCCTGCACAGTCCTGCCCACTGGACGATCTCCTGAGCCTTGCTTCATTTCCTACCTATAGAACTCCTTCATCGTCCTGCCTGCAGCACGATCTCCCCAGCCTTGTGTGGGTAGAGATGCTAAATCCCTACTTTGAATCAGATACCCGAAATTGAAAAGGAAGTTTATGACTTTTTCCTTGACACTTACGAACAGATTGGAAAACAGTTGGGGTTTTAAAACATGAAGGGAGTTCTTCCTGGAGCTTTGGACCTTGTGGCAGTCAGCAGAGGTGCTGTCATGGGACGTTCATGGTGACCCACACCCAGGGAAAGAGTTTCCATGACTGTGCTCTGAGAGTTTGAACTTGGTCTATCTACCAAGGGCCCCAGATGTTGAAAGTTTGGGTTTACATGGCTCAAGTCTCCTGACGCTGACCTCCTTCTTGCAGTGTTCCGCTTCAGACCTGGTGGAGAGCAGGGCCAGCACTTCACTGAGTGAACAGGCAAGCATATTGGGGGTGGAAATATCTAAATAACCAGCTGACACCACCTGAGCAAGGCTTCAGCATCAGTAGGTGACAGCAGGGACATCTTTCATGGGGCTTGGGTTTGGCCAGAGCATTGGGAATTTAGGTTACGTTGACAGACAGTAGTGTCTGGAGGAAATGCACACAGGCATTTATCCAGGGACAGTCCTAAGACATCCTGGGGTGGGGGTGGGGGCATGGCCAGGGCACAGACAGCAAGGACATGAGCCCCAGTTCCCTAGTTTCTCTTCACCCTCCAACAACCTCCTCTTTTGCATGCCAATGAGTAGGTGTGAGCCCACACCGCAGGCAGCTCAGTTTATTCTTAGCCAGGTCTCCTCCACTTCATGGCCATTTTCAGCTGCCGAGGAATTCCTTCCTCTTGAGACTCTCCCTCCCACTCAGAATGTCTTCCTCTCTAACCACGTGACCCGATGGGTCTACAGAGAGGGGCCGGCCTCTTCAGTGTGGAGGCTGCAGCCACCTGCTCTAAGAAGGGAGAAGATACTAACCTATCCATGTGACCCCAGGACTCTTGCTGGGACTAGGCAAAGTCAAAATGCAGGAAAATGAAAATGTGATTTTTCAATACAGACTCTCTGGGACTGGCACAGGAAAGTCTGCCCTCTGTATGCCTGCCTTCTGCAGTGCTCTGCTCCCAGGGCATGGCTTACCTCTATCAGCTTGCTGCCTGGGGTCACCTTGGCCATTGTCTCAAAACCCTAGGCACACAGGAGCAGGCTTTGCTCCCACCAGTTTCCATCTCTGTAGCACAGGGCTCCTTTTCTGTCCCAGGCCAGCCTTGCTTTCTGAGTAGTCCTGTTGCCAACAGCTGGCATCTTTTTTTAGGGTCATGTCGGCAGCTCAGTATTTGAACCGAATGTTCTCTCCTTGTAGGCCTGATTGGAGCTTTGGCTGGGAAGGGAAATGAATGGCTTTGAGGCCGGAGGTTTGTGACATTCCCTTTGACTGCCTGAAATACTTTCTCCCCAAACTTCATTCTCAAAGCAGCTGCCGTCTTACCCCTCTGTCTTTCTTCCTTCCTCTTCTGTTGTCCTCACCACCCTGGCTTTCTCCAAACCTATCCCAGGTCTGGGGGCAGGGGGTAAAGACTGGCCTATTGAGATAGCTCCCTTGAGACCCAGGCCCACCCCTTCACAGAAGTGTAGTGAACCACTCTCCCAGACTAGGCAGCTTCAGTAGCAGGCCCCAAAGCAAGTCAGGGAAGGAGCAACAGGTGCTTAGTCATGTTGGTCTGGACTTTACCATGAAGATGCTCTACAGATGAGGCTCCTAGGACACTGGAGATAATGCCATGTTCACATAGGGGCAGATTCCAGTCCCTGATCTTGGACCCTGTGGTCCCTCTGCTTGTCATTGCCCCTCTAGGTGCCATCACAGCGAGGGAAGTGACTGTCAGAACATTAGCCTTTCTGGGGAGGTGCTGGCAAAGAGTCCACGTTCCCAAGGCTTATGAGCTGGAGACCACCTTGTACTACTCAAGGCTCCTGGCAGGCATGGAAGGCTCACTGGAGCCCTGGATTTGACAGCCGGTCCACACTGGCTAGCTGGAATCAGGACTCTGCTGCATTGTTGCAGTCCAGATGGTGGAGGGCTTATCTTGATGTCCAGGGTCTGAATGTCATTGCTGTCATGCTGGAAGGCTCTTAGGTCCTATTCTGCCCACGCGGGCAGAAAAGGAGACAGTCACTCTGTCCCTGAGGACACTCAACACTCAAGGCAAGCATGCAATCTTCTGCAGACCAAGTATGACTATTTAAAGCCATTTCCCAAGTCTAGGACAGTTTTCAAAAGCCCATCAATGCAGTGGAGGGAAGGCTGTGGGGGTGGGAAGAAGAGCTCTCAAATGGGGGCTCTGTCTTCTTCCTGTGGCCCAAGGGAAGGGGCCTCAAGATTGCATTCCTAGGAGTCTTAGTTTCCTTCCCTGTTGTTGGGGTAAAATGCCCTGACAAAAGCCATTTAAGGGAGGAAGGATTGACTCAGCTCATAGCTCCAGATTACAGTCCATCATGTGGGGGGAGGGGGGAGTCACAGCAGGAGTCTGAGGGAGCTGGACACAGTGCATCAGTGCATCTGGAACCCAGAAGCAGAGAGCAGCAAACACTTCCCGATGTTCTGTGCACGTCCCTCCATTTTAGACAGGCCAGGGTGCTTCCAGGGCACCAGTGCCACCATAGGACCCCAATCTTCTCCCTCGCTAATTTAACCAAGATAATTCCCCATGGTGTGCCCATGTCAAGGCGGCCCCCAACACCAGCCACTCCAGATTCTGGATCATATTGTCCCAGGGGCCCAGGAGGCCTAAGGCTATGAGTTCTCTTTCTGAGGCTATTTCTCTAATACTCTTCTCCACAGCCTCTGACACAGAATGTACTTAGGATCTGAGAGAGGGACGAAGGACCAAGGACTCAAGCCATAGACAAGCAAGGCTCGGACCCTGTGCCATTTAAGCTGTCACGATATCACAGCTGCTCGCACTGGCCCTTGGCAGATGCTGTCTGGCAATGGTTGCCCTGTGAAAATGTTCACTTCACAAAAGTCTTCAAGTATATCCTTTCCTCTTGCTCCTAAGGCTCATGGCATCATGCATCTGACCTTTGACATGGGCTGGAGGTCAGACTGAGGGCAGGTGGTGGGCTCCGAGCTTGCAGACTCTTAGATGACGGTGTTGTTATTGACAACACAGGCGTTTCTGCTGCGATACATTGCTTGCCTTTGTCTCACTTCCGGTCAGGTGGACAGGACAAGCCTTGGCTGCTTCCAAGCTCAGAACTCAGCAGGGTTCCAGGCAGCACCTGTTCAAGCCAGATGCAGGGGAAGGGCTCTGCAGTGGAACCAGAAGGATGAAGTTGTCCTAAAGAGACACTTGTGCCCCTCCCTTCAGCTGTCAGACTCTTGAAACAATGGTACCCACAGAAATTAGAATTTGCCCAGGAGTCTCAGGCTGGAGGAAGGAAAAGGCTGAAGCCTGGTGTCGCTCAGAGGTAGATCTTGGGGCTCAGAAAGAGGTTTCACACAGTTCTGACGACTTGTCACACTGGAGCGTAGATGTGAGGATGGGTAGGACCACACCTTGGCCAGGACTGCTTGGCTCTGCATATCTCTTCCCCTCTATTCAACCTAAGTTCCTGGCAGGATACAGAAGCTGGACATGGGGCAGGGTCATGGGCCTCCATGTTCTTCCCCATGTGGCTACACTGAAGAAATTTCCTTTCTTGCCTTTTACTCTGCTTGCCTGTTTAACTGGCCTATTGAGGCCTAGGCCAGGACTAACTTGTCAGATCTGCCAGGGCTCAGGCTCTGACCCTAACAGCTCTCATTTCCCTCACCTTCTGTGTGAGCTCAGCTGGATGGGGTCACATTTCCAAGCCACTGTTTTCTAAAGTTTCCCCATCTCCTCTGTCAGCTTTCCCCCCCTCCTGCTGTGGCACCCCTCTGTGGAGAGAAAGTGGGGAAGGTGGGGTGGGAGAGAGCTCTGTCTCTTGCTCCAAGACTGGCCTCCTCATAGGGTACTGTGACAGGGCTGGGCTGTGTGACTAGGTCTTGTGATAGATGGCAACAACATTACAGTTCCTACCTGTTCTGTGCCCCCCTTCTTTTCCCTTGGTCCAGAAGATGCTATCGACATGCTGTGGAGATGGCTAATAGACAGCACCTGCCTGCTGTCTCAGTGACTGCCGCCTTACCATCATGGTGACCCAGACTGGCGAGGTCAGATGAGCTCTTAAATTCCCACCCCCAGAAGTCGTCTGAGAAGCCTCCTACTCTCCAGTCTAGGCCCAAGATGGTTTAGTTCTCAGCCGCTGTCGTCTGAGCCGGAGTTTTGTGCTGTGTTGGATGATCTTGAGCCCTCAGACTGGGAGAAACCTGCTGGTGGGACCTGTATTATACTGAGTGAATCAAATATCCACCACGGGTACCAGGTCGACAGAAGCCTGCTAAGCCTGTCGATACTTCTTTGCTCCGTTTCAGCCCTGTGCAAAGATGATACCCACTGGGCCCCCTGACCATCTCTGTACCAGTATCTGAAGGCTTTGGTTGTGTTTATTTTGTCTTTGCCACGGCTGGCGATGCTGCACAGATCTCTACCTGCCTCCCGTCACCCTGGACTCCCTGCTCATCTTCCTTCCTTCAGAAAGGCACTGAGAGCAATAGAGTGCGTGGCTTTGAGCTACAGTTTTACCTGGACATCTGGACAATGATTTTAAATATTGACATTTGGTCTGTAGAAGACTGTATGCTTGCCTTGTGTGGCTTCAATTACTGAGTGGCTTGGTCCATTAGAGTAATGCACACACACACACACACACGCACACATACACACACACACACGTACAGATACACACCGCTCACACTGTGGAGAAATTATTTTATCTGCCTGCTCTGCAATTTGTACTGTCTTGATGAAAGATGAAATTAAAAGACGTGTGTGCTAAATTTGTTCACAATTCTGAGAAGCAAGAAGGCAGCTGAAACATCACAGAGGACAATGGCTTTCCATGTAGGGGACAGAGTTGCTAGACTGCTATGACTGGCATGTTTACCTGTGGTGTGACTGTGTGCTCCCAAGTAGTGGGAGTGTTCGGTCATATGTGTTCAGTAAGTGCTCATACATGATGAGTGTGTGAATGATCAGTTCACATGTGGATGGTGTGAGTTCATACATGGGGAGAGCGTGTCCATATGCGGTAGGAGTGTGTGCTCACACAAGCTGAGTGCCGAGTTCATATGTGATGAGAGTGGTGTTGTTCACACCTGGTGGGGGTGTGCTCACACATGGTGTGACTTCATGCTCTTTCTTCGGCTTTTCCTTCGTGGGCATTGGGTAACCTGAACTGTGCCCTCCTTATAGCTGCTGGTTGATGTGGCTCTGGACTGTGGTCTACGCCTGGGCCGTGGGTGGAAGCTAAAGGTCCCAAAATCTGACTATCTCCCTCTGTGTTCTCACCTCCCGGTATCTGTGGATCCAATGAAAAGAGCACGGAAGCCAGCTGTGGCACTCATCTGTAATCCTAGCACAGAGGAAGCTGAGGCAGGAGGATCATGAGCTGGGAATATTGAACCAAAAACAAATAAAAAAGAAAAATGTCTACTATCCCCCAAAGTTCTGAATATCTGTGTGGAGTCGGCTCCCCCTAATTTAGTCTACAAGGGATTGGAAGAGGGACATGCTCCTACCCTGCTGAGTCACCCCGAGTCCACGGCACGTGTTTCCACAGGCACTGAGCTCCTTCGCTTCTCACGCTTATGGACGTTCTGGGGACAGGAACACTTTGTAGTTTTTCTGGTCTTTGCAGAGTCTAGCTGATGACACAGACACATCACCTGCTAGGGGTTACATGGGGGTAAATGAGAGAGAGACAGAAATACGCCATCAAGGAGCAACACAAAAGCTGTGGATTTTTTTCTTCATAAGGTAAAAGATGAAAGGGCTGAGATTGCATACTGCTAGGGGCTCAGCATTTGTAAATAAATACATAAATGAGACTGAGCCATGGAGAAGCTCAAAACTAAACACATGCTTAGTTTTTGGCCTTGGCCATGGGTGCTGGTCAATCTATGGAAATCCACTCAGACAGCCTTTACGAGAGTTAGCAGCTACAAGTTCCCAGATAAAATCAACAGATTAGCAGATTCTTAAGAAATTATCCTAATACCCTTTATAGATGGCATTCAAAAGCGTGCGGTGTATTTATTTTCAGCCCCAAGAGATATCTTGGATGCCTTTCTATCCGGTGGACTGGGTTTGAATTGAAGGTTTTATTGCGAAAACACCATGCCATGGATGCTTGAGTCTGCACATAATGGGATGGGCACCCAGCCATCGCCGGCCACATTTCAATTCTGGATGTTCAAGAGATGATGTGTTAGAGTGGCTCGCAGGAGTTAAGGCTGTCCTCTGAGTCTCCGACATGTCGAACTGTGGATTCCAAGTTTATGGCTGTGTTTGCCAATGTCTTCTGCGAAAGATGAATTCCTTTCCCAGACAGGAGTGTGTTTGGCTGTGCAGCACTGCTGTGCGGGGTTTTGTGGGGGAGACTTGTTTTGCTCAGACCTTGGACGGCGGGGGCAGTGGTCATATCTGTGGCGAGGAGGTTGTATTGCCACATGTCTCCTCCTCTCCTTCGCCTTCCTAGACCTGGGAGTCATAAAACCAAGGTAAACAGAGGAAAAATGGAGATGGTGTAACTTACACAGGGTGACTCAGACCAGAGGGCCCGAGAATCACAGGACAGGCAATGCCATGGCTGGGGCACCTAGGCATGCTTTAAAGCACACTTCCAAGGCTGTGAGAGTCTTTCGGTTGTGGGGTCTGTTTCCATTCTGACTTCCATAAGCTTAAGACGCAGAAAAGATTAGCCTCTGATTGGTACCCAGCTCTCTGTGGCCCTGCCCCAGTGGGCAGGCTGAGGCGACTGACTGTAGGGCATCTGGACTGCAGCTCTAACACGGAGGAAGACTAGAACAGTGAGGTCACAAAGGGAAGGTGATGCAGAGGAAAAGACCACTTTCTCTAGACCCACAAAGCATCCTTATTCTTGGTCCATTTGTGATATTGCAACTGAATACCCAAGGCAGAGCAGCTTATAAAGAATAGAGGTTTATTTATTTATTTATTTATTTATTTACCGTTCTAGGTGCTGGGGAGCTGGCAAGGAGGGCCTTCATGTGGTTCCAGCACACGGCAGAAGGTAGAAGGACTCACCTTTCAATGTTGTCACATTCAGTGCTGAATTCCCAGCATGTGATTTGGGGTCACGCATTCACACCATACGTTAAGGTTGTCATGCCCACCCAAGCCTGGTCTTATGCATGATTGTCGGGCGCCGTGGCCATCTAGGGTCATGAACCTCACAGTGAGCCCCTGCTCCACGTGCTCCAAGCCCTGGGCTAGACCAGGAAGTGTCTACGATGTCCTCTCTGCTTAGGAACCTAGTACCCAGTACCCCTGTCTGATGCAAGAAGAGCCAAGGTGGACTGTGAAAGGATGGAGTGGGTGGCTTTTGGCATGCTTCAGACAAAAAGGATGGCGCTGGATTCAGGGCTCTGTGTGACCAGTGTCTTGGTTCCACTCCACTTTTTTTTTTTTTTTTTTTTTTTTGAGACTGGGTTTCTCTGTGTTCCCTGGCTGTCCTGGAACTTGCTCTGTAGACCAGGTTGGCCTTGAACTCAGAGATCTGCCTATCAAGCGCTGTGGTTAAAGGCGTGCACCACCACCATCCAGCTCAGTTCCACTTTTATAAGATCCGGCTCAATGGCAAACAAGGCTGACTATGGGCCCAGCTGTGAAGGAACCAGGAGACCACAGGGGTAGGCTGTGGAAGCTGCCAAGTTTAAAGCTTGTGATGCTCAACCTCCATTGTGCTCTTTCTCTTTATAGCTGTAGTTAAGATTTCAAGCGCTGTTACATAAGAAGCCGGAGGGTGGACACTTTGTCTCCCTTCTTACTTTAGAGGAGATACTGTTTTCTCCATTTACTAGAATGGGGCCTACAGGGGTGTAGTAAATGCCCTTTATTATGTTGAGGTTATGTTCCCTCCATTCCTAGTTTTTTCAAAGGATAGTAAGCACTGTCAAAGGCCTTTTCTGTGGCTGCTGAGATGATTGTGTGATTTTGGTCCTTATGTCTACTTATGTGCTGGGTTCCATTTATTGATTTGTGTATCTTGAACCATCCTTGTATCTTTGAAATGAAACTGTCTTGGCCATGAGGTTATTATTATCTTTTTTGATGTGTTGCTGAATTTGGTTTACTGGTATTTATTAACAAGTTTTATATTTGTGTTCATTAGGGAAATTTGTTTATGTGTATGTATGTGTGTGCTGTAGATATATGTAAATATGTACCCGAATATGTGCATGCATATGTGGGTATGTATGTACATGCATGAATGTATGTGTGTTTGTTCACACGTGTAAGTGTTCGCATCTGCTTTGGGTATCAGGCGAATGTTGGTTGCTGATGGAAGCTATGGCAAATCTGTCCCGGGTTTCTGCTTTCTTTGTGGGGAGGTTTTTTTTTTTTTTTTTTTTTTTTTTAATTACTGCTTCAGTCTCGCTGTTTTTATGGGCCTGTTGAAGTTGTTGGTATGCCCTTGGTTTAATTTTGGTAGATCACACATATCCAGAGGCTTGTTTATCTCTTCTAGACTGCCTGACTCTTTTGAAATATGTGTTTTCAAAGCGTTCCCTAACAATTTTCTAGATTTCATTGGTGTTCAGTGAAATGTCCCTTTTTTCATTTCTAATTTTGTTAATTTGGACCCCTCTTCATTTGTGGTTATTTTGGTCGCGGTTTTATAGATCTTGTTTACTTTCTCAAAGAACCAGCTACCTGTTCCATTGGTTCTTTGCATTGTTTTTTGTCCCCCCTCTCTCTGGGATTGTTCCTTGTTCTTAGACCTCCAAGGTGCCCCAGTCTTAAGCAGTAGGCACTCTCTAGATGGCACTGGTCACACCCTGAGACAGAAGGAGTGATAAAGCAGATATCCTGTCCATTGCTAACTCATTAGACTGGTGGAGTCACCGTTTCACCAGAACCCGCAGCGTGCTGGTGGAATCACCGTTTCAACTGGAGGCTCGTGAGAACCTGCCTTTGTCCTGAGTGTAAAGCCATCAGTCTCTCTTCAGGGCCATGGGACTTCTGGTTTACCTTTTGAATGACCCTTCTGCCTCGCTTCCCAGTGGCCAGGACTGGAGGTGTTCTCTGTCCCTTTGCTGTGCAGCCTTCTGTGTCTCCACACTTTGCAGCTGTCCTATCATCCACGGTGACTTTCAACCTCTTCCACCCTCTTTCAGACAGTCTGTGCTTTGTTAGCCCAGATTCTTTCTTATGAAGACAGCGTCTAAGTGACTCTATTACCCTGGAAATAGAAAATAATAGATTTGTGTATTAGTTACTTTTCTCATTACTGTGGCAAAAGCAATTTAAGGAAGAGCTTCTTTTGGCTCAGACTGAGAGTGCAGGCCATCATGGAGGGTAAGTGGGTGCAGACCATCATGGTGGGGAAGTCATATGGTAGGAGCTGAAGCCACCAATTACACCCTGTCCACCAGTCAGGAAGGAGACAGAGGTAAGGCTGGTCCCAGCTCACTTTCTTCTTTCCTTTTCTTCTCTTCTCTTCTCTTCTCTTCTCTTCTCTTCTCTTCTCTTCTCTTCTCTTCTCTTCTCTTCTCTTCTCTCTCTCTCTCTCTCTCTCTTTCTTTCTTTCTTTCTTTCTTTTTTCCCAGCCTAGGATCCCAGCCCCTGGAATGGTGCTGCCCACGGTCAAGGTTAGTTTTCCCACCCCAAGTGGCCATGAGGGAACCACTCACACATAGCCTTAGAGGCTTGTCCTCTTAGGTGATTTTATATAGTGTCAAGCTGATAATTCATCACCATAAGGTATTATGAACAAAAAGACATGACCTAAAGCATTTGGGAGGATAGATGTGTGTTAGTTACACCTAACTCTGGTTCACTGTGAATAAGGCTTGAGACTCCTCAGATTTTGGTGTTGGAGGCAAACACTGTACATACCTTGGGATAACTGAACAGCCGAATGTGGCCAGTGGCATCCACGAGGCTTGTTTTCTGTTCTTTCCCCTTCCTTGTGCATTAGAAATGTTCGTGGTAAGAACCGACAGACTCCCAGAGCGCAGCCGTCAGTCGCCGAGTGGGACAGTTCCACCAGGGTGACATGAATCTAGGCCTTGGAGGGCAAGAGGAAAACACACAGGATGGGAGTGGTCACCGCAGTCTAGAGCCCTCAGGATCCTAGTCCCCATCTTGGCCTTTTCTTTATTTTCTTGCTTCTTGTGAGGCTGTGAAGGGTATGTGAGCCAGTCTAATAGGGCCTTGTGGCAAGACTTCCCCATACCTCTTAAAGTACTGAGCACCACATGGGGGTGCTTTCTTTCCCAACAAGGCCAGCATGCTGTCAGGAGGCATGGGGGGGGGTTGTTTTGTTTAAGAGTCATGATGAGCTCTGCTGAGTCACCCCAAGCTGAGCAGAAGCTGAAGGGCTCCAGGTTTATGATGTGGTCTGAGACCATGCAATGCTGTTTTCAACCTACAAGTCCCGATCTAAGTAATAAAACCCGAGAGAGTTCACCACTTCCTAGCTTGAACTTACCATGGCGGCCAGTCAGCCAATGGTAAGTTCTTGGGTGACTGTGGGCACTGCTGTGTGGCAGGTCAGAGACCTCACCACTGCTAATTCCTGACCTTGTAAGGTCATAGCTGTCCTCCCACCTTCCAGCCAGACCCTGCTGCTTCCTGGAAGCCTTCTGTGGCCCATTGAGAAGCCACGTTCTGTTGAAGCTGTCTATCCACAGGGTGGACCAAGGTTCCAATGGGAAGTAGGGGTGAGCCGTAAGCACTGTATACTAGAACACTGTTCTAATCCCATCTGCACTGAAGCAGCCAAAGGTGACACCACGCCCCGCCCCCAGGCAATACAGCTCTATTGTTCTTGATGAGGCTCAGGACATACTCACGTCCCAAGTTATTGCCTTAGGTTTTCTGAGGCTCCTGGTTCACATGTTCAAAAGGACATAGAAAGCTTTACTCTGCTTTCTGGTTAAGCCAGCCCATTGGTACATTGTGCCTGAATGCCGCATAGTACATGGCTGACAAAAGGCCTGAGCCAAAGAGGTCTGATAATAGGAGAACAGACAGGTCAGAAAAACCAGAGGAGGGCATTTGGCTCCAGTCAGAGCTGTGTGCAGGTGGAGACCGCTTTACTGGGAAATGCGTGCACACGTTGTGTAGTGTAAGTGTGTGTGGTGGGAATGTGAGTTGTGTATGGTATGGTGAATGTATGTATTTATGTATGTGTGGTACATGTATGTCAGGTGTATGTTATATGTGTATGGTTATGGCATTTTGTATAAGTGTGGAATATATGGTGTATATGAGGTATGTACATAATGTATGAATATGATAGGTGGTATGTGTATTATATGTGGTAGGTAACATATATATGTTTACATGTGTGTGAAATACAGTATCTGTTGTCCATGTATATAGTGTATGTTGTACGGCATGTGGTAGATGTACGTGTAGTATGTGTGCTCTTTGTCCTTGTGGTGTGGTATATATGATATAAAACGTATGCACATGAATGAATATCTACTGTGACCAAAGTTATAACAAAAAAGGAAGTTCATGGTTGATCCACTTCCTGTTGGTGCACAGCAAGCTAAACATCTTTCTTTCTTTTCTTTTCTTTTTTGTTTTTTTTAAGACAGGGTTTCTCTGTAGCTTTGAAGCCTGTCCTGGAACTAGCTCTTGTAGACCAGACTGGCCTCTAACTCACAGAGATCTGCCTGCCTCTGCCTCCCAAGTGTTGGGATTAAAGGTGTGCACCACCGCCACCCATCCAAAAATAGTCCCTTAAGGTTACATTAATCTTCTTCATATAAGTAGGGTGAACTTGCGTCTTTTGGCCAATTTACTATTTTTTTGAGAGATGCTGGTTTCTTGTAGTTGTGTGTGTGTGTATGTATGTGTGTACATTTTGGGACAAGGCCTTATGTGGCCCAAGCTATCTTTAAGCTCACTATGTTGTCAAGATTGTGCTGTTTCTGCCTCCTGTGTGCTGGGCTCACAGATGTATGCAGTCTTATTCTACTTAGTCAATACAGGTGATCAAATCTAAGAAGGCTGTGGATAGTAGACAGGCATATCCCCTAAGCTACATCTCTGGCCCCTCCTTTGCATATGCTAATCACTTACATTCATGCTAATAGCTTCAAGAAACGGACTCAGAATCGAAGGACCTAACAAGACCAAGGTCCAGTTCCTGTTTACCCTGAGACCCCATGTTGCAGCTGCACTGTGGACCCTGTGAGCTTTGGGGAAACAGCAGCATGGTATGGACTAGCCCAGATCTTTGAGTTATGTCAACTTGATGCACTGGGCGGCAAGAAAGAGCTGGTGGGTCTCTGTGTCACCTACCAGGGAAGCTGGATACTCTTACTGCCCCCGGAGTTTGTCTTGCTTGGTAAGGCCTTGGTTTCCCAATGGCTGCAAAGTTAGGCAATGTCTGGCAAGGTTTTCCTTTGCCTACATTTTAGCAGAGCCGTCTTTTTCTTATTAATTGCACAAGGCTTTTGATATAGCACAGTCGTTAGCCCTTAGTCTTGTCGTGGAAGGTTTAAATATCTGCCCGTGTTTTTCTGCCTTGTTTTCTAGCTCTTGCCTGTTCACAGCCTACACATGCTTTCAATGTGACTGGCTTTGGCATCTCCTCCTGCTGCGTTCCACATTCTGAGCTCTGCTCAGCAAGGTTACATCTGCCAGGGTCATGAATACCCCATACCTTCCTGTGGCATTTAATAGAGATTTAATCTTAGTGCTTGCTTTTATATATGTCTTTGGGGACATGGCATTTCTGTAATGACTTTTATCTTCCTGCTAGACCTACCGCTGATGTCCAGGTGACCAGAAACTGGGGGCTCAAAGGTATGCACCTTTGATTACCGTTTATGGCTACCCTCTTTCTAGCTCTTTCCTGGACTTGACTCTGACTGCCACCTACCTTCCTGGCATGATCCATGAAGACTCTTGCCTGGCTTCTTTTTACCTCCTCTTCTTGTAGATAGCGCCAGATGTCCTCCTCTCCCATCCAACTCGAAGATTTTCTCCAGATGTCCAGGGCTCCCTTGGTGTTCCTGGCCTCCAATCTACTGCCTGACTCTGTGGCATATGCCCACGTGTCTTTCTATCCCCCAATCTGCATGCTCTGACCCACCCATGACAACCCCCACCTTGGGCTCCAGTCCTTGCTGAGGAGGGACAACTGAACTTTCTGCCGTGTCCCCAGGGACCCTGCCTGACTTTTCACTCGTACTGTTTGTAGATTTCCGTGACTGACCAATGTTCCCTTTTCCTCACAGTCCATTCTACTTGTGTCCCTCTGTGCTGTCCCAAGCTGCTGGAGTCTGGAGTCTTACTCTGTTGTCTCATGGGCAGCCCCAACCCACATCCCTGCCCAGGCTATAGCAAGCTATTTTCCTGAAGGTTAGTGTTGGAGACCTTGAGCTCCTGGAGCTGGGGCCCCAGCGCTTCTGCCTTCACCCTGAAGCCTGGCTTGTAGCAAGGCCTTGACGAAAATCCAGCTGTGAAGTAATTTCAGGAAGGCAGGAGAGGCATGTGTCCTGGCCCAACCCCAGGCCCAGGACAGGTGGGAATTTGGAAGGGTGAGTGACCAGTGGCCTCAAGCAGGGTTGGAGCAGGAGGTCAAGCTGCCCATGGCCCTTATCAGGCAGTTCAAGGACTGCACTCAGAGCTACAGGCTGCAAGCACTGCCTGACCCCTTGGCAGCTTCCTCATTTTCTTCTTCAAATTCCAGAGCCTCATGCAGTCCTGAAAAAAATTCCAGTTCCACCACTACTTGCTGTGTGCAGAGCAGCCCAATCATCTCTCAGAGGACAGGGCATGCGGTGGTGAGGGGGACCTAGGACAGGGTCTCTCGAAAGGTCTGGCAAGATGCTCTTGCGTGAACACATGGGCACCCACACCATGTGTCCATGGGTTCCCGGGGGGCCCTGGAACAAGAGCAGAGCAGCTTGTCTACCTCCTGCAGAAGGAAGGAGGCTCTGCTCTTTTGCCCTGAATGCGTAGCGTCACCCAGGGCTGGCCGCTCCGAGAGCAGCACACTGACCTGATTAGGCTCTGTGTTGTCTGCAGACAGGGTCACCCTGGCCTTTTGTCCTCTCCCAGCCGGTCTCCAGATCCAGCTTCTGTCTGCCAAGAGAAGGCTTCCCTTTTCCTGGTTCTCTGCAATCAGAGTTCAGCTCCCAGGCAGAAATACTCAACTCCTGTTTAGTGGTCTCAACCTCTCCAGATGCCCACCAAGAAAAGCCACACTGCCTGTCCTGGGGTTCCCCTTCCAGACAGTGAACTTGTATTGCCTGTCCTGGGGCTCCCCTTTCTCTGGCGTGATTCTCCCCTGTGACTCTACATAGTGGCTATACCACAGAGCAGGGCTGGGTTTCACTTATATTGAAAGTAGCCACTTCATTCCAGGATGAAGGTGAAGCTGTGGGGCCTCAGCTCTGGGAACTCAAGGTCTCCTTCAGGAAAATAGCATGCACAGGGGTGCAGGGGTGTGCAGAGGTGTGCAGGGGTGTGTAGGGGTGTGCGATGGGCTGCTCAGGAGATAGCAAAGTAAGGCTCCAGACTGTCCTGATGCTGATGGAGACGTTAGAGGCCATATGAGGCCTCACAAGGCTCAGCTGAGGGGCTTTCCACGGATTCAGTGGCTATGGATGGTCACTTCCTGAGGGCAGGAACTCCTGCATCCTGTCTCCGTGTTGACAGATGGGGTGCTCAGGAAGTCCTTAGCTCAGTTCTAGGTCCTCATCCCTACCATCTCTCATCCTCTATCTCTCTATTTTTTTTGGGGGGAGTGTGTATATTGTGTGTGTCCGGGGTGCGTACTCTTGTTAGTGTGGGTGTGTGAGCACATGTGTGTTAGAGGGCGGAGGGCAATGCTGAGTGTCTTCTTCGATTCTCTTCATCCTTTTTTAATCAATTAATTAATTAGAGACAGGTTCTCTCACTGCTCCTGCAGCTCATCATGTCGGTTAGTTGAGCTGCCTCCCCTCTAGTCCTGGGGTTACGAGCATCTACCACCATGCCCAGCTTTGACAGGGGTTCCTGTGATCTGGACTTAGGTCCTCAGGCTTGCTTGCATGGCAACTGCATTACTGACCAAATCGCGCTTCAAATCCTCTGCCCCATCCAAGCCCTCTGGACCTGGAATACGAGGAGTGAGCTGGCAGGTAGGACTGGAGAACTGTTCTCTTCCCTGCCCCCTCCCACATCCTCCATACTCTCCTGAGCCAGCAGAGAGAAAGACAAGCTGTCCTCCAGGTGGCTGTGAGGAAGGGGAGGGGAGATGTCTCAAGGTTGACAGCTGGAGGTGCCATTGGGGGGAAAATGTGTATTACAGTATTACCCTTTGTCAGTGGAGACGTGCTTCAAGACCCCACTGAATGCTGAAAACTACGGGCTAAACAGACCCATGGTAAAGTTTAGTACATTAGGCACATGTTGTGAGAAATTAATAATAGTAACACAGATCAGAACTTTGGAATCATATGTTGTAATAAAATATAGGTGAATGCAGTCTTTCAGAAATGCTTTATTGGATTGTACTCATCTTTGTTTTTCATCCCTGTGGCTAACAACAAGTGATTAAAACCACAGAAGGAGGCTGGGGAGAAGTCAGAGTCAATACAGCGCTTGTCTGGGAGGCGTGGAGACCTGAATTCAATTCTAAGCATCTACATATAAGCATCTACTACATGGTGGTGCATGCTCTAGGGCTGAGCTGGGGAGGCAGAGTCAGGGAGGTTGCTGGTGAGCTCCGGGCCATGAGAGATCCTGTCACTCCCCCAAAACACAGATGGTACTTGAGGAACGGTGACACCTGAGGTTGAACTCTAGTCTCCATACACACCCACCCACAAATGCACGCATGCACGCACGCACGCACACGTGCATGCACATGTGCACACACACAGGAACCTCAGTGGATATGGGAACTTCAGTGTGCTACGCTGCTCCAAGGCATGTGTGAGCCCTCTGTGCTAGGTCCATGCGTTTGATGGACTTTAGGAAGGTCCTTCTGGTTAACAACTGGGTGAAACCACGAGTCACAGCGGCGCACCAGTCAGGATGTCTTAAGTGTCCACACAACATTGTCCAACCTAGGAAGAGAACTCTCGGGTTCACCAGAGTCTCTCCCTTCCGCCATCACCATCTAGAGGAGGAGGGCAGGGGTTGTGGATCAGAGGCTCACCCCAGCAACACTGCAGTGGAGAGAGACCTGGCTGCACGGGGCTGTTTATTTTTTCAGGTGTCCTTTAGCATTTAGTGATGATGTCTGGACTAAAAAACACAGCTTGGGCTTGTCCCATGGAAAAACCTCTCAGAGGTGGGGACTGTCCCCTTCCTGTGTCTGCTGCGCAGCACCCAGGGACAAAGACAAGGAGCCCTGGAGGCGGCAGAGCCCTGTCTGATGGCTCCGTCTTGGACATCAGGAGTTCAGAGAAAAGATCTTACGTGCCTTTTGTCATCTGCCAGCAGCTGCTGTGGTGCGGACACCATATGCTCTCCCATGCATGCCAGAGGCTTTGTGCTCAGTGTTCGTTCCACAGATAGAGACTGACACACAGGGACTTGGGACACACCCAGGAGGTGGGGAGAAGGCGTGTACACAGATAAAGTCCCTGGAGGTACGTTTCCACAGAGGCCCTCCTTCTGCAGACTTCTGTCCCCCTGGCCATGACTGTCCAGGGGACCCAGTGCGGCTCTGCTTGGTTTATGCAGGTCTGCAACAGGCTCCACCCCACTCTGTGAGGCAGAATACAATGTAATCTCGCAGAGCCTGCAGGGCCTCTGCCACCAGGATCCTTACTTCTCATTCTGTTATGTTAAGCCTGACATTTGTCACCAGTAAAGGACTCTCATAATGGCACATACATATCTGAAGGTCAGCAAATGCTGAGGCTCCTGCCTGGATCCAGGAAAAACTTTGAGTGTCACTGGGTTTCTGCCAAGGGTGAGTTGAGCCAGAGCCGGAGTGACTGAGATTCAGGAGGGCAGCCAGGAATGAGTTAGCAAACCGTCTGGGGAGTGGCCTCTTCTCAGGACAAGCAGAGCACAAATACTATGGAGAACAAGAGGGGAAACAGCCCCTTTGGCCGCCAGCCCTGCCGGAGGCGACCACCTCTTCTGCTAATTGGAAACACACGGAGATAGTTGTGAAACACAGCCCGGGGCAGTCAGTGCCTCTTGCGGACTCAGGGCGCTTGGCTGTGCACAGACCTGCACATGCTGTTCGGGCCAGGCGTGCTGCAGCCCCCAGAGGCCACCAGCCCAGCGCATTGCACAACACAGTCCTGTCATCTGTCGCTTTGCTGAAGACCCTTAGGGAAAACAGAGGCAGCTGACACTGGCCATCTGGAAGCCGCCCTCTTGGGGACTAGTGGCTGTCAGAGAGGTGCTGTCTGGGCTCCCGTGCACCGATAACTGCGATGTCCCTATTGTCACCACCCTCAGTTTTTTTTATCTCCCAGGGCTGCATGGGAGCATGTGCCTGGAGTGAATGATGACCCCACTCTATTTTAGGGTCTCCTGCTCTGCCATGTGTTTTAGCTGGGTGGCTGCTGATCTCAGATTCTTCCTGATGCTTTGGCCTCCAGCTTCAGATCTTCTTGTCTCAGCTCCGAAATGCTGGAATGACAGGCATGCACCACCATGGCCAGTTATTATGTCATGCTGGGAATTTAACCCAGGGCTTTGTGCATGCCAGGCGAGCACTCCACCAAAGGGCCACATCCCAGCCCCCAGCCCTGCACGGGATTTGGAGTAGCCTTTTGAGACGGTCCAAGACTAGTCAAGACCAAAGATCTAGGACTGAGTCCTTCCAACATTGCACCCAGAAATAGGCCTAAGGATCCCTGGACCTAATGTGGACACCCGTCCTCTCCTCTCAGGTCACAAGCAGCCTCTGAAACTCCCTCCCCTTCCGGTGTGTTTCTGAGCCATATGGATACCTCAAGGGGCTTGTGGGGGTCGGGGGACAGGCTTCTAAGACCACTTGCCCTCTCCCTTCCCCGGGTTGTGACTGGCTCATCGGGGCAAAGCTGGAAGAAAGGGCAAGGGCAGAGAGCTTCCTGCCAGGATGCTGAGGAAGAGGGGTAGTATCCAGGGTGGAGTACACCTCCTGTGTGGGTGACCATTTGAGCTCTGTGTGTGGTTCCGAGTGAATACTGGGTGAACCTCCTGCCAGTGGCATATGGCCCTAAAAGGTCGTCAATTTCCAAAGCAAGAACATTTCACCTGGCGTTCAAAGACAGCAGAGTTGGGGAATCACCTTGCTTGGCAGGCATCTCTGCTGCCTGCTGTGAGACCTTGGGAGAAGCAGGTAGCCTCTCTGGGTCTTGCCCTCTCACTGGGATGAATCTGCTTTTGTTACAGGCGCTTCTGAGAACTATGATTGCTCTGAGTGAGCCTCAAGCATGAGAACTCAGGGCACAGTCTATTCTAACCACTCCTCATTCCTTACGGGCAAGGAGGGCAGATGAAGCAGCTGTTGGGGGGACAGGAGCAGTGGCCCAGGGACCTCCCGCAGTCCTTGACATGGGACTGAACTATGAAAAGAGTGAGCTCTCCCTTCTGCACCTGCTCCTTGCTTTCTGGCACCCTTGGGTGCAAAGCTGGGCTGTAGGCAGAAAGAACAGAGTGCTTACGCCAGAGCCGGCTACCAGGTGCGGAGTGGCATTTGGTTGATGGTTGATTTCGAAATACAGGAATCAGCCTCAAGTTGAGCCAAGTTTACTGGAATGAGTACCTTGCTGTGGGGGGGAGGGGAGCTGTTAACTAGGCTTGGAAATCCAGAATGTTGATGGGGGGGGGTGTTGGGGGCTGGGATGGGGGATGGGATGGGAGTGTATGAAGCTAGCCTGTGGGCAACCAGTGCTGATGGCCAGCCTTGGGAGGAAGCTGGGGCTTCTGGCAAGTAAGTAAGCAAGCAAACAAAACCCCTGCACCATCTCTGAATGTCCTCCAGGACTCAGACTCTGAGTGGTCAAGACCAAGCTGAATTCTAACCTGCTGACTTCAGTGTCTCAAGACTTTGGCTTTATTCTCTCAGCCCTGAGAGGAGTGTCTAAGTTCCTTGGTAGGGCTCACAATTCCTAGATGTGGCTCTAGAGAACTCCCTAGCAAAGATTCAGGAGGATTTGGACTTGGGAATCTGCACTGATAGCCCCCTTCCCCACAAGTTGCCTTAACTGAACAAATATGAGGCAAGACAATGTCTGGGGTTCCCAATAGGGCTACAGTCCCCATCTGTCTCTTCAGACCCTCCCAAGATGAGGAGCTTGAGTGTTCTATTGGAGACACCCTTCCCAAATGGATGCAGAGAAGATCCTTCCTCTGCTCCGAGCTTTTCTTCTCTGGCTTGAGTATCTTAGCCTAGTTTAACCCCTAGAGAGGGTGACTTTCCTCTCCTGGCACGCTCCAGGTCATGGTTGGGGACGCACGAAGGATGTGCCACCCACACATTAGACCTAGATTGTGTACTCACAATCAGCCCTTTGGGACAGAGCTCAGAACAGGGTGTTCCCTGCCCTGCACACACTGGTCCTGCTACCTGGAGAACCTGTTTGGTCACTCTTGAACCCAGAGGACTGGAGCCAGAGCAGCTGGGAAGAACCAACTGGGGCCGGCCCAGGGAGGCTGCCTCCTGTGCCCCTCCCCATTTCCTGCAGTGAAACTGGAGAGTGGTCTCATCCTGGCTCCCCAGGGCTTAGCTGGCCTGCAGCATCTAAACCATGGTGACTCTTCAAACCCCGTAGGCACTGCCAGCAACCCCTTCCCGTGGATGTATCTGTGTTACCTGTAGTCTCATCTATGCTAAGGAGGTCCAGGAGAAGAGTTTGTACGTGGATGAAGGTTGTGATCAGCAGACATCACATTCAGGCTGAGGAGTTGGCAAGCTCTGGCCAGGGCCCAATACCAGACAGGAAAATAACTCCAAAGCAACTTCTTTAAACTGTTCTTAACTCTCTTTGAAAAAGCTGTAAAGGGAAGATCCTCCAAAGTCTGCTAATTTAGAGATGACATCCAAGAAGTCCCGTGGAGCAGTTCCCTCTGGTGTGACCAGCCTTAATACCTTTGGTAGAGCACCAGGCATCTCCATCACCCTCACCTGAACAGGGACGGGATTCACACTTAGCAACCTTGCTTTCAAAGGTGGCACCTGTCCACAGTCCCAAGAAGACTGGCCCTGGGCATTGATTTGTGCTCCCAAGTGACTGCTATCTTTCTCAGTGGCATTTGCACAAGGAGGAATGGCTGTGGCTCTGAGGATGAGGCCACAGTAGGGTGGGCTATTCCCAACAGGGCAAAAGACCTGTCTATAAGGGATTCTTGTACTTGAGGTGCACTAAAACCAAGATGCTTAATACTGGACCACAAAGGCAA
This sequence comes from Chionomys nivalis, assembly GCF_950005125.1. Classification (NCBI taxonomy): domain Eukaryota; kingdom Metazoa; phylum Chordata; class Mammalia; order Rodentia; family Cricetidae; genus Chionomys; species Chionomys nivalis. The sequence goes on along the minus strand of NC_080098.1, from coordinate 66,423,420 downwards.
GGATACTTGGGGTTGGGGGGCAACTCAACAACTCAATCAACAATAAGGAGGAAGATCTGAATGCAATCCCCAGAATTTATATAAAAAGAAAAAAAGCTGGCTGTGGTAGAGGGTTTGCAATTCTAGCACTGGAGGCGAAAAGACAGGGAGGTCCTTGATGCAGCAGGTCAGTGAGCTACCCTGTCTCCAAACACGGGTGGATGCTAGCGTGATGGCTCAGTGGGTAAAGGCTCTTGCCACCAAACCTGATGAGATCCATCTGGTGGAAGGAGAGAATCAAGTCCTACAAATTGTCCTCTGTCACAATCATGCTATAAAACACACACACACACACACACACACACACACACACACACACTAAAATAAGAGAACAAGGTGAACAATGCCTGGGAGCTATTATCTGATGTTGACCTCTGGCGTCTACGTGCACATATACACACGTGCATAAGCATTCATACAGACACACACCTGTGCACCTGAACTCACGTGCACACACACACTAACAAAGGAAGGGAGAGGAGGAGAGCTTACAGAGCTGACTGGCAGCTCCCTGGGGAAGGGGACCCTGTGTGTTGGAGTCTGACCCTGAGGGTGATCGGTCAGATAACTATCTAGAAAGGTCAAGGAAAGGAGGTCAGGGGGAGGTCATGGCTCTCACTGCACCTGTATGTCACAAGGTTGACTTCTCTTCTCTTCACCCAAGCAAGGCTGAGGTGGCTTAATTATGTACCCTAAACGTTTCCATATTGGAGCAATGATCACCACATTCATAAGTTCATGGTGCTTAGAAGTGGGACTTTGGAGGTGACTAGAGTCAATGGGGTCATGAGGTCAGCTAGGGCTTTATCAGAAGAGGAAGAGGGACTTGAACTTGGCCCTCGTTCTACTTTACTGAACAATACCCTCTGCAGCAGGAAGGTCTCACCAGATGCTGGTACCATATTCTTGACATCCAACATCCAGAACTACAGGCAAGCAGACTCATGTGTCTCTATGGGTTACCCAGCCTTGGGTATTTGGTGATGGCAGCAGAAAACAGACCTAGGCCCATATTGGCTATGGCACGTGGGTGACCTTTGCAAATCCAGTCCCAGCAGATGTGAGGCATGAGTGGGGGCTGCCTGGCTTTGTTCTGACTCCGGGTCACTCACGGCCTCTCTGTGGGATTGCTCACCTGACTTGTCCCATGCTTTCACTTGTGACATGGGAGCTGACATTGACTCCCATTTGTCCCATATTCATGGTGACCTGTGCTCTCCAGCCTGTCTGCTCGGTCCTTTCACAGCCTGTATGTGAGCTGGCTGATATCCCTCTTCCGGTTTCTATGTAGGGACAGACAGTAAGACTTGCAGAGACAAGCAAATTCCTCCAAGCTCTGTCACTGCTGTCAAGAGACTTAGTAGGCTTTTTCTTAGAATCGAGCAAAACAAATTCTACCAAACGGCGGTGTTCCAACTGGCTAAGATGAAGAAGCTGCTTTTCTAGACAGAGAAGGGTGGAGAACCAAGAAGTGTGAAGCAAAAGTAAATTGACTGCCATAAACTTTCTCTCCTTTAAGCAAACAGCACTTTCTTTTTCTCCTTCTTCAGCCAAACCAGCCGTGCCCCACCGCCCAAACTCAGTACAGTAAATCTCTCTCTCTCTTGAAAATTGTTTTAAGTCTGCTCATTCAAAACTTGCTTGAGTTTGTGGTACCTGACTGGAGAATTCCAATCTTGTCTGTGCTGGGGTGCTGGGATCTTGTGCCAGAACTTGGCCTGCCACAGTGGGCTCTTGTAAGCTGTATTTAAAACTGCGCAGTGTAGTAGGGAGACACAAAGTCAGGCCTTTCTGTGTCACAGGCAGAGCCCCTCCATCTCTGCCTGCTGTCTGCTTGAGCCCTGGTTCTGGAATCAGATGGAAAGGAATGACTCATGGTGGATGTTGAGGTCAGAGAGTATGCTTGGGACTGGGAGGGGAGGGAGGGGACTTCCTGGCCCAGCCCTGACATCGTGTATATGATATGCTAGTATCTATTCTGAAAAACATGGCCATCTAACAATAGCTCAGGGGCCACCAACAAATATAAGGGACTTTTCAATGTACTGAGGTTTGCCAAGGGGACCCCAGTCACACACACACACACACACACACACACACACACACACACACACACACACCTGTCCATCCATCCACCCACCCACCCACCCATCTACCTCTTTCCATCCACTCACCCCTACATCCTTCTAACCATCTACCCATTATGCAGCCCTAGCCCTAGTCTCAACCCTCATCATATTTGGACATAACTGGGGTTGATGTTGCAATATAGTCATAGCGTAGCTGCAGTATACCTGTCCAGTGGTTGGCAGAAGGAACTCAGAGGGTCTATAGGTGGCTTGTCTCAGTGGCCTGGTCTTTTCTAGTATCAAGTCTCAGGGACTGTGATGGAATGCGGGTGGCTACTGAGCTTCTGGAGGAAGAGGCTGAAGTCCAGTCCACCCACAGTGAGACTGGATTCTGCCTCCAGTGGTAGCTCTAAGAGGGACTAGTCTCATCAAGGGCCTGCTAGAAATTTTTTAGGGAGGTTTTAAAAGCGGAAAGAATTCCCAAGGGGCTGTTGGCCTTCTGTGTGCAGGGCTAAGTGTGCTTGAGATATTCCCAGGGAGAGTACCCCACAATCCTATGACAGTGTGGGCATCTAGCATCATCCATCAACCAACCACTTGGAGGAAGGGTCTGCACTGAAAGAAAACTCTGCTCCCATCTCTGATCTAGCAAAGCACACATTTTTCATGGTGCTACAATAGACAATGAGTTTCCTAGGCATGTAGCTATGATGTCTATCAAGGAGTGCTCTAGACTTTGTATGGTTTTGAGCTTTCACACATAAAAGATTTTTAGCACTGGTGAATGCTACCTAGAGTCCCTGAAGTACCAAAGCAGTGCCTACTGCCAATGTATCTTTGGAAGTTACACATAATGCCAGCATTTAAGGATTTGGTATGTCCTTCAAAGTTCCTAAACATTTACCCAAATAGATGTTATATTTATAAGTTATAAACACATCCATCTATCCACACATCTCCCAGTTCATCATCCATCCATCAGCATCCATCCATCTGTTAGCATCCATCCGTCCATCCATCATCCAGCCATGCCTCTATTATCATCATCTGTATATCCATTCATTGTTATCATCACCTGTCCATTCATCTATCACCATCAGTGGTCCATCCATCATTCAACTATCTCTTATATTGTTTATATGTATATAATATCATCTAAGAATTTCATTTATGGTTGCAATGAGTGTTAAAATTATTGATAATCCAAAGGGATTATTCAGTCCAACATTCACATACAAATTCCTGGTGGTAGGGGGCCTACAGCATAGCCTTTTGCCACTGAGTCAGTAGAACCTTGCATCTGACCCCTCATGCATGCTTCACTTTGTCCTGTCTGCAGGTGCTTGCTCCACTGAACCCAGATGAGAGATCTCTGGCCCTGTGGCTCACCATCTGGGATATGCACATAAGGTTTATCACGGCATTGATAGAAGTAATGGGGTCTTGGATGATATACCTGCTCCCGCCAGAGTTCCCGGAGGTAGTAGGATATTTGCTTTCAGGACTCTTCAACACTGTTGGGAAATGTGTGTTGACACAGGCGATAAAGGGGCAGGATGGGAAGGATGGACTCTGCTGAGCAGGGTGGAAGACCTGTGGTCTCGAGGTTCCTGGGCCCTTGGCTCATCTCAGTGCAATGGGAGGGAAGCAGGGGGACTCCCCAGACTCCCTCTTGACAGGAAATCTCTGTGTACCAAGCAGGTGTCAGCTCTCAGCTGTGGACTTGACTATCAGAAGGGCAAATTTCCAAGTCACCCCTTTTCCAAGTTCAAAGCACTTTTACACTTCCTTGAATTGCCTTCCTCCACCCAGTTCCCTCCTCACAGAGGAGCCCCACCCCTGCCCCATAGCTGTCAGCTTTCCATGAGGTGGCCTTGGGGTTTGGGATCCCTCTTTGAGAGGCGGAGGGCTTTGAAGTTCCACTGATCTTAAGCCATCTTTTAACTTCAGCAACTGCTTCAATTTGCTCACCACAGGTGTGTGTGGAGCGGGGTTTCTTTGTTGACTCTGAAATTACCTTTGAGAACAGTTCTGCAGAAGGAGGTACAAAGCCATCCGGGAGCAAATCCCGGAACTGAGTTCTGGTGGGATTGGAGACCAGCGGTGGAGGTACTCCAGACTTTGGAGATAGCGATCACTCTGTGTTCAGGTTCTAGATTGGGGCAACATGAAGGCTAATAGCAGCTGGCTGCTATGGAGTTCTGTGGACAAGTTCCCTGGGAAAGTCTCTAAGAGAGAGGGCTGTGTGTGTGTGTGTGTGTGTGTGTGTGTGTGTGTACCTCTGTACTTGGATTGTATACATGTGCACTTCCTGCCAAAGGTAGGAAGAAGACAGACCATCCATAGAAGTCCTTAGTAGAGACAGTCAGTCTGAGGGAGTTTTAGGATTTGGGTCTAGGAGGAAGACTGTTCAGTTCATTGTCTAGAAACTTCCTAAGTTGAAGTCCCATCTGAGTCTGATTGTATGTGACTTGTTTTGTCTTTGCAATGTCCCCCCGCCCAAGTGAACAGGTAACTTGGTGGTGGAGCCTGGGTAGTGGGTTGTTCTGACTTCCAGGCTTCCTTGGGAATGACCTGGTATCCATTGTTCATGCTAAGATGAAACCTACCCTTCACCTGTAACTCTGGCGTCAGATAGGATTTGAGCCTGCCAGTGTTTTGGACAGTGAATGTATCACATGCTCCACCCAACCCCACTGTGTGTGGGTTGCAGCCTGCAGGCAAAGGTATTAATGTTTTATAGCAAAACTAAGTCAAGCAGAGAATGTCTCACGTGCATTCAGGTTGAACTCCTGCCTCCAAACAAGTCAGTTACGAAACTGACTTGTTCCCAGGGCTTTCTGGATTTGGAATGACTGGTTGGGAACCACAGAACTGAAAGATAAACAAACCCATTTGACATATTAGGGTGGAGAATTAGGCTTGGGGCTTTTCTGGCATGTAATCTTTATGTGTGCACCGGTGGTTAGGCACATATGAGAATGCTTATGGAAATGTGTGTGTGTGTGACTAGTAAATGTATGTGCATGTGTGTACATGTGAGTATGTGACAAGTGTGTGCATGTGACTGTGCAATCAGTCAGATGTGAGTGTACACATGTTAGTTCATGTATGCACACACACATATATGCATGGATAGGGATGTGTATGAGTGTGCACACTGTGTGCATTTGTGTGAACCCAAGGCAGAAAGAGACAGGGTAAACTGATTCTCTAGACCATAGGATCAAAGTAGGGCCAAGGACTGAGCCAACCACTACAAGGCCCTGGGAAGGCATCCTGCTACTCTCATTTGGTTTTTAAGCAGATGGACTCTGTAACCTGGAATAGGAACTACATTGCAAGCCATGAGCTGAAGACCTGCACTTTCATCCAGCAGGCTGTCAGCATTCTTCTCTGTCAGTTACCCCAGTTCATCCTGGCTTTAGCCACTCAGTAACTAACACAAGGGAGACAAGAAAGGGGTCCGGGGGAGGGCTTGGGATCTCGAAGGGACCTCAGGTGAGGAATAAAGATAGAGGTGGGTTGCCATTCCTGATCTTGGTGCCATGTAGATAATCTGGAGCCCCAGAATGGAGTGACTTTCTGGGGAAAGTGAGGGGGAAGCCATGCCTTCAGGACAGGGCCCAGGGAGACAGAAGGTTTGCAGGGGAGAGTCCCATGTGTCCTGGTCCTCTGGAGACCCCTGACCTTGCTTTCTGGTTGTTGGGAGCTGTAGAAAGTCCATAATACACACTGGGAAGGCTACCAGATTTGAGCTGCTAAAGACTCTGATACCTCTGAGGTTGATTGTCCTGTCTGTTGAGAGGATAGTCAGGGCCCAGAGTTAGCATTAAGTGAATTTAAACATGCCAGGCAGTGGTGGCTCAAGCCTTTAATCCCAGCACTTGGGAGGCAAAAGCAGGCAGATCTCTGAGAGTTCGAGACCAACCTGGTTTACAAGGGTTAGTTTCAGGACAGGCTCCAAAGCTACAGAGAAAACCTGCCTCGAAAAAAAAAAAAAACAAAAACAAAAAAACAAAAACAAAAAAAAAACAAAAACAAAAAAATGTGAATTTAAACAAAAGTAATGAAAAGTGGCATTTTGTATGAACCAAGATTTGTGCTTAATGTGCACCTTAACCCTACCCACATGAACGAGGTTGCTGTGATGCTGGGGTCAGCGTCAGCGTCAACTCGGTGGTATAGAGACACCCACAGATCTTATCAATAACTTCCTTTAGACATGGTCAGAGATGCATACACAAGACTGCAGCCATAAACCAGGTATGCTACTTAGAGAGTAAAAGGAACAGACAAAGCTAAAGGGCACGGTATTCACAGAAGAGAACCTGTAATTTCAGAGCTCTCTGTCTATTTGTCTCTCTGTCTCTGTGTTTGTCTCTCTATCTCTCTTTGTGTGTGTGTGTGTGTGAGTGTTGCACACCTGCCATAGCGTGCATGTGGAGGTCAGAGGATCCTCAGGGGTTAGTCTTTGCCTTCCATCCTTGTTTGAGACAGAACCCCTGGATGCTCGCTGCTACATATACCAAGCAAGCTGTTCTATAAGTGTCCACAGACTCTCCTGCCCTTGCTTCCCATCTTACCCAGGAACACTGGGTTTGCAGACATGTGCTACGGTGCCTGGCTTCAGGTGGGTCCTCACTCTTACACAGCAAGTGCCTTACACATGGAGGCATCTTCCTAGCATGAGAAACTCTAACTTATATGTTCATGTGAGTTAGCCTTAATGAGTGAAGATGCCCAGGGTAGCAGCTTCAACACTACCAAAAACCTCAATAGTTCCATGTATGCTTCCTCCTTCTAGAATCTTGGCTGTTAAGGCCTGAACTCTGTGTTCTCTGTCACCTTGCCTGAAGTCTTACGCTGTATTAGTCGCTAAAGTAACTGACTGATAAACTTTCCTGGTTTTGTACTTTTTGTGTGTATGTTGGCCCAACTGCTTTAACTACTGAGCCACAAGCCAAGCCCAGTGTTTTATAAATCAGTTCACATTGCATATATTCTGAGGCTTCATTCTTTTCTGTTGTCGAGACCCGCATGATGAGACATATACCGACTGATTAATCCTTTTACGCTGCTCTCAGGAAGTACTTGTCATATCCAAGGTTTTGCTACTGCAAATAGGCCAGTGCCCATCTGAATATTCTTTAAGGACGTTGGTCCCCAGTCCCCAAAGATTGATGCTGTAGGATGAAGTTTGGGCTTCAGGGTCGTCATCTGTAAAACAGGTCATGGTAATGGGTACACCAGAGGGCTATAAGGAGGATAGGGTAAGCAACTTCAGATAAAGTGCTTGAGATGAGAACTGGCCCGAAAGGATGACAGTGAAGTCGGTGATCAAGATGGTGGTGATGGTAACCTTAATAGCCGTGGGAATATGATGGCGGATGGCAGTGTTGGTGAAGGGGATGATAATGAAGATGGTGGTGCCAATGATGGGGGTGATGGTGGTGATGACAGAGCTTGCTTTATGGTGGTGATTGATGATCAGAGTGATGGTGATAGAGGTAAAGATGGTGGTGATTGTGGTGGGAATGGTGATGCTGGTGGTCATAGCACTGATGATTATGGTACAGGTAGTGATCCTGTGATGATATTGATGGAGGTGGCTTAGGCAACAGTGATGCAATGATGGTGATAGTAGTGTGTGATACTGCTGATAGTGGTGAAGTTAACGATGAGGATGGTTGTGATGCTGATGCTGATGGTGGTGTTTTGGGGATAAGGATGAACATCATAATGATGATGATATTGGTAGTGATGGTGATTCCAATGGCGATGCCAATGCCAATAGCAGTGATAGTCATACTGGCAGTGGTGGTATTAGTGGTGATGCTGATGGTGATCATGGTGGTACTCACACCAGTTGTAGTAGTGGTAGTGATAGTGATGGCCGAGGTGGTGATAATGGTGGTGCTGACGATATAACTCCTAGGGCATTTATTTGGAATCAAAGTCATTAGTGATAAAATCAAACTTAAATGATGCCCTACCGTGGGCTCTAAACATGTCAGGCTGACCCTGTGCCCTTACAGAGCCAGAGAATGTTCTGTGAACCTGAAGCAGAGCTCTGCGAACTGAGACACATTGTCTCCTCTATGGCAACCTTCCAGTCCCTGGTGTCAGCATCCTGAATGACCTCCTGCGGCCTAAACCCTTTACGTGCAGCCCTGACCTGCAACAGCCCCAGCAAACCAAGATGGAAAGAGACCCCTCAAATACCAAGGAATGTTATTTGGAGCTGGAGAGATGGCTTAGCAGGGAAACTGCCTGCTGTACATGTGTGAAGACTGGAGGTCAGGTCCCTAGCACACACGTAAATACTGGGGTGAGAGAGATGGCTTCCCTGTAACTCTAGCTCTCAGAAGATGGAAATGGCCTCCCAGGAGCAAGCTGGTGATCTCAACTAAGCGGTATTAACAAGTTCTGGGTTCAAATGGAAAACTCTGACTAAGGAGCTAGAGAGATGGCTCCGTGGTTCAGAGCACTGGTTGCTTTTCCACAGGACCTGGGTTTAATTACCAGCACCCCCACGACAGCTCACACTTGTCTATAACTCCAGTTCCCAGGCTTCTGACACTCTCACATAGACATACATGCAAGCAAAACACCAACGAACATAAAATATAATAAAGCAAAATAAACAAACAAAAGAACAACAAAACCCTGCCTCAATGAATAAAGTTTAGAACAATCAAGGAAGAGTCCTGGGGTCAACCTCAGTCCTCCACACACATGAGCACACATGTGCGTGTGTATACATACATGCATGCAGAGGTGTCCCCACAAATGAGAATACACACATACACACATACCACATGCATGATACATATGTACATACAAGTATGTTATTTGTATACTATTACATTTCTTGAAATAATGTCATTTTTAATATTTAGGGTTAAACAGGAGATGCCTAGAAAGAAAAAAATTCTGAGTGGAAATTGAGAATGACCAGCGTGGGCCGTGTCTGTGTGATTTGGGTTGCTGCATGCACAGCATGGCTCTGGAAGGCACCCTGAGGCAGACTCTGCACACAGTACCCCTGGTCAGCTCCCAACACTCTGCTGCAGGGTCTAAAAAACAGGAAGACTAAGCAGGCTGATCCCAGTGTTTTGACTCAACACTTAGGCATGCATTGTTGCATGCGCATGGCGCAAGCTTGATGGGGGTGATGGAGTCAAAGAGCCTCCTGGATAAAACCGTGGCCGTTTTCTTTGTTCTGGGAAGGTGATGGTCATGCCATACCGCCCTTCACAGAAGCCTCGTCACGTGGCGTGTTCTGGTTTCCTTTCTGTTGCTGCAATAATAAACTCTGACTAAAAGCAACTTAGGGGAGAAAAGATTTCTTCAGCAGAACACTTACAGTTCATAGCTTATCACGGAGGAAGATCAGCGCAGGAACCCAAGGCAGGAACCTGAAGCAGAGGCTGTGGAGATCTGTGCACTGGTTCTTCTTGCTGGTTTGCTCTCGGGTTTATGCTTAGCTAATTTCTTAATCAGCTTGGGATCACTTGCCTGGGGATGGTGCTGCCTGCGGTGGATGAGCTGCTCCTGTGTCAGTTAGCAATTAAGACTGTCCCCCAGAGATACGCCCATAGGCCAATCTGATCTAGGCAATTCCTCCGCTGAGGTGTTCACATGACTCCAGGTTGTGTCAAATTGATCATTCACGCTAACTAGGAGAGCAATATAAAGCGCTTGTACCCCATCTGCAGCCCTGATGGTTGCCCAGTTGGCGAGTCTGAATGTTCACAGAAGCGCTCTCTTCAAACACTGGTTTTCAAGCACATAGAAGGCAGGAGACGGTGAGCCGTGCACAGAAGGGGAAGGGAGGAACAGCCTCTGTGTATTAAGGTCCCCCAGGCACAGATTTGGCTGATGAGGATCCCGCAGACTTGGACACTCGGCTCTGCCAACTGGGACATTCCAGTTCAGAAAAGCACCAGATTCTGCTGGGACCATCTGGCAGCAGGAGACTCTGAAAACACAATGGTGATCTCCAGGCAGGAGGAGAGCGAGATGGGACTTATCCATTCTTTGGCTTAGGCTATTTTATCGATAGCTCACAAGCCAGGGCTGCCTTTTGCTGGTGTGGGTGGAAGGGGTGCTCGTGCCTAGAGAGTGACCAGTGCTCTGTGGCATCTAGGGGTGGAAGTACCTGGGGCGCATGCTGTGTGCTCCCCTGGAAATCCACACCTCAGTGTGCCTGTCCTTCCCAGTGTGCAAACCTGAGTAGGTACATTTAGCAGAGTGAACACCCTCAGTGTTCGCCCCACTGTGCTGACTGCTCCCGTGTGTAACCCCCTCGGCCAGCCTTCCCCAAGGTATTGATGCAAGTTTGTCTCTCACGTCCATTCAGGATTGTTCTGCTGAGTCCAGGGCTGGTCAGGCAGAGACAGCAAGAGGACCCAATCATGGGGCTTACGCCCCTCCAGGAGTCTCAGTTCCTGTTCCTGCGGCCTTGGTGCTCAGTTGAGCAAGGTTTGTAGGTCACGTGGGTGGTGCTGAGGACACAATCAGGGCCTTTTAAGGCAGCGACTGAGAACACACAGGTCTTCAGTCCTGTCAAGGGCTCTAGGAAGCTCATTGCCTGGAGAGCCTTAGGGGACAGGGTGGAACTGTTCGGAAGGCACACTCGGCCTTCAGCTCCTGCCTCCCCCACTGGAAGAGCTGGGTAGCTTGAATTCTGCCTGGCAACCAGGCCACCTTCCATCTGTCGTCTGAGTAATGAACCAGGCCCTGCTGGCACAGGCTGACTCTCATTCTCCTGTCCCCGGGATTACCCTTTCAGCCCCCATTGTTCTTTGCTAATGGCCTTAAAATGTGCCTGCCTGTTACCTTCCCCAGCCAGCCGCTGCTGGAGGGGAGCCGCGTCTCCTCAAACTGAAGGATGAGGGTGGGCACAGGATTGGGGTGGGGAGAGGAGCTGACCATGGGTAGACGGGAACAGGAATGCAGGCCTCAGTGTGCCCAGGCCACCTGCCTTCAGTCGTGACCCTTAGCCAGGCCTCAAGTGTCACAGGATTGTATGGGGTAACCGTCCTTCAGGGTCCTGGCTGTGCTGCCAAGTGGTTTATCTTACGTCCCTTTCTGAGACCTGTCTCCATGTATTGCATGCCTGGACAGACAGTCGAGGTGCCAGAGGTGGGTTGAGGGCTGCTGGCTGGCTGTAGGCCATCACACAGGCTGGCCATTCACTGTGATTATATGATCACCATCCCCAAGGGCAGCAGAGGGGACAATGCCAAATGGGCACCACTGACTTTCCACCCTTTCCAGAATCGAGGACCAAAACTAGCAGGGCAGAAATCCATGCACACCACCCAGCCTGCCCTGCCCTCACTTCCCCGGTTGTCTTCTGTTGCAAGAGCAGAATGTACAGCTGGTAAGAAAGAGGATTTACGTCTTCCGGGGTGAGTTTGAGGGCTCAGCCGTGATGGGCAATCACCAGCGCTAGGAAGAGAAATCTGATCACAAGGTGGTTCATCCATCTCCTTTTGTTCACGAAAGAAGCAAACAGCGATTGCTTATCCAAAAAGATCCCTAAGAGTAGAAATGATGGGCTCTGGGTTCACATAAAGCTGTCCCTGGGCCCAGCTTCTCTGGGCCACTCTGGCTTGTTTGGGTGGCTGGACAGCTGAGCTCTGGCCTCTGCAGGGTCCTGACTCTTATGGTACAATCTGCTGGCGGTGGGTCTCCAGGGTTTTCATCTGCCTGCTCCCTTTGCGAGGGGGGGAGGGGGAGTTGGGATTGGGGGAGTTAGGAGGGGGATGAGTAGGGCATCATACGTCCCAGACTGGCTGCGGCTTTGTTGTCTGGGCTACAGCTTTCTCCAGATTTGCAGATCTTCAAAGCAATGACATGCCGTGTCAGATCTGCCCAAAGTCCAGGCACGTGGCAGGCGTCCAGCATGCAAATGAATCGGACGCTTTGCCTGTGGCCTGGGGCACCAGCCCCACATCCTCTGGAGGCCCAGCAGGTGCTCCACTGGGCAGGTGTGTGTGCCTCGCCATATGTTCAGGCAAGCATCGGGTTTCTGCCAGAATCTTTCAATTGCTCACCAGGTGAGAGAGAGTGTGCAGAAAGAAGCTCCTACCAACCTGTGGTTCCATGGAACACCCCTGGGCAGTGACAGCCCTGAGCCCCGGCAGTGACAGGCAGAAGACAGGGACAGATGTCGAGGCGGGGCCTCAGGTCTGAGTGCAGCCTGACTTTCAGGAATCCTCTAGCTGGAGAACTGTTTTGAAAAGTCTACTAAAATGGAAGACGTGACTCAGTTGGGCAGAGCTCTCATAAAGCTCTGGTTCTGTCCCAGGCACCACATATCCTGGATGCAGTGGTGCCTACTTTAATCCCAGTATGAGTGCAGAAAGATGAGAAAGTCAAGGTTATCCTAAGGCTACGTGGGCTACATGAAACACTGTTGCAAATAAAATCTTCTGTTTTTAAGAAACAGGAGTTGGCTAGCCCAGAGCCTTCCAAGTGCAGAGGTAGGACAGGATATCTCAGCAGGGTATTCCAACTTAGCTGCCAATCGGAGCCACTCTGGGAGCCTTAAGACTCTAGAAGTGCTGGCTGTTCTGGGAATAGTTAAAGCAATATTAAATCTAATATGGTAGCTACCTAAGGCTGGTCAAATTCATTGTAGTCAGAACTACAGTTCACAATGTTGCTCCAGCTGTATTTTCCTAGCTCGGTGGTTGTGTTGATCCATGTAGACAGTGAACCTTCCCTGCTTTTGCAAGTCGACCAAGAGCGGTGTGCTGGGAAGCAGTTCTGGCTACAGGTTCCCAAGTGGAAGATGTCTTGGCCACGAGAAGGTGACTTGCCTCTCTGGGGGAAGACACATGCTACTTGGGGTACTGTTGGTCTCTTAAATCTTTGTGCCAGGATTGATGGCGTGGAGGTGAGAGTTCCCAGGTGGGGTGAAAAGTGCAATCGAGCTACTCCTGCTTGGCAGGAGCACTCAGCTCTGTCATGCTTCAGACTCCTTTTCCCCAAGCTAGGCCAACCTTGCCCTGGCCTGGCTAATGTGTATTTCTAGGGCATTTTCTTAAGCTCTGCTTATTCACACCCTGCTGAACTCTTAGATGACTTCAGACTCTCTGCAGACATCTAGGAAGCCTTCAATTCCCAAAGGAGCCCTGTAGCCTTGGCACCCCAGTAGGCACGCCCTGGTGCCCAGAGCCAGTGTGGGGTCTCCTCTGCTCATCTGGGACTCACCCTGTAATTTATCAAATGGACCCTGCCATAGCAAAGGGATCATGCCACACGCCAGGGATCTTTGAAACTGAGAGATTGCGTCTGAAATGAGTCCTCGTGTAAACAAGGAGGGTTCAGTGGTGTGAATTGGTGTACACAAAACCCCACTTTTGGGAGGGGCACAGTGGCTCTTCTCGGAGGACAGCATTTCTTAGCATGTACTGCCAACTGTTGCCAGAAGGAGATGATGATGATGAGGAAGGAGGAGAAGGAGGGAGAGGAGGAGGGAAAGGAGGAGGAAGAAGGGAGGGGGATGCCAGTGTCCTTACAGCCTGAACTCCTTTCTTCTTCATTGTTCCTGGAGCCGGCAGCAGGCCCTGCCAACAGCTGGGAACTGCGTATATCAGTAACAGCTGCTTTCTCCTGGGGTGAAATTAAAAGATTAGGGGGTGTGGGCACGTGCTGGCCCCAGGAGCCCAAACAATGCTTGATTTAGGGTGAAACTCGTCTGGGAAGCTGACAAAGGAGAAGGCTCTGAGTTGGCTAGGGGTCAGGATGAGGGTGAGGGGCTGGCTTTGACAGAGACAAAAGGAGGGGAGCGGGCGGGGTGAGGTTGGGGGGGAGACAGGCCCAGTGAAAAGGGGCCTCGAGCAGCTGCTCCTGCTCCAGAAATTTGAGACGGGTCTTTTCACAAACACAAACCCTGGAGAAGAATAGGGAGGCAGGCTTAGCTGAAATGGTCCCTTTTAGAAATGAAAGGGAGATTGAGAGCTCTGTCCGTTTTCCAAGTTTTCACCTAAGAGGGTGGAAAATGATTAGGACAGAAAGAGTGTGTGGAGGAGCAGATGGGCAAGCCACCCCGGAGCTGGGCTCTGTGTTTACATAACAATCATGGCCACACTTGGGTGCAGGAGCCAAGCTCTCCACAACACTCAGCACAGAGGTGGTTGCCCCTGACTTCCAGCATGGCCCCAGTGTGGATATTAACTGATGCCCTGGGCTCACGCAAATATACTTCATAGCCATGAAGAGACCAGGTGCTTGCCAGCAGGAGGCAGCCAGCCCTGGAGCATCCCCTGCAGTTTCACCCGGCACAGATCTCTGTCTGAATGGCAGGCTCCCCCCTCCCCCACCCAAGCCACTTCGGAGAGCTGGGATTGACCTGTTGGAGAGGCGGTCCTGATTATGCGTCATTTGGAGAATGAGGTCAAGGGTCTTTCTCCACCGAGTGTACCAGCTTTTTCTTCAGAGTTACAGCCCTGTATCTAGGCAGAAGCGCCTTGCAGGGTGCAGGGGAAGCTTGTGTTTGCATGTGTGCCCTGAGCCTCACTTCTGAGAGCAACCAGCATGAAGGCACAAGCGACATTGACCTCCATGACACTGATGCCAAACTCGCTCAGCCTGTGCTCCCCAAGATGCCAGGATCTTGGAAGACAAGAGCAACTGGTGACCCTGAGCAAGGCAGGCAGGCTGGAGGGTGGTATGGCACATGTCAACTGTCACAGGTCTCTGTGACTGTGGGTGTCTCACTAGAAGAGAAGTCTCCTGATGTCTCAGTAAATGCTTGCAAGAACTTAGGAGAAAGGGAACACAGTGTGTGCAACTAAGTGCCCTCAGATAGTTCAGAAAAAAAAAGACATATCTCACTATGTGGCCATTCCTTTCTGATCTGGGATGTCCTTCTGTATATGTGTTGCTTTTATTGGTTCATGAATAAAGTTGCTTTGGCCAAGCCAGGCAGTGGTGGCACACGCCTTTAATCCTAGCACTTGGGAGGCAGAGGCAGGCAGATCTCTGTGAGTTCGAGGCCAGCCTGCTCTACAGGAGCTACTTCCAGGATAGGCTCCAAAGCTGCTTTGGCCAATGACTTAGCAGAATATAGGCTGAAATATATATATATATATATATATATATATATATATATATATATAGAGAGAGAGAGAGAGAGAGAGAGAGTAGGCAGAGTCAAAGAGACGCCAAGTAAGTGCTGAAGGAGAAAGACACCAAAACGTTTACCGGTGGGTAATTAATATAGTTTCTGTGATATTCTGGGCAGCCAGGAAACAAAAGAGTAGTCTCCTTCTAAACTTGTCAGTACCAATGGGAGATCATCCTAGGGTTCCCTCGCATACCCAAGTCCACTTTTATAGAAGTAGTATCTGCCTGTCTGTCCCTGTGCATCTTCTCATATATTTTTTTAAAAAATCAACTAATTAACTAGATTTTTGTGTGGTGCTGGGATCTTGTGCATGCTGGGCAAGAGCTCTACTGGCTGACTGATAGCCTCAGCCTTTCCCAGACTTTAAACCATCTCTAGGTAAGGTACAGTACCAAATACAGGGCAAACATTGTGGAAATTATTGTACGGTATTGTCTAGGCATAATGACAAGCCAAGATTGTATGTGTTCAGTACAACGCCTCCCACCCTGTATTTTATTTCATTTAATTATACGTCTCTGTGTGTGTTTGTGCATGTATGTGCAGGTGCCTGTAGAGACTAGAAGAGAGCATTAGAACCCCTGGAGCTAGAGTTATAGGTGATGGTGAGTCATCAGATGTGGGTGCTGGAACTGAAGTTGGGTCCTCTGCAAGAGTAGCAAGTGTCTTAACTGCTGAGTCATCTCTCCAGCTCTTTCCCTCCTCTCTATTTTCAGTCTGGGTTTGGGAAAGACGAAGGGAGGTAGAAGGCCAAAGGGGTGAGATGATAACATTTGGGAAACCGGAGTGAAGGGCAGAGAGCAATTCTTTGTGCTATTCTTGCAATATTTTTCTAAAACACACATGCTGCCGGGCCATGGTGGTGCACACCTTTAATCCCACCACTCGGGAGGCAGAGGCAAGTGGATCTCTGTGAGTTTGAGGTCATTCTGGTCTACAGAGCAAGTGCCAGGATAAGCTACAAAGCTACACAGAGAAACCCTGTCTCGAAAAAAAAACAAAAAAAAAACAAAAAGCAAAACAAACAAACAAAACAACATACGTGCTAAAAGGGAAAAGGTCCATCAAGACGCAGAGCCTCTGAACGGCCACTCTGGCCCTCCTAGTAGAGTGACCTCATGAGTCCTGTGGGCCTCAGGGGACTCTGCCAGCCTCATGGTTCCCGCTTCTCCTGGTCATGTCCCTAAAGAGGAGTACATGGAGGGGAAGCAGTGATGCTTTGGGAAACACCCAGATGGGCTTCCTCCTAAAGGGTCTTTGTAAAAACCTGCAAGTGTCTCTGTGAGAAAAGGCACTTTGTTTCCACAGCTCAAGGGGACCATAGCTGAGCTGGTGGTAGGGAGAAGTGGCTGAGATTTTGATAGCTGCCAGGAGGCTGGGTCCCTGTCTCATAGATGCTACATGCTCTCTCTCTCTCTCTCTCTCTCTCTCTCTCTCTCCGTGTTTGTGTGTGTGTGTATGTGTGTGTGGAGGCCCCCTCCAATGCCATTTCTTAGGAATCATCCATTTGGTGTTTTGAGATAATGTATCTTTTTGGCCTGACATTAGGATGGGCTGGTTGACCAATGAGCCACAGGTAGTCACCTGTCTGCCTCCCTAGGCCTGGATCACCAATGCATACCAATTTGATATGAGTTTTGGGGTCAGACTCAGGCCCTTGTGCTTTCACGGCATCTGCTTTCCTGAGTCACTGGTCCAGCTCCCGTGTATTAGTCTTATACGATGTGCTAAGCAGCTGCTTGTCCCCAGAGGTCTCAGACTTTCATTCCACCTGTTGGTCATCTTGCTACCTGGTTTTAAGGTATGTACAGGCCCCACCAAAACACCTAAACCTGAATCCTTGGTGATGGGGGTTTGGAAGGACCCTGGACATCACCACTATGTACAAAGTCCTTAGGAGTTTGAATGTGCACTTGGGGCTGAGAAGGGCCTCCTGGAAGTTTGTACTCAGGGACCTTGTTTGTGTTTTTAAGAGGAGTGTGAGCTTGGCCACCTGCTAAGTACCTTGGGTCCAGGATACCCTGAGGGCCAGAGTCAGGTGCAATTCTGGACCCATTGGCCTGACTTCAGGACACAGTGTGGCCACCCTGAGGTCGGAAGGTTGGAATAATATTAAGGTCCAAGCTTTGCAACTGATCAAGGCAGAGGCCTACATACAAACTATGCAGCCTCCATCCAGAGATGGGGTTATGGGAACACCTAGGCACCAGATGTTACAGCCAAGAAGCCTGTATCTTCTCACAGCAGGGACTGTGATGACTTAGACCAGGCTCCCAACATGCCAGTCCAGATCCCTAGGACTGGTGCTGTGGTGGAGACAGAAAACTGCAACCGCACTCCCTGGTTTGACCATGAGCTACAAGACGGAGGCCATCTTGAGCACTAAAACTTTTTTCTTTCCCTGGGATTTTGGAGGGACAGGCATGCCATCTGCTTGCTGGGCAGGTTGTCTTGGGGCTCATAAAACCTACTGCCAGCTGTATGGGCTTCCTTATGATTAAATGAAGGAAGATGGCTTTTGGAAGAGAGTGTGGGCGGAGCTGGCCTGGCAGTGACTCTGGTTCTTGCAGTGGCTCAAGTGCACGAGCCTGGTTCTGTGCAAAGTGGAGGGGGCGCCGGGGGAAAACAGGGCGAGTGACAAGCCACTGCTTTGCCGCACATGACTTAGAAATGAACACCTCTGTCCTGCTGGGGGAACCTGTCTGTCCCTGGTGTGGATACTCTTGAGTGTGATGGAGGCATGGCTGTGAGCAGCCTTGTGCACTTGCAGTTGTCCCTTTGGGATTTTCTGTCTGAAGAGGCACTGTGGACACCAGGAAAGCTGGAGAAGCCCAACCTTTGCGCTTGACAGCACGTCCTGCTGGTCCACCCCACTTGAGTGCGGAGGACAAACGTGCAGGGAGTAGGGATGCACAATAGAAAATCTGGGTCTCTCTACACAGCCCTGACTGCCCTGAAACTCACTATAGAGTCCAGACTGGCCTTGATCTCACAAGTGTCCACCTGCCTCTGCCTCCCTAGTGCTGGGACTAAAGGCGTGCGCCACCATGCCCCGTCAGTCACTGCTGTCCTTAACAAGGTCATTTCAACTCTCGTGAGTATCTTCAGATAGTCGGGACCTAGTTTCTTCTCCATTGTGAGACAGAATACCTTGCCAAAAGCAACTTATGGGAGGAAAGTTTGACTTTTGAGCTCACAGTTCCTGGTTATAGCCTGTCATTGTCAAGGTGGCAGAGATTTGAAGTGGCGAGTCTCAGCATATCCGGAGTCAGGAGCAGAGAGAATGGATGCACGCATGCTTGCCAGAGCTTAGACCTCTCTCCTTTCCACTCATTCCAGGACCCAGTCTATGAAGTGTAGCTACCCGCGTTCGGCTCTGTCCAGCTAAGACAATCCCTCACAGCTATGTCCACAGACTGACCTTGTCTGCACAGTTCCTTCTTGAGACTATCTTTCCCGATGATGCCAGGTGGTGCCAAGCTGACAGTTCCAACCACCACACTCAGCTTCTGGTGACCTAGTCAGGACTGAATGGGCATTTCGCCCATCCTTGGCCTCTCTAGAACCTCTTCTTCAGTGGGAGGGTACCCCCATTGCTGGGAG
Organism: Chionomys nivalis; assembly: GCF_950005125.1. NCBI lineage: Eukaryota > Metazoa > Chordata > Mammalia > Rodentia > Cricetidae > Chionomys > Chionomys nivalis. Next base: position 66,404,562 of record NC_080098.1, on the reverse strand, counting down.
CTGTGGAGACTTCCTTGCTGTCTTGGAAGATGTTGTTTAATGGGATAAACCTGGCAAGGAAGGACGGACACTCCAGGGAGCCATTCTTGCATAAATGTAGAAAAGAATACAACAGGGCCATGTGATGGCACCCAGAAGGCAGCAAACAAATGAGATGCTGGTTAACTGGCATGAAATTTGGTTAGGCCACAACAGTGAATTCAAGAGTTCTGTGGCTAATCTTGGTGACTATAATTACTGACAAAACATCGAATCTTTGAAAATCGCTCAGAGAGTAGATGTTAAGTGTTTCATTGATTGATCATGTTTCTGTTTGTGTCCTCGACACTGGGTGTCTTCTTCCTCTATCTTTCTCTACCTTGCTCACCTCGAACTCACAGATCTACCTGCCTCTGCTTCCCAAGTGCTGGGATTAAAGGCGTGCGTCACCACCACCCGGTTTATCTCTCTCTCTATCTTATTTCTTGGGACAGGATCTCGCCAGGCTCTTACTGCTTCAGCTAGGTTGACTGGCCAACAAGTCACAGGTATCCTCCTGTCTCCACTTTTGCTGAGCTGGGATTACAGGTGCTGTCCCATGTCTGGGTTTTTGCGTAGGTTCTGGGACTCTGAACCCAGGTCTTCAGTCTTGTGCAGTAAGCATGTTAAGGACTGAGCCATTTCCTCATGTCGGATTCTAAGTGTTGCTATACAAAAACTAAGTATAGGAACCAAGACAGCTTGATAGGGTCAACCTGCAATGTCACGCTGCACATTGGAAACAGTAGCTTTTCTGTATCAATTTATGTCAAGATATTTTAAAATTTGTTTATTTATTTGGGTGTGCATGTGCAGGAGGAGGTCAGAGGACAAGTTGTGTGTGTTGGGGGCCAAATCTCTCCTTTAACCATGTGAATTCTGAGGGTTGATCCCAGGTTGTCAGACCTGGCAATAAGTACCTTCACCTGCTGAGCCATCTTGTCAATCCCTATAGATTAACTTTTTTCTTTTATTGAAAATAAATTTCTTTTATACAATGATTTTTTTTAAAGGCAAGAGAGAGAGAGAGAGAACGCTGGCAGAGACAATGTCTTTCATGTGCTACCATAGATTTGGTGACTTTTTTTTTTTTAAGGAAAGAATAAGAGAGAGAGAGAGAGAGAGAGAGAGAGAGAGAGAACGCTGGCAGAGACAATGTCTTTCATGTGCTACCTTAGATTTGGTGGCTTCTGTGATTGAGGCTGTGGCCTGGTGAAGCTACTGATCACTTAGCTCCTCCCTCTGCCTCATGGGCTGGAGAGAGGGGCAGGGGTCAGATTTTTTTTGGATCACAGGGCACTGGAGGCCTCTGCACAAAGGCCCAGCTGCTGGGGACAACAGGGGCAGGAGCCTGTCTGTGAGGCTCTGGCCTCTGGCGTCTTGGGAGGCAGGTGAGAAAGCTGACCCCAGGCTTGCCCACCCCCAGCCAATGCAGGCTGCTCTAATCACATGAGCCTGGGTGGGAGGGAGCATCTGCCACCCTTGCAGATGTGGCCTAGAGGGAGGACGCTAAGGAAGCTGCCCACTGCCTTCCCATTGCATGCTGCTGCAGCTGCTACTGCTTTTGTGGAGTTCTGGGGTGTCCTGTGGACGGCTACCCTCTTCCCCCACCCTCTACATCCAGGCTGCTCTGCCCTGTAAAATACTGGTGTAAGCTTGAAGCCCAAGCAGGTGGTACTAGCCCTAGAGTTTTTAAATATAAAATTAAAATCTAAGCTAGGTTTAGTGGCACTTGCAAGGACTGAGAGGCAAGATCACTAGGCCCATGAGTTAAGGACCAGCCTGGGCAACACAATGAGATCCTTTCTAAAAATAAAAGACAGAATAAGTAGGGTCTTGTGGTGCAGGCTTGACATCCCAGCTTTCCAGGGAATTCCAGGGAATTCCAGAGAATGTAGGACTTCACATTCCAGGCCTGGCTGAATTACACGGTGAGTTCAAGACCATCCCAGATATCTTAGGGAGAGCCTGACTTGAAACAAGAGATAAAAGGGAATTGGGGGACATAGAATGGCAGTGGGACACTTGCTTATCATGTAATAATATCTATGGCGGCAGCAGCAGCAGCAGCAACAACAACAACAATAACAACAACAACAAATGTCGAACAAGCAGAGCCCATAGGCGACAGACTTCAAAAATGGTTCTCCATCAAAGTCAGACAGGGCCAGAGGAATAGGAGCAGCACTCACTTAGCCTCTGAGAGTCAGTTTTCTTGTCTGAAACTGGGGAACAGGGACAGCATCACTCCCTATTTCAGTCCAAGCCAGCTGTCTAGAACCATGTATGACTCCCAATAACACCAATGCTCGTCCTTGGGAAGAATAGGGTGCTGGAAATCAAGGCTGTGCAAGACAATCTTCCGCCAGTGTCTGTCCTTGGGTATGGTTTGATTGACACATGTAAACACCCAGGTCCAGGGAACTGAGGAAATAAATGGCAGTGAAGCAGAGTGAAAGAAACAGAGTCCTCATTCTCTAAGCTGCCTCTCACTCTCGGAGAATGCTCTTGACTTACCAGCTGTGTGCGGCCTCTAACGTTGGTCTCATTTCTGCAAAGAACACAGCAGGGTCTCAGGAAAGGTGTGGGGGCAGGTCAGCTCTGTGGTGGCATTGCTGTGGATGCCATTTTTGATTCTGTGGGGATCCTGAGCTGGAAAAGCTGGGGTTCTCATTCAGGGCAGGGCAGGGCAGTCACAGGTTTTGGGTGTGTGGGAAGGCAGGCTTCCCACAGCGTGGAGGGGAGAGAGAGTGAGGGGTTGCCTGTCCATGTGACCAGCACTGGCTGCTTCTGGATGCAGGGCACGATGGAGATGAGGGCATGGGAGCTCCAGCGTGGCTGAGGCTGGGAGCAGAAGCTCTGGCGACACCATAGGACACAGGGTTGTCAGGAGCTTGGCAGCTACTCTCTCTCATAGGTTATCTTCTCAGAGGCTCAGATATCACCCCAATGTCACCTCAGATGTCACCACTCACCTTCATCCTCTAAGAAACATTGCCATCCCTGAAACCCAGGCAGGACCCAAGGGTTACCGCCGTATTCGTACCAGAACAAGAGCTCCAGGAGGAGCTCAGCTCCCGCACTGTAAAACCTGTTTTCAGTTTTCCAATCAGGAAAGCACATACTGTGCCCGCTAAGCCTCCCAGGCGGAGGCTAATTACACCGCAGTGTCCCCATTGTTCCTGGGGAAAGAGAACCCAGTGTGCTCCTGGCAGGTGAGGGCACGAGTAGAGCCCCTTTCTTGGGGCCAAAGTGCTTCTCGCCAGTAGCCTGGCATTTGCTCGGCCAATGGCTTGGGACTGGCAGTGCCTGAAAGGATCAGTGTGGTACAAGTTGGACAAGACAGTGTCTCTCTAGCAGGGTGCGCTTCCGCTCCGGAGCTGCCTCTCCATGTGGGCACGCTCTGCTGGAGAGCTGATGCTGTGCCTTCTCATCCTGATAACTTCCCTGGGCCACAGCAGACAAGTTTAGCTCACCATGTGCCTCTATCTCTACCAGGTCTGGTTGGGCCACACCCACTCGCTAGAGCGGTTTTCAAGTGCTCACCATCCATGTTCTCTAGCATCCCTCCCTCTGAGCTGGGAAGGCTATCTCCTCGCCCCTGAACTTCTAGGCCACTTTCAGTATTGGCACACACAGGATATCTCACAGAAGTGAGGTTCCTGACTCCTGCAGGATCTTCACTGACAGCTGACATGTACTTGCTGATCTCCCAAACTCGCATGCAATGTGTCCTACGGCCAGTGGATTCCATTTAGTGAGGACACCGTGACTGAGAAGTGAGAGTTCATCTGTGGGGAGAGAGCAACACGGCCGGGGCTTGCACTACCTGAGGAGACACTTGCCCAGTCCTCTGTAGCTCCAGCTGCTATCGGTCACACTGCACAGAGCCCGGGACCATAGCTCGCTTAAGCCTCCCTGCAAACGCGTGTGGTATTAAAATGAGTGAGGTTGTTTGGAGACACTCGGGTTTTGGGGTGACATAGTCCTCTGTGACCAGTGTTTGACTCACCCTATGCCCTAAGTTATTATTCCTTATCCTTGGAGAAGCTTCATGCTTCTGTCTGACCTGTGGTCACAGTTGGCCTGCTGCTCCTCGAGCAGACAATTCCATCTCCCAGAGCTCAAGGCCCCTTCAGCTTGCCAGATGCGAGTGCCAAGCCCCGTGCCTACTTACCAGTGTCTTCTTGCTTGGGTTTTTTGTTTTTTTTTTTTACACTTCCTCTCTACTTTTAAAGGGCTTGCAGGTGCCTTGGCACACTTTCACAAGAAGTTAAAACGAAGCAGGGGACATCGGCAGACTAGCAGTCAAGCGGAGGGGAAAAACGGCAGGGTGCATCAGGACCCTGATGGGGAGCAGCACTGGCTCTCAGAAGGGTGTCAGTCAGTTCTTAATCTGTAGAAGAAGGCAGCGCCCATCTTTTGGACAGTCCAGTTGATTTCCTGGCATTGTTGATGGGGACAGTGAAGTGCCTAAGCCCATGTTCCTGATGGCACTGGAAAAAAAAGTGCAGCCTTCCGTATTTCCAGGGGTTTGCTTTGGAAAAGAAAGGCTGTGCTTTTGCTGTTGTTGTTTTTTTAACTTGGCAGTTTTCAGTGCCATTGCATAGTCAGAACTTGGGGCAGCATCTTTACTTCTCCTTTGGGCACAGTGTATCTCTTGGCAGCTGGAGGGAGCCCAGGAAAGCTGGGAGACAGAATCTGCCGGGGCAGTGCGTCCCCTCTGGATCTCGGGAGCCCTGGTTATGCTTTTGGCAGGAACACAGTGCTGTCCCGAGAGTGCCAGGGGCAGATTTTCTGTGCTTGTTGATGGAGGCCAGATTCACGTGCCCTGGGGCCTCCACACAGGCAAAATGCTGACATTTTGTTCTGCAAGCGCCATCTGAGCTTCGGATCAGCACCTGCTTCTCGACCTCAGGTCTGTGGGGCTGGAGTCCACAGCTGCGGGCTGGAGAGGGGGTGGGGCTCTGGAGACGGGGTGGGGCTCTCAGAGTGAGGGGGTGGGGCTCTCAGGGTAAGGGGTTGCCGAGGGTCTGGCCACACTTTCTGAGTACTAGCTACATATTCCTGTGGGTCGTGGGGCTAAAACATTGTTCACATCTGAAATACAGACACCATAGGATGTGTTCGTTTTTCTTCTTCCATGCACCTGAAGTTTCATTCTCTGACCCGACTTTCCAGGGCAGGCCCTTGCCATCCGTAAGAGGTTTCCCCTCTGTGGTTTAGCCCCATCTGCCCTTGTTTCTGGCTCCTTCAGCTGTGTCAGCTCATGGAGAGATTCTGCACGGGGAAACCTGGAGATTCCTCCTAGTTCCCATATACTGGGTCACTCAGTTCTGCGTCCCTTGAGGTTATCCCACAGGTCACCTTGCACTGAGTCCCGGAACAGGAACAGACTCCAGGCACCAAGGAGGCTGAACTATATATCTATGCAGTATCGTGATCAAGCTCTTGATCTGCAGGGAAACAGGACAGAGGGTTTGTTCTCCAAGATGCCACAAGAATGGCTTTTTTCCTTCCTACTATAACCTGGTCTCCTCTCCCAAATCTATCTCTGAAGTTTCTACCCAGGATTATCAGCTCAGTGTCCCCACCTGAAGCCTCAGTAGGGGCCACCTCCCAGCATCTACACCCCTGGGTGGTGCCAAAGTCTGTGGCGGTAGACAGGATACGGCCCAGTGGCATGGGATGGGCATGTTAGTAGCAAAATTACGGTTGTGAAGAAACAACAAAATCATTTTGTGGTTGGGGAGCAGCCCAACATGAGGAATTGTGTTAACAGTGTTAGGAAGGCTGAGAACCACTGCTGTAAAGTCTGGCATCAAGAATTGCTTTAGAAGCTAAGGAAAAAAAGAAACAGAAATCATGTGTGGTACACGTGTATGAGCACATTTGTGCAGGCGTGAGGGTACGTGGAAACCAGAGGCTGACACCCTCTGTTGCTCAGAGAGGTTCTCTGATTTGTTTGCTGTCTTCTTTTTTGCGACAGGACCTCTCACTGGACCCAGAACTAAATGCTGGGCTCTGGGAAGGAGAAGAGTAAGTCGGGGAAACCTTTGCTTTTCAGTGTGGAAGTCAGGGTGCCACAGCCCTCGGGCCTCTGAGCTGAGGCGTGCAAGCCAGAGGCACGAAAAGTCACAGGTTCCAGGAATTGCAGCAGTCTCTTCTAGGAGGAGGAAACAATGGGGACGAGATGCCTCCCTTCTCATCCTGAGCTCTTTTGTGTCCTTGGCTATTGGGAAAGAGAAATAAAAATGAAAAGAAACATTGATAGAAAACCTGGGAGGCATAGAAAGACATAAAAGAAAAATTAGCCGCAATAATTTTCAAGTCTGTGGCTCACAGAAATTATTGCTCATGTTAATGATTATTCTCATTGTTGGCATATTCCATTGTGTAAATTTTTATCAATTTCTGGCATATATATTATATGTGCACATACATAAACATACACCAAGTTGTCTTGCTGTTTTATGACCTCAGCTCTCTCCTGATCCCCTGTGTCATCCTGACAGGGCTCCTCTCTCCATGGCCCTGCTCCAGGAGGTGGTGCCTGTTCTCCCCTCTCGGGCTCTGCTCACACTCACCACCGCCTCTTTCAGTAGCGCACAGGGGTCTTCACTTTCTGTTGTGCCTCCTGCATGTTTGCTCCTACGCTTCTCTATCTGCCGTCTTAATCAGTGGAGGCCGCCAGTGCCCCTATCCCTCGCCCACCACTATGGCTGGTGACTTATGTACACGGTGCCTGAAGGTATTGCCTTGCAGGGAGAGTTGTGCCTGTGCTCTTTCTTCTCTGTCTTATGAAATGAAATTCAGAGTATTTAGTACTAGTCCCTTATTGTAGAAAGAAGGAAAGAAAGAAAGAAAGAAAGAAAGAAAGAAAGAAAGAGGAAAAAATCCCTGCCCGGTCCCCACAGCACAGTCACAAAATGACACTACTGCCTGCAGCATTTGAATAAGATACAGAAAAAAGTTTTTTTCTTTTATAAAGACAGGATCGCAATGTGTATCCTTGGCTGGCTTCGAACTCACTGAGCTCCATCTTTCTCTCCCTCCTGAGTGTTGGGACTGCCTAATGCTATGTGCCACTATACCTGGCTTCGTTGGGATTTGAAATTTAAATTTACTATGTCTCTGGTTAGGAAACCCAGGATTGGTATCTTTGGTTAGGAAAATGACCTTTAAACACTTGGGGTGTTACTACTCGCTTATCAGCCCCCCACGGGGGAGGTGGAGGCAGGAAGGTCAGAAGTTTAAGGCCATCATCCTCAGCTACAGAGTGAGTTTCAGCCTGGACTACACAAGGCCCTGTCGTAACAGCAAAGCAAAGCAAAACAAACAAAAATGAAGACGAAGAAGATGGCTCAGCAGGTAAAGGCTTTAGCTGCCATGATATCCTCAGATTGATCCATGGGACCCACACTGTAGACCTCTCGAGAGAAGGGATTCCTGCAAACTGCCCTTTGACCTTCATAAGTGAGCTTTGGCACCTGCACCCTCACACTTGTGCTTGTGCACGAGTGTACACACAGAATAAATGAGTATGTGTAATAATAATAAAACATCAGAAACAAGCTGAAAATGTAACCTTCAGGAACAACCTGCCAGTGCCAAGGGTCAGGCTGTGCCTTGCTTACAGTGTGCAGTCAGGAGGCTTTCCCAGGCCTTTGAAAGCTATGCTAGCTCTTCGTTACTGAGATGAAATGCTTGAGACAGGCACCGGTTAAAGAAAAAAGCTTTATTTAAATCACAGTTTTGAAGCCCGAAGTCTAAAATGGGGTAGCGCCAACGGTTCAGTCTCCAGTAGGACATCATAGCAGGAGAGTATTTGAAAAGAAGATATCACATTTGGGGGGTGGGAGGGACAGGGTTTCTCTGTGTAGCCTTGACTGTCCTAGAACTCACCATGTTGACCTCGAACTCAGAGATCTGCCTGCCTCTGCCTCCCGAGTGCTGGGATTAAAGACTTCTGGCAAGAGATCACATCTTTTTTTCTTTTTAAAAAATAATTTATTTAACTTTTTGATTTTTATTTTATGTGGGCTGGTGTGAAGGTGTCAGATCCCCTGGAACTGGAGTTAAAGACAGTTGTGAGCTGTCATGTGGGTGCTGGGTATTGAACCTGGGTCCTTTGGAAGAGCAGCCAGTGCTCTTAACTGCTGAGCCATCTCCCCAGCCCCAAGAGATCACATCCTAAGACAGGAGGCCAGAGCCAGGTTCAAGTGCTCTGGTCAGGCTTCTTCCTCTCTCTACCCTTCACTCCTGACACTGATATTACTTGCACTATCCACTTCCACGATCCAGCAGTCACTCACCAGGGCTCTGCCGCTCAAAGGTCCTCCCACTTCCTAACACTGGGATCTAAGCTTCCCAAACAGACCACACGGAACCTCATTAATGCAAGTCTCATTAATGACACCAAAGGCATCAGAACTGAACATTCCACAGTCCCTTGGCCTTGGGTCCTGGCTAATGAGCGGCTCTTGGACAATCTTCAGTTGGGTTTCCAGGGTGCTCCAAACTCTCTCTACCATTGTATATCTTATACCCAGACGCTTGCAGGCCAGGAAGGTCCCGCTCCAAGCCCCCAGCACTTGTTGCTGCCTGGCTTTCTTTCTGAGGTTGGTGGAGCCAGCGCTGAAGTGGGGGTTGGAAGACAGTGTGATGCTAAGAAGACAGGAAGTGGGGAGCATCCTTCAGAGCACCGTGGGAGTGTGGCAGGAACGCAAAGCCCTTTAAAGGTGATGCCCCCGGGGACAGGGCTGTAATTTCCCCTGGTGAGGTTAGCTGAGCCTTTCTTAGAAAAATTCAGTTTGCCTGAGCCTTGAAGACCTGGGGAGAGTCCGGGGGAGGAGCTGTGTGGAGCTGGCAGGCTGGTAGAAAACTGGGCCCTACTGGTCTCGCTTGATGGCAGCTGCCCAGGTACTTGATGTGGGTGTCTAGCCCTGGTAGCAATGCCCTGTGGCGGAGGCCACCCATCTAGAATAGCCCACTTGGAGGTCCATCTGGTTTCCCATCAGGGAAGGCTCAGAGGACATGATCTTGAGTGCTTCAGTGTGAGCCCGAATTGGTCTCCTTTCTGGCTGACTCCCCTGGCTCAACTCTGAGGCTGGCTGCAGGGTGATGCCCCCTTGACCCAGGGGATGCCTGAGAAGCAGTGATATGTGTGTGGCCTGTGAGAGCGTGTCATGGGTGCTGTGTGGTACTTCCTGGAACACCAAGTGGGTGTGCCTCGGCTTCTTGGATCTGGCACTGGGGGCCTCACAGAAAGAAGGGTACACAATTACAGTAATGACTGCGTGTGGCACCTAGTGGGAGGGGAAGTGGGATCTGAGCCACCCACGGTGTTAACGCGGGCAGTTCCAACCATCCTTTGGTGAATACACTGGAGAGGATGATGCTAATTCGTGGTGGAGAAATCTCTCTGCACCGAGGTAGTCTGTGTGGGAAAGAGACTTGAGGCTCAGGTGTGCTCCTGTCAGGAAGATCCCTCTGTCTTCAACTTGGCTCTGAAGTGTTTCACAAGCATTGATTCCACACCCAGACCATGGTATTTATTATAAGATGATATCTGCGACTGGAGGATGGCTGAATTGGTAAGATGTTTGCTATGCAAGCACGAGGACCTGAATTCAGATCTCTGCCACCACCACCACCACCACCACCACTACCACTACTACTACCAGCAACAACAACAACAAACCAGGTGTGGCCTGGAGGGCCGGTGCAGTGGTTAAGAATGCATGTATACAGCTCTTATGGAAAATCCCAATTTCATGCCTAGCATTGTCTGTAACTCCATCTCCAGGGGCATCTGAAGATACCTTTGGCCTCTGCAGGCATCTGCACTCATGTACACAGACACAAACACACACACATGTGAACAGCAATTAAACAAATTTGAAAAAGAAAAAGCCAAATGTGTGTCTGCACCTCAGTCTGGTGTCTGGGGGCGGAGACAGGGAGATCCAGGGGATAGACCCTGTCTCAAAAACTGAATGGAGGGTGGTGGAGGATGATTCATAGATATTGATCTCTGTACTCCACATGTGCACACATGGGCGAGCTCACCCATTCTTGTATGGGCAAATATACCTGAGTGCACACACCTATGCAACACACACATATGTAGGCATGCACCCATGCATATACTCATGAACACACACACTCACATATGCACATACACACAGATGCACAGCCATGCATACACTCATGAGCACACACACAGGAACACACATGTACACATGCACAGGTACACTCATGCATGTGCACGCACGCGCACACACACACATGCACACAGGTTGTTGTACTACAGAGAAAAATTATTTTTATCTTATAAGTGGCATTATTTAAACAAATATCCAAAGGGGGAAATAATGTATTTTGATGCCTCTACCTTCCTTTAAATTCAGAACAAAGTGCCCAAGAATAGTGGCTCTAGCTTCAAAAGACAAAACTAATAAAACTGAAGGAGAACAGGTCGTCCATTGCCTTGGAGGACACAAGCATTTCTTCACCAGGATGTAGAAGATGTGCACAGGGCAAGGTTCCTCAGGAGGGCTCCGCTGAGGCAAGCATTCTGTTGCTCAGGTGGCACTAGGAGCGTGAAGGGGCAGCCTCGGAGCAGGCGGCATTTGTAAGATGCGAGTGTGACAGAAGGGGCTCTTTCCCAGAACACGCAGAGAGCTCTTACGTTACACACTAGCAGGAAAAGACAAAAATGGCCTGAGGAAATAGGGATTGTTCAGAAAAGGACGTCTGCAGCCCACACGAAGTCCACAGATTAATGTGAGGTAGAGCTGATGGGGGCCGACACTGGGAGAGTCTGGAGTCCCCAAGACCTTCCACTGCTGCTTGGGGTCCTCACAGGTACAACCCGTCTTAGAGTATACCGGGAGTTGGGGGTGACTCCACTGGGGTCCAGGTCAGGTGGTTAGGAAATTCTAGCAAAAAGCACAAAGGCTACACAATGGATGCACTCCACGCCTCGGTACACAGAACACAGCTCAATCAAAAGTTCAGCAAACATCCGGAAAGATTAGGCTGCAAGGGAGTTTTAAATGGGGGTACGACCCAGTGGCAGAGCACCTGCCCAGCTTGCACTTGAGTTTGAGTCCCCATGCTGTAAATAATCCAAAGCAAAAAACATTCTAAGGTCTGAGAAGGGCACCTGGGCAGTTTCTATCAAAACCATTGCAATCCCATCTCTGCTTACTACACAGAGACTTGGACAAGATGAGGTCTTCCAGGCAGAAAGCACAGTTTTGGAGATGTTCATGTACACTAGTAGGAAGCTGTCTGCTTGTGCTTGGTATCTTCTATAAGGGGCTATCACACTGCCAAAGGAGTCAATCCAGATGTTCATTGTCTGTGGATGCAGGTGGTCTCCATAGCAACAGGGGAACTTCTGCCATGGTCTGTGTGCCCTTACGTGTTTTTGTGTCTGGATTATAAGTATGTATCACCTGTAGAAACATACAGATAAAAAAGAAATTATCACCATAAATTGATATGATTCTGTATTATTTTGCAGCTTGCAATGTTCTATATGTTTTGCCACGGTCTTGTCTCCCTGCTTTCCTTGAATTACAGCATCTTAGAGCTGCATGTGTATGTGTGTGTGTACATGAATGGTATATGTGTGCATGTGCTCATGTGGATGTGTGCATGTGTTCCAACTTGTGGAAGGGAAAGATTGACATTATAATCAATCACTTTCGCTGTAAATTTTTTTGAGACAGCGATTCTCACTGAACCTGGAGCTCATTGGCGCAGACAGGATGGTCAGTGAGCTCCAGAGATCTTCCTGCCTCTGTCTCCCAGAGCTGGGATTAAAATGGGCGTTGCCATGCCTGGCTTTTTACGTGGGTTCTGGGGATTGGAAGTCAGGCCCACAGGCTTGCAGTGACCATCCTTCTGGGCCCACCTTGGAGTCCTAACGGTGTCATTAAACTGGTGTCCTGCCATTCACTCAGGACACCTAGAGAACTTTCACCTTCTTGAGTCATGTTGTCTCCTGTGACTTCTTTTCTGGAGACTGTCATCTTGGTAATGGGCCCCGGGGTCATCCCTGTCCCTTCAGGCTGTTAGAGCAAAGCATCACAGCCTGGAGCCTGATAAGCAATTGAACAGTGTGTCTCCTGGTTCTGAAGGCTGAAAGTCTGAGGTCAAGGGGCCTCCAGCATGCTGTGCTGGAGTTCTGGTGAAGGCCCTCATGCAGGCTGGAGACAGCTGTATCTCCTGAGACCTTACCTAGCAGAAAGCAAGCCTGCCCCACAGGGACGATAGAATTCTCGTGTGATAGACCTGGCTGGAGTTCAGTGTCTATGATTCCTCCCTCCTTTCTTCTTTCTTTCCTTCCTTCCCTGTTCCCCCCTCCCACTCTTTCCCTCCTTTTTATCTCTCTGGACTTCCTATCATCTCAAAGATCTTGATTCTGGGCTCCATTTCTTTTTCAAAAAATTCTTCTAAAACTTTACTGAAATGTAAAACTATACCCTTTAGTGAGCCGAGAAAACATTCATGGTAATCATAAAACCTGTGTACTTGTGCACGTGTGTGTGTGTGTGTGTGTGAGGTGCACATACACGTGTCTACTTGTAGAGGGCACAGGCCTTGCTCCTCAGGAGCCCTCTGCCTTATTTTGTGCTGAGACATGGTCTTTCACTGGGACCTGGAACTCACCAGTTTGCCAGGGTTGTCTGGTCTGTGAGTCCAGGAGTCTACATGTCTCCATGTTTCTCCCTCAGTACTAGGATTATAAGTCCGCTCCACCACACCCAACTTTTCACATGGATTCTGGAGACCAATTTAAGTAAGTCCTCATGCCTGTATGGCCAGCTCTTTACTGACCTAGCTACCCAGTTCCTCAAAGGTCAGTTTTCCACGTGAAAATATGTAAGCTGAGCAATTGGTAAAGGTATGTATGTGTGTGTGTGTGTGTAGGAGAGAGAGAGAGAGAGTTGACAGAAAGGGATGCTGCTGCTGCTGCTGCTGCTGCTGCTGCTGCTGCTGCTTAAAGGCTCTCTTTCGGACAACAGCATCCTTGAACGTTTTGGTCGCAAGCTCTTGCACTGCCTCTCATTATTTTTTGACGTAGGCTGGAGAGCTCCTGACTTTAACTGCGCCCGAAGAGCACATGGAAAGCAATCAGCTGATTCACGATTGTCTGCTCCTGAGGCAGATCTCTGGAAAGGTTCTGCCTTTAACCTTGGTACCATCCATGGCATTGACACTTGGCCAGAGTTTCCACCTTGGGAAGGTGTCTTCTGTATCCCATAATTTGCAGGTGGATGGTGTTGGGTGAAATGCTTTTATTCACATGTCAAAATTTCTGCTAGGGGAGGGTAGGGGTGGGATACAGGGGAGATGGCTCAGTATCTAAGGGGCCTGCCATACGAGCAGGAGGACCTGGGCTTCATCCCCCAAATCCATATCCGAAGGTAGCATGGGGAAGCATGGCTGTAATTCCAACACTGAGGTACAACCAGGACAGAGACAGGCAGATTCCAGAAGCCCATTAGCCAGCCAACCCTAGCTAGTTCAGTGACCTTCAGGTTACATGAGAGATAGTGTCTCAAAAGTTTATATGGTGGGACTGGAGAAGTAGCTTGGCGGGTGTAGACCGCCTTGATGGGTTACTCTGTCTAGGGTCTGTAACCCGCCTGGCTGGTCAGTTATTCCAGGGTCACGGAGAGGTACCACCTGAAAGACATGGGCCGATAAGAGGAATGAGGCCAAACAAACTTGTCAAAGCCTCTCTTCATTAGAGTCATGGTTGCAGCTTATATAGCCCCTGGATGAGGAGCTTGGGGGGCTGGGGCACGGGATCTTGCCACGTGGTCCACGCCCGTCACGTAGGCCAAGAGGTTACGATCGGTCAGGTCACCATTCCTTGGTCAGGAAGTCACAAGTTGACCCACCTAGTTCTCTAGATAGTTTGGAATGTGAGGCGGGCTCCGTTAACAGATAGCTCTCTATTAACAGTTAATTTGGGTGTGGGATAGGCTTTGTCAATAAGACTATTCTCAATACAATTGAGAAGTAGAGCTCTCTGCAAAACTCCTCACGGCAGAGCTTCCTGTAAATTTTGGGGGGACATGGCTCCTGACAGGCAGGTAAAGTGCCTGCTGGCCAGGCCTGAGGAGCTGAGTCCCATCCCTGGAAGCCACATCAAGGCGGAGAGAGAAAACCGACTCCCTAAAGGTTGTCCTCTGACCTCTACACATGTGCTGTGGAGCAGGTGTGCACATGCCTACATACCACACACATACAATAACAACTGAAAAATGAATTAAAATTCCAAGTGGAGAATGGCCAGTGATAGGCTGGTGATACCTTATCAACCTCTAACCTCTACATGCATGTGTACACATGCACAAACATTCAAATGTCCACTTGCACAAAACCTACACTCACAAGCACATACACTGCACACAGACACGCCCCCACCACACACACAAACAGAGATGAGCACTGCTGGTAGGACATTGACAAGTTTGGGAATAGGGTAGCCCATGCCCCAAATGGGACAAGCTGGGGGGGGGGCGGAGCTGGTCACAGGATCCCCTTTAATTCTCTTCTTTGGGTTGGACCACACTAGCTCTGAACCCAGAGCAAACATCACCATCTCTTTAACTCTCTCTAGTGTGGAAGGAAAACTATATTCTTGTTCCCCTAGCTCATGAAGCAGGCCGACACCCAGATTTGCCATTGCCAGATCACACCCAGCCAGGTCTGAAGTGCCGCCTCCCCTGAGAGCTGGACTCTCTCATCTCAGCATCAGGGCCTTTAAACTTCTCCTTGAGAATCAGCAGGGTCCGGTTTTGGCTTTTGTGTGTGGCGGATGGTGTTGGCTGCAGAAGGAAGAGGGCAGAGAAAATGCACGTCCTGCCTGCAGTAAGCCCCACATTGTGCAACCTCTGCCTCCAGATAGGGGCTCAGGAAAGGCACACTTCTTCCTGAGGTTGGAGAGGAGTGGGGGCCCTGCCAGGCACTTCCTGCAAGAAGACAAACTCTGAAATTAAAGATACAGCCACCTCCTGAAGGAACTGGGCGGCAGAAGTCAGCCTCCGTGGTGCTCGGTGCTCAGGCGTGTGCAGAGGACAGTGTTACCATGCAATCTGCACCTCTCTTCAAGAGTGCCCCTAGTTAATGCTTTGATTCAAAGCCAGGGCATCATGACCTTGTGCCCTTGGTGGGAGACTACTTCTGTTTTTCCTCCTAGGGAAGTGTCTGCGGTGGGCTCAGCTCTTCGGAGTGAGATGTCCCCTGAGAACCGTGCGGGGTCATTCCCACCCCAACAGTGCTTCTGCTCTCCCCAAGACACTTCAGTTCCTGAGCAGTCAGTTAGGGGAATCTTGTGACTGAGGAGGAAAGGGACCTTGGGGCCCCCTCCACTGCATCTGCGTGGGCCTCCCTGTTCCTACCTCCTTGCTGGTCCCCGTTACAGGGCCCCTTTAAAAGGCCACTGAGAGGACAAGATGTCAGGCCATGGCATTTCCTGTTTGAGACTTTTGGCAGACTCATCATTGTGCGTAGACTGCCTGCCCCATTTGCGTGGTCAGCGCTCTGGGATGGCTTTTCTTTGTCCACTCAGAGTGTCCTCATCCCCCCTCCCTGGCTGGTCCTCATGCCCAGGGCATGCCCCATAAACTCCTTCCCACAAGTATCGTGTCCTGGACTCTGGGTGCCTCGCTCTCGATTCACTGTCACCCCATTGGAGACATAGCCCCTCTCCCACCGCACCACCTCCTGTTTCCCACTGCTCCTCCCTCCCACTGAGGCCTTTTTCACTGGTTTGGTAAGCAGTCCAGAGATTAGTGGTCTAAAGCAAGAAAGCATTGGGCTGCCATGTCTCAGCAGGTGAGAATACTTATTCTACAAGCATGAGGACCTGAGTTCGAATCCCCACCTCTGTAAAAGTCAGGCCTGGTTATGTATGCCTGTAGTGCCAGCGTTAAGGGGTGGAGCCAGGTTAATCCTGGGCACTTTCTGGCCAATTAGCCTAGCCAAAACATCAAGCTACCAGTCCAGTGGGAGACGGGAGCTCAAGAACAATAGGGAAGATACCTGGTGTCCTGCTCTGGTTCCCACATGTATGTGCCTGGACAAACATGCATGCATGGATGTATACACATGCACTCAGGGACTCTGCATAAAATAAAACAAACAAAATTAAAAACTTAAAAATTCAGTCATTAATTATCTCATATGTGCTGTGTGCTGTCGCCTGGTGATCCACACTTGGGGTCCCTAGATGTCCCTCACGCTGGAATTTGATAGCTTGGAAAGTGGATGGCGCATGCACCCAGCAATGGCTGTTAGCTTTCAGTTTTCAGTAGCCTCCAGACGTGAGGTTCTCACATGCCTTTTCCATACTGCTTCAATATCTCAGCACTGCAGCTGGTCCCAAGAGGGCCCACTCCCAGAGCTCCCAGGAAGCTGAGATGCCTCTTAGGACCTAGCCATGGCAGAGCCGGAGATTTTGTCTCTTGGGCAAATCACTGAGGCCAATCCAACTGCAGGAAGTGTTGTGTTGCATGGCTGTGTGGGAGGTGTTGCGATGCATGGCTGTGCGGGAGGTGTTGTGATGCATGGCTGTGCGGGAGGTGTTGCGATGCATGGAGGTGCGGGAGGTGTTGTGATGCATGGCTGTGTGGGAGGTGTTACGATGCATGGAGGTGCGGGAGATGTTGCGATGCATGGCTGTGCCACACCACTTCTGCAGACATATCACTCATTTTCCCTGTAACGCTGCCTTCATCTCTATACCTTCTGCCTCACCACACTGTAGCAGCAAGCCCAGGTCAACAAGTGCCTCAGCTGATGTACTTTTTCCACGCTAATGTGGAAAAAGCAAACGAGCCCTCTCTGATGCATTTGACACAGGATAAAATTCTGTTAGATTGATTGTCAATCAATAACATTTAAAACTTTAAAGTCATTTGATTTTATGTATAGGTGTTTTATTGTATAGGTGTTTTGTCTGTCTGTATGTATGTATGTATGTATGTATGTATGTATACCATGTGTGTTTACCTCGTGTCTTCAGAGGCCAGAGAAGGATATCAGACTTTCTGGAGCCAGAGTCAGTCACAGACAGTTGTTAACCACCATGTGGGTGCTGGGAATAGAACCCAGGTCCTCTGGAAGAGCAGACAGTGCTCTTAACCATTGAGCTACCTCTCCAGTCCCAGCCATAACATCTTAGCAGAGAAAAAAGAACAAATAGCCAAGGTTACTGCTAATTACCCAGAGTCAAGCTGGCCCTGACCCTCATTCATGTTCTTTATCGAATGAGTATGGAATTACATTCCTGGCTCATGCTGGAAACAGCACTAGATTCTAGGATTTCACTAAACAGTGTGCTGCCCTCGGTGCCCTTTGTTGGGGAATTTCCATGTGGTTTTTGGAAGCAAGGACACATATCCTTGATTGAGCATACTTTCTTGTCATGTTATACCAGTTGAGTACGGACCTTGGTTCATTAAATCCAGAGAGAGAGAGAGAGAGAGAGAGAGAGAGAGAGAGAGAGGAGATTGTAGTCAAATCCTTAGACTTTTAAGGCAAGTGCTTTTCTGAGCATCGCCCAGCCCAGAGCCATAAATTCTTACAACGTCACCCAGCTGGCTGTCAACATTTCCACTCAAAACACAGCAAGTGAAGCTTACCGAGCTCACCCCGATTACAGGTGCACGCCCATGCTCCACATCTCACGTTTCCACAGGCTAGCATGCTGTCACCAAGCCGTGGTAATTTCCTGCCTGGTGGCTGTCAGCGGCGCTAATGTCTGCCGCTGCTCCTGACGTGAACTCACAGCAGGAAGGGTTGAGAAGAAGGGATGAAGGAGTCAAGGCCCAGAGTCTAGTCTGCTGGTGGTCCAACACGGGCTCAACAGTCAGTCAAGAGAAAAGTGTGAGAAGAAACTCTGGCCTGTGACTAAGAAGACAGCAAAGGCTGATGAGAGATTGGTGTGAAAAGCTATTGTGCACGCTGCCAAGTTTATTTTTTCTTGGCAAGCAATCACTTCCTGCTTCTAAGAAAAGAGGGCCCCAGTGAACATAAAATATTTCTTACAAAATAGTGTCTTGCTAATCTCAGGCCAGCCACTCAGTAGCGTGATGTGAACTGTGTTTTCTACACTGGACTCCGAGCGGAGAAGTCAAGGCCGAGAGTTGGAGGGAAACTTCGGGAAGTCGGGGTTGGGGGTTGGGGGTGTGTGTCTGGGTATGAAGGTGGGTATTGCTGTACACCCCTTTCTGGGGACATGGGCTTGTAACAGCGGGACAGCTTGGTGGGGAAAAGTGGTTGGTGACACATTCCCCCTGTACTTAGATGTTGGCACGAGTCAGGTATGTGTTTAGGTATTGTGTACATAAGTGCACATGTGTGTGAAAAGGCAGGCGTATTCCGAGTTCAGAGAAAATCTTGGATGTGTTCAGTTTTGGAGATAGGGTCTCTCTCTGGTCTGCAACTTACCGATTCGGCCAGGGCTGGCCATCAAATTCTAGGGATTGCACCTCCCCAGCATGGGTTTTACAAGTGCACACAGTTCTACCTGGCATTTTAATGTGGGTTTTGGTCCATGATAAGCATTTCTGGCTGAGCTTTCTCCCAGGCCCAGGGGTTTGCTTTCAATAAGCACAACTTTGTATCAGGTTAACGGTCCCTCTAAAGTCCTTGTTCTAAGCTGTCCACTTACAAAGGGCCTACTCCCAAAGCAGGTCCCAGCCACAGGTTCTGATTTCAACACACTTTTCGTAGGGAAGCAATTCAGTCCCTGACAGAGGGGATTTAGAAAAATCTTCTTCTAGTCTGTTTCTTTACAGCCTGCATGCCCTGCTAACTAACTTCCCTGAATAGGTGAGTCAGGGTGTGGGAGAAGCTGCTGTAACAAAAGCGCCCCTCCCCTAAGGTGACACCTTCCCGCACTTGCAGCAGGAGGAGACCCAGCAGCTCTCTTTATCCCTCCGACCCACCCTGGAACTCAATGTGCTGGGCCTTCTCCTGTGCCTGTGAACAAGCCCTCTTGATCTGGACCTGCATCCTTGTGCCCTGATAGGACTCCTAGGACTCAGCAGTCCAGGCCCCTCTTGAGCTCCACTTACGGCCTTCCCAGGCACGAGCCTTTGCAGGAGTAGAAGACAAGGATGGTCCTAGTAGGCCTCAGGAAAGACACTGTTGGGAAAAGGTCTCTTGGCACCTGTTTGACTTCTGCTGCTGTGACCGCCGCTGAGAGCAGGGCACATGAATAAGCGAATCTGGGCATAGACTCTGAGGGCTGTGCCTTCCTCAGAGGACACCTCAGGGCTCCATGAAAGCAGGGGATCAGCTGAGGCCAGAGCCTTGTCTGAACTTGCATCCTGCCTGCATCTCCTCCTCCCTTCCCGGCAAGTGCTGCCTTGGAGCCGGGGTCTGCCCTTCAGGACCAACCGGAATCCACTTCAGCTCTGCCTCCGGGAGTCTGCCTGACTGGCACCAACACAATGCCATGGAACGGGTGCACGGGACATGCCTGAGGGGACAGGGAAACCTTTGGTCTCTGCAAGATGCCATATAGGCTCCCCCAAGCCCTGGGAGCTGGCAGATCCAGCCTCCCTCTGTAGCAGTTTAATTCTAGTTCCAGAATGGGACAGGAATAGGGGGCCGAAGACAGTGGGAACCCAGGGATCCCAGCCAGCGCATGTCACACCAGAGCTAGCGCAGTGGTCCCCATGGCCTGAGGTTACCCACTCTGCACCTGGGGCTGCTCTTTGAATGGAGGGTACCGTTTGGAGAGTCCACATTGAATATATTCATAGCCACTGGCTTCTGGCATTCGATGATCATTAGAGCCTGAAGGGGGAGACTAAAAGAAACTTGTGTGTGTGTGCACACACAAAACCCACACATATCGACACCAACCTATACACCCAAATCCACACCCATACATATATGCAAACACACACACACACACACACACATAAACCACATACAACCCATGTACATACATATGCACACCCAAACTGCCCTGTTGCAGCTTGAATGAGCCTTCCAAGCTCATGTACTTTAGCACGTGGTTCCCAGTTGGTGAAGCTCTTTGGAATGTCACACAGCTAAAGAGCTGGTGGAAGCATGTCTCTGGGGGGCAGGCTTTGTAGTGTTAGAGTCCGACTCTACTTCCTGCTCTCCTGACCTCTACTTCCTGTGTGCAGATGAATAGTGATCTGGCTGCTTTCTGACTGCCACGTGGGACTCACGCCCCTGCTGTCATGTCTTTCTGCTGTGATGGGGTGTCACCCTTAGAACTGGAAGCAGAAGCAAATCCTTGACCCTTGCCCTGCCCTTGTCAGGGTATATTGGCACAGTGTGAGAAATGTAACTTGTATGCACTCACATTTACACTTACACCCATGTGTGCCCATCACTCCCAAATCCTCACCCCCACATGCCAATGTATCTACGCACTCATACCCATCCAGCCACACACCTGAATCACATCCGCTCCCATGAACACCCAAATACATACCTGTATGCATACGCACACACATGTGTGCAACATACACAGACCACATATACATGCTATACACACAGGAATACATGCACAAATCACACCTACATGTGCATGCATATACATGCTTCTACACTCAACCCATTGCACATGCACAGCATATGAATACATGCATGCTCAGACACACATACACACACACACAACCTCACATCTAGTGTCACAAGCCCCTGGACCCCTGCTCCTTCTCCTGTCAGCACAGTAGGAGCACTTGCAGAAGTCACAGGCTTAGCTCTGGTATCCAGGACTCATGGAAAGCAAATGGTTCAGCCCTGGGCACAGTGCCAGGGATCCCTGGGTGGCCCCGTTTAGGGTGGCCTCTCCATCTGTGTTCCTCACCCACAGCCACCTGCTCTTTGTCTGACTCCTTGGGGACTTGTTTCAAGCATTCAGAATTGCTTCTGAAATCCTGCAAGGGACAGACTCCTTTGGAAGTGTCCCTGCACCTCTGCAGCTGGGATGCATTGCCAGGGCAGCTCTGCCAGGTACGGTCTGGGGCCCAAGTCTGCCACTGTTCTGTGGCTCCAGGTTCTAAGAGACCCGAGCATGTGTTTGCCACAGCACGCCTGCTCATCCACCTCTCAGCACTGCAGATGGCTGGAGGCATGGTCTGTGGCAGTCAGTAGAGTGTAGAGTGTCAGTAGGCGTCTCCTGTCAAGAACCTTGAGTAGACACTTGCACATTCCTGCTTGGGGAGCCTCACCCCTCAAGGGTCAGACAGCCCAAGGGGTGAACATAGGCAGGGTGGCTCTCTCTGTCAGTAGACACATGTATGGGGCTTTTAGAGACCAGACGAAGGTCATGGGTCTAGAGGCCACTGTATTTATTAAAGGCATACATGAGTCCAAGATATCATGTCAGAGGTCACCATATGTCACCTTTTGACCTCCCCCAGTAAGTTCTGACTGGGAAGTACTGAGTCAGCCTTTGAACTCTTTTATTTTATATTATTTATTTTATATCATTTGGTTGTTGTTTGAGACAGGCTTTCATATATTCCAAACTGGCACTGAGCTTATTATTATGTAACCAAAAATGACCCTGAACTTCTGACCCTCCTGCATCTACCTCCCAAGTGCCAGGATGAGAGGCATGCACCATCATGCCTGAATTTATATAAGTAGGCTTAGTGATGCTGGTTCCTAAGGGCCGCAGGTGACCCTGTACCAGGAGCATTCCTGACTCTCAGAAAACTCACTTCCTTTGGGGGAAGGGATTTCTTTTTCATCTTCCATGGTTGCTTAACCACCCTAATCCTAGGGGCTAAAAATAGAAACACTTTTTATCACTAGGTCTCCATGGTCAGGAATCTGGCACATGTGTGTGGGTAGGTCAGCTGGGCCTCTGCCTGTGGTCCTTGGAGCTGTTGGGTCAGGTTGTAGTCCTTTTAAGGCTTGGTGGGACTTACTTTTAGCATTGCTGTGACAGAAACACGGTGCGAGGAAGGAGCGGCTGACTTTAGCTCACGGTTTCAGAGGGTTCTGCCCACTGTTGCTTAGCCCTATGCACTGCAGCAGGACATCGTGGGGGCAGAGGTGTGTGGAGAACCATCCTTTACCTCTCAGTAGACAGAAAGTAGAGGCCAGGGACATAGAGAAAGAAGCCAACACAGCATACAACCCCCAAGGACACACCCCACTGATTGACTTCCTCCAACCAGGTCCCACATCCTGCCTTCCACAGTCTCCTGGTAAAGGCAGGACTCTATCGAGGGATTAATCCACTCATGGGGCCAGAGCTCTCCTGGCCTAATCATCATGGCTAGACAGAGGCGAGTCTCCCAGATCTCTAAGACGGTGCTCAATCCAATCAAACAGATAAGCAAAGCGAACACTGCAGGCTCTGTATCTCAGTGCAAGCTACTCAAGCAACAGACATCAGTTCCTAAGTTTTGGAGACTAGATATCCAAGAGCAAAGGGTTGACAGATTTGGTGTTCAGGGAGGACCCATTTCTTGGCCCATAGAACCTCTTGTGGCTGTGAAGATGTGAGGTTCTTTGAGACTTCTTCCGTGAAAACACCATAGTAGTCTCCAAGGCTCCGCTTTCGGGAGCCCTTTCATGGGAGCTGGGGGGTCACTATGAATTTTAGGCGTGAAGAATTTAATGTGGGGTCTTGGTCTCCCCATAATAACATGGTGTGTGTGTGTGTGTGTGTGTGTAGGCACAAGTGTGCAATGGTGTGAGTGTGGAGGTCAGAGGACAGTTCTAGAGGATCATTTCTCTCCTGCTACCCTGTAGGATCCAGAGTTTGAACTCAGGTCATGAGACTGCATAAGCACCTCTACCTCCTAGGCCACCTCACCCACCCAGTGTGTCTCCCTGGACTGATGGATGCACCCCATAGAGCTGTTCTCGGTATGCAGATCGGGGCACAGAGAGGCAAGATCCTGGATGGGACTGTGGCCCGGGTGGTAGGATGCTTGCCTAGTATGCAGGAAACCCTGACTTCCATGCCTAGCACAGTTCAAGGATAGCGTGATGGTATCGCGCTACAGTTCCAGCACTCTGAGGTGGAGGCAGGAGGATCGGAAATTCAAGGTCATTCTCAGCTACACAGTGAATTGAAGGCCTGGTTGGTATACATCATGAGACTTAGGCAAGGGGATGGTAGGAGAAAGGGGAGAAGGGAGAGGAGAGAGAGAGAGAGAGAGAGAGAGAGAGAGAGAGAGAGAGAGAGAGAGAGAGAGAGAGAAAAGAGAGACCAAGTTTCCTCCTCTGACTTGCTCAGGATCCAGCAGAGGGGCGTGGCCTTCGTGGGGAAATGGGAAGCTCAGAGGACTCTATCTCTGTGGCTTTGAGGTTAGGTTGGCGGGATTTTTGCTGATACAGTTTCCTTAAAGACGTTGCGGGTTTTCTGTGAAGCTGAGTGAGATCTACTCTATTAGAAAAATGCAATAACCACAGATCTCGAGATACATTTTTCTCTACTCTGGGCTTCTACGACAGCTGAGGGACAGTAGATACCCATGAGCTTCCCTAAGACTGTCAGTAAACTTTGATACACTTGGGAGGTGCATGCTGAGTCTCTCAAAGAGGTCTGCACTCTGCAGAGCTCTTCGGATGCTCTGGTCATCCCAGGGTCTCTACGGGTTGCATAGTGACTTCACTTGTACACACATTAAACATTCATAAATACACGCACACAGACATACACACATACATACACATGCATGTATGCACGCTTGCATTTATCTGAAGTTATGTAAATCTCTGAGCCCAGTGACAAACTGTTTTTACTTCTGGAACAGAGAGGACTTGATAACCTGTTCTGGTTGCCCCATGTCAGAGACTTGCCACATTCCCAGTGACCCTCAGTACTGTGCCATAGACAGCTGTCCTCGGGGGCTCCAGGACATAAGGATGCTGCTTAGGGCTGTCATCAGAGTGACCTTCCTCCCCTTTACATCCAGAGGTGCTAGGATACAAGTCCCATGGAGGGAAGGGGTCCTGAGACCATCCCCGAGGCCACATGTCCCCTCTATGCTGAGTTTTGTTCACAGTGATATCTTGTGCTATGCACACCAACTCTGGCCTCACTACCGGAAGCCGGTGCACAGATTCTAAAGGGAGAAAGACTGTGCTGAGTGGACCTCAGAGAAATCTCTCCCACTGTCAGTGGTGGGACAGGTGGCATATGAGACCAGAATGGGAGCAGACATGAATGCCAAGTCTGTCTGAAGTAGGACGTGCTCTGCTACTGTGGGGACTTTTTCTTAGCTTTGAGTTGAAGACTGCTCACTACCTGGCCCTCCTCACATGCTGTGGCCACTAGCCTTTGGCTTGTGAGCAAATTACTAGCAGGCAGGCTAGGTTGCAAAACACGGGCACCAGAGAACTTGGGATTGGCACCTTCCCCAGTGTAGCCTATCAAGAAAGAAAGAAAACGGGGTGGTTGATCACACCCCCTCATTCTATCTCAGTTACTGCCATGGCTCTACTTCTGGCAACCCCTGGACGACAGAAAACACAACCCATGTCATTAGGGGTAACTGACAGACACCTAGGTATGTGGCGGGCTGGTAGAATGGATGCTGGGCGTCACTCATCAGCTCTCCCATGTCTTTTAGTATCTTTGCTCATGGGAGAGCAGCAGAGACCTGATTGTAGCAGGTTCCTTCCCTGCTATCAACGTGCCCGCACTTGGGAAATGCCAGCCGGTTCATCTCTGGCCAGGTCTCTTGAATCAGTCACCTGAAAAGCACGGGGCAGACACTTTAAAATCGCAGCTGAGGGAGCTGGGGCCACTGACTTCTTCACTGTCAGCTCCTAATTACTAAGGCGAACATGCTATTGGCAGCCTGACAGGAGGGGGAGGCCCGAGGCCTCTGGCCTCCCTTGAAAGATGTGTAGAGCAACGTGGGCAGGAACTGGCTCTGGCAGTTGTCAGGGTTTCCCCGCATGAAAGGGGCCCAGGTACCACTAGACACGGTGTGTGAATTTCTTGGAACTTGCTCCTTGACAGTCAGAGTCACAGGCCTACCTCCTGCCCACAAAGGAGTCTCAAGTTTCCTTGGTCAGCACCAGTCTAAGGGTGATGTGGAGCCTAGCGTCTTGTGTCAGCTTCTCTGCTAAGTCTGCAGCCCTAAATGCAGCTGATGGAAGAAATCCCACGGAGAGACGCTAACAGAATGCTAATGGTGCCGTCTTTACTGCAGATAGATAGGCAGCTCCTTCGACTCCTGGCCTGGCTGGCTGCCTAGCCTGCTGAGGGAAGAAGAGGTTATAAAATTTGATGGGCTAATGGGCTTGCGAGACAGATGGGCTGGCTGGGGCGAACTGGGGAAGGTGAGGGAATGGGCCCTAAAGGTCATGACCTGAGCAGCTTCCAGACGCGTCCTGCGCTCTGGGAATACGACACACGATAGCCACCCGGGAACTCTTTCCAGAGGAGACTTGGAGACAAGCTGACTGCAGTGACCGCCATGATAGCAGAGCCATAAACACTGTGTTAGAAGGTGCGACGATGCCAAGGCTGCTTGAAGGGAGAGGGGGTTGATTGTATCCCCTATAAAAAGTCTGTTTAGCTTTTAAGCAAGCCCCAGACTGCGTGTCTGTAGCACACTTTGAGTAGCAGAATTTTGACAGTGGCCTGGGAAGGGCTATGGCTCCAGCTAGCCCAAACCTATATGGAGATAGTGTTGATGCTGTCTGGATCAGAGGGAAATGCAGGGGCAGAAGAGGCCACGCATGGCTGTCGATCAGTCATCTGGAGGACATGAAGTACATGTATGTGCGGTCCTTCCTTGGCCATCCCCCGTCTATTCCTCTTCTGACCATTTTTCTGCTCTCAGTCCATTCTGCGCCTGCCACTGTGCCAACCTATCAGCTTTTCTACCTGAGTGGCTGTCTAGGTTTTGGGCTCCACGTTGGCCCTGGCTAGGCTTTTGAGTTGGGCATCCAAAGTGACAGCAGACCAGACTACCCTGGGGGATCCTGACTTGGGTTCGTGAGAGTCTCTTCTTTAAAGACTGGTTTCTGGACTGGAGAGATGGCGCAGTGACTGCTCTTTCAGAGGACCCAGATTCAGTTTCCAGCATCTGCATGGCAACTCATAATTGCTAGTCACTCCCATTTCAGGGTTTCTGACACCTTCACAGAGACATATGTACAGGGCAGGCAAAAAATGAATGTGCATGAAATAAAAATAAATAAATTAGTTTTAAAAAAGAACTGATTTCCAAGTGGACTGACTGCATATGAGCTGGAAGCAAGCGGAGCTGCAACCCTGGCTCAGTCACCCTCGCAAAGGTCTGACATACACAAGATCCAAACTGACTTTTGGACAACAGAGGAAAAAAAGTCAAAGCTAACATGTTTGGAGGAAGACTGAAGGCAGAACTGCGTGTTAGTGTAAACCACAGAAGCTGGGGTGACTCTCAGGAGACCTTTGTATGTGCTGATAAGGGAAGGGTTAACTTAAAAGTATTAATGGGAAACATGTATGATTGAAAAGACATAAGGCAAGTGCTTCACCCCTGAACTCAGGAAGAAGATGAGA
This sequence comes from Chionomys nivalis, assembly GCF_950005125.1. Classification (NCBI taxonomy): domain Eukaryota; kingdom Metazoa; phylum Chordata; class Mammalia; order Rodentia; family Cricetidae; genus Chionomys; species Chionomys nivalis. The sequence goes on along the minus strand of NC_080098.1, from coordinate 66,377,996 downwards.
ACAATAAAAGACAAAGAAAAGGAAGGAGAAAAGAACACAGGAGATCATGAAACATTATGTAGTAGAGGTTATTAGATCCACCAATTAGGGACCATGAAATCCAGGTCCAGTATTTTGGGAATAACCCTTGACATACCCCGCACATACTGAGAACTTGACACAAAGAGAGGCCAAGTGATAGGAATGGCAGGGTTTCAATTGGGAGATCCATCAATTTCCTTCCCATATATTTGAAAACACAGGTAGAATTGATTTTTTTCCCCTCAGAGAAAAACAAAAAACAAAACCAAACTACACGAACGAAGTGATGTAGACTCAAAATCCACACGGAGCACAACGGAAGAGCAGGAGCTGACCTCCACATTCCTGCACTGTCCTTCAGAAGAATGGAAGGAAAGGGTTTTACTCGTTAGTCTACAAAAACTTGTTGGACAGGAGAGTTTGCACTGGGGGTAGGGGCAGGAGGATCAGAAGAAGTTCAAGGTCGTTTGGACTAGGCAGTGAATTTGGGGCCCATCTAGGTTCTAGGAGACTCGGTTTCAAAACAAAACAGGAGACAAAACAAAAACTAAGTGCCAGCCACAAGGAAATGTAAGTTAGGAGTTCCGTCATAGCATCGTTGAAAGTGTGTACAGTCTTAAGTGATGTTAAAAGATCACCACTGTGCCCTTTGTGGCCCCAGTGCAGATGTGCCCATCAGTATCTCAGAACAAAGAGTTAAGATGAGGCCCCACGGGAGTGGGTGAGGCTCTAATCCAGCAAGGCTGATAACCTCATAAAAAGAGGGGAATCTGGGCACAGTCATTTGACAGGGAGAATGCCGTGTGAAGACAGAGGCAGGGATTGGACAATGCGTCTCCAAGCCAAGGACAATAAAGATTATGGTAAACCCCAAGAGGCTGTCACAGGTTGAAGACTCTTCCTCCCAGCCTTGCGAGGAATTAACCCTGCCCACACCTTGGCCCTGGAATCTGGTCTCCAGGATGGCGAGACAATGGGTTTCTGTGGTGTAAGCCATTCACTTTGCTTTCCCAAAGCACCCTGGCAAACAAATGCACCTACATTTAGGACACTAAAACACATTTACTGAAAGGTCTGAATTGATGACCCTAGTGGCTAACGGGTTTGTCTTGTTATAGCACACCTTACTTAATTCAGATCCCCCCAGTCCACCTACATCCAGATGCCGGGAACATGTCTCTATGCACCCAGTTCTTTTACAAAACTAAAAAAATATGTTATTTTGTGGATGTGTTGTCTGCAAGGATGTCTGCACACCACAAGCTTACCTGCTGCTTTTGGAGGTCAGAGGGTCAGATTTCCTAGATCTGGAGATATGGACAGTTATGAGCGGCTGTGTGGGTGCTAGAAACTGAATTCTGGTTTTCTAGAAAAGCCCCTGATCTTCTTAACTATTGAACTATCTCTTCAACTCCAACCCAGTGCTTTTATAGCAAAGAAAGATGGGAGGTGAGGATGAGGGAATCTTCAGAGATGTGCAGATCAGGTGGCTTGGTGAAAGCAGACAGCAGCAAACAGGCCTTGTCTTAAACAAGCTGGAAGTAAGGGAGGTGGCCTCTGACCCATATCTATCCCCATGCACAACACTCAAGTCCAAATGGATCAAAGACCTCAACATAAATCCAACCACACTGAACCTGATAGAAGAGAAAGTGGGAAGTAGCCTAGAACACATGGACACGGGAGATCACTTCCTAAATATAACACCAGTAGCCCAGATACTGAGAGCAGCAATTAATAAATGGAACCTCCTCAAACTAAGAAGCTTCTGTAAGGCAAAGGACATGGTCAATAAAACAAAATAGCAGTCTACAAAATGGGAAAAGATCTTCACCAACCCCACATCTGACAGAGGACTGATCTCTAAAATATATCAAAAGAACCCAAGTGTGCTCACACACAAACACCTGCAATCCCCCACCCCCATACAGATAAAGGTTAAAAAGAAAAAAAAATTCGAGTGTGCATGTGGGATGTACTGTCATCTTGGGTGGAAAGGCCAAAATTATTAGACCAGCATTGTCCCTAATTCAGTATTTAAAATCTCTGTAGTTGGGAAGTGGCCACTTTCGCTTTCACCTCTGCACAGGGCCCCCACTCAAATGAAATTTTGCTAGCTTTGTCTAGCAGCTAGCTCCATGGTTAGGATACTGCCCTTGGGAAAGCATCTGTCAGTCAGGAAGTTTTCCAGAAGCATGGTCTGTGCTTGGAAAATAGTTGCAAGTTTCTGTGCAGATGGGGAGATAAATGAAGGTCTATATGCAGTCAAGGATCCAAGTCATTGGTTAAAGTCATAAGATGCCTGTGTGTGTCATGGCTTGGGAATGTGACACAGCATAAGATTTTCAATAATTCGAAGAGACTTGCCAGGTATGCAGGTGTTGTCCTAAACTGTCAGGTGGATAGGTGGTCCTGTGTCCCTCCTAAGGTGGGGGCTGCCCACTCATCACCTCCCAAATAACCCCCCCACACTAGAAGACTGGAGAATTTCCAGGAGCAGGAAATTCTAACAGGAGCTCTGCCATTGGCACTGCCTTCGGGGATAAGATCTGGCTATTTGAATCTGTCCTGGTCTGGTTTGGTGTGGAGACTCGGGTAAAGGATTGATGCTGGGGTGATAGTTCCTTAACTGGTTTATTTGTAAACTTAAAATCTGCATGTGTATTTGTATGTGTTCCTGTGTGTGAGTGCAAGCGAGGGTGTGTGTGTGTGTGTATGTGTGTTATGGTGTGTGTGCGCGCTCTCATTGTGTGAGGCCGAAGATAACCTGTAAGCTTTGGTCTTTGTTTTCTAGTTTATTTAAGACAGCTGCCTGTTTGTCCTGGTGTATGCCAAGCTGACTGTGGCCTTCTGGGGTTCTTTGGTCCTCCTCACATCTTGTCATAGGATCCCTCGGATTACAGATATGTGCTGCTGTGTGTGGCTTTACATAGGTTCTGAGGATTTGCATTCAGGTCCTCATGTTTGCTTGCCAAGTGCTTTCCCTACTGAACCGTCGCTGTACTGCGACTGCCAGGCCTCTTGCTCTGACATTTCCCACATGGCTTCTGCAGAAGCCTTCATCCTTCTCTTGCTCCTCTTCCGGCCATAAGCCTTGGCTGCTCTTTGGCTACCCAAACCTGGAAGTTTGAGATTCCAAAGGGTCTGCTCTCCTCCCACTGCTGACCTAAAGCCAGGAGGACTGCCTGGGGCCGTAGCTCCACCTCTAGCTGGGGAGCCAAGCTTTCTCTCCTAGTCTCTCGTATGACCTTGACTTCTCATTCTAGATTTCACCATTCAGAACACCAGGGCTCATTTACACATCGCTTTTGAGACTGCCTGTTTCTTTCCTTTGGGCGACTGTAGGCACAGAATCTGGGACCTTCGTGTTGTCCCATATTTTATGTTTCTGTCTCCACCATGAGTCACTTTGGTCCTGGTGGTTCTCTGGCTGAATCACAAGTCAGACAGTCAGTCACTTTGGTATGCATCTCAAAACAAAGAGGAAACCAGGTGTGGTGGTGCATTCCTGCAATCCCAGCACTGTTGAGGTTGAGGCAGGAGGATGGTGAGTTTCAGGCAAGCCTGGGCTACATAATTAGAACCTGTTAAAAACAAACAAACAAAATCAAAATTTCAAACCCGAACTAGAAACAAATACCATACAAAGCCCACAATATCCAAAGCAAAAGAGCTATTTTTGCCGACTTATACATTTGAAGTAGAAATATTTGAAAGGATTTACACCAGAAAACTCACAGAAATAACTGCAGGAGGAGACTCAGCTAAGGAAGGAGGGAGGAGGACAATAGAGGGGACCTTTTTGGTGTGTGTGTGTGTGTGTGTGTGTTGGAATTGGACCTAGGGTCTTACACATGGGAAACACAAGTTCTACACTGAGCTACACACCCTACCCACAGGGGTTCCTTCTTACTTTATGTACCTCAGCTTGACTTTTCCTTCTGTAAGCAAACATTGCTTTCAAAGTTTAAAAACTCAATCCAATCTGTGGATTTCTGAGCACTTGCTTCCCCAGTGTTTTTAGTTCAATAAACAGTGTTTGCTCAACAGCCATCAAGTTCAACACGCTAGACCGGGTGCCAGCAACACAATAAGAGCTACGTAGAATCAGACAAAGCCTGGCCTTCATGTTGCTTATATATACACAGATAGCATTTCTACTCATATTTTCAAGGGGGAAACCAGACGTATTGTCTCTGTTTTATATTTTATATGTCTATGTGTGTGTACATGCTTCACTGTGCGTGCGTGCGTGCGTGTGTGTGTGTGTGTGTGTGTGTGTGTGTTCCTGCCTGTGGAGACCAGAAGACAAACCTGGCTGTCATTCTTCACATGCTGTCCACCTTGCTTTTTTTTTTTTTTTTTTATGACAGAGAAGAAGCATTCAAACTAGGTGGTGGTGGTGATTTCTGGCCAGCCCCTTGAGTGTGGCTATTCCAAACCCGAAATGAAGCGATTTGCATCTATAGTGAAGGCCAAAGCTCTCCTTAGAGCCTCGTGGAAATAGGGTGCAAATTTGGGATCAATTCAAATTCAGAGAGCCCTGGGATTCCAGCCACGGGCTCCTTGGTAAACTTCTTAGAAAGCATGTGGAGGTCAGGATCAGAGTGGGTGGTTCGGTGGGAAAGAGCACCTGCTGCCAATGCAGCAAGACCTAGGGTTGGGTCTCTATCACCCGCAGGAAAGCAGGACATGGGGCATGTCTGTGCATACCTGTAATGCCAATGCTGTCGGGTGAGGGTGGAGACAGGAGGATCACCGGGTCTTGCTGGCTACCAGCCCAGTAGAAAAATGGAAGTTCTAGCCATAGTGAGAGACCGTCTCAAGGGGATATGGCTTGGCGTGGTAGAACAGGGCACCTGATGTCCTTTTCTGGTCTTGTCCCTGTACGCAAAGGACACTGTACACAGCTGCACATGCACCTTCCAGACACACAAATCAAGACAAGACAAGACCACAACACTGCTTTCATGCCATCAGTAGCAAATTATGCCAGCCTAGAATGGTTAAGATAGGAAAGCAGCTACTGGGGTAGGTTTGAAAACTCCAAAACCAAGGTGGATAAAAAAGATACTGTCTAAGAAATGTCACCACCTCCACAGGCTGCTCAAGGCAATGTCTGCAGTTGCCAATGCACTCTCAGCTGGGAGCTTAGCCCAGGGGTACAGTGCTTGCCAGGTGCGAACATGCCTTCTATCCCTAGACTGAAAAGTAAATAGATAAAAATAAAAAAACAGTCTAAAGTGCTGGCAGGGGTAGCCCCAGGCAGAATCTGCAGAGCTCCCCTTGAGAGTGAGAGAAGGTACCGCACCCTTCTGGCATCCATGTAGCCCCTTTGCCCCTGCTCCCACTGCCTGCTCTGGCTGTCAGATGGCACAGCCATGCCCCGCTGTCTGAGAGATGCTTGACAAGCAGGCTTTCTGAATCGTCTGTGGAGGGACCTTGCTTGGGAGAGTTTGGATGGCTATCACCACGTTATCAGATGTCGCCTGGACTCTGAGGTTTTCTGTTTCCATTCTGAGGGGACAGAGGTCACACATAGCCAGATGGGGCTGCTGGAGCAAGACTGAGGCTTGGGTAATGCAAGGAGAGCTTTCCGGGCTTAGGATAGAGACCTCACCTAGGAGCAAGGCCTGACTTCCTTGGCTAGGGGATAGTTTTCCTTCTGAACTGTCAAGATTAGTCTCTTGTCTCTTCTGATCCTTTCTTAGGGAACTGCATGTGTGTCTACATGGGAATAACCTAATGTCTCCAGGCCCCATAGGATGGTCCCCAGATCATCATCTCGTGAGACTGTCTGACCCGGGGCACTGCACACAGCCACAAACATCTGTCATTGTCTAAAGGTCCTCAACCCAAATCAAGGGGTACGAAGGGCTGCTTTAAAAGGTAACAGTCTCTCAAGCTTCAGGGCTAGTGCTGAGACACACGATTCTGTCTCCTGACAACTCCAGTTCAGGGTGTGTGGGGTGTGGGGTGGCATAGTCTATACGGTGTGTGCCGGTTTAGTGTGCATGCACAGTGTGTCTGTCTCTGTGTGTGTGTATTATGTAGATGTGTGCTGTGCGTGTCTGTAAAGGGTGTGTTTTTCTGTAGTGTGCAGTGTGTATGTGGTATGTGAGCGTGAGGGGTATGTGTCTGCATAGAGTGTGTCTGTGTAGTGTGGGGTGTGTTGTATGTTATGTGTACGAATGTGTAGTGTATATATTGTGTGTTGTGCTTTGTAGATTTGGTTCATGGAGGAGACAGGATCTATCGGTCACTGGGGCAGAGTTCCCCACACACCGCAGCTCAGGGTCAGGGCAGCAGGCCCACAGTTTATTTACCGGGCATGCGCTAATAGAGTCAAAGAGCAGAGGGAGGTGAAAAGCAGACTGGAGTTTTTAGACGCTCAGTTTCCCGTCGAGTGGGCTGTTAAGTTTAGGAAATGTCAGTGGCCTGCTTCCTGTGATCCTGGGGCAGTCCATGGTGGTCCTCACAGGTGGAGTCGGTTCACTCTGTGATTGGGTATGCAGGTACAGTTTGGCCTCACAGCGGGGTGGTGGTGACACCCCTTTAGGTCAGGGGCTTCATGGGTGTCAGCAGTCGCTGGCCCACAGTTAGTTTTCAGTCGACGTGGACGCTTGTGTTCTGCAGCCCCCTGGGAGCTGCCCTGGCAGGGGAAGCTGGGCGGGCCTGTTGGCTCTGTCTTTCCCTTCTCTGCAGCTGTGCAAGCCTAGGCTATGTCTGGCAGAATCAGAAACTTGGCTGGTAGATTAGGGGCTCTCCCTAGTAACTGACAGAACCATTCGTGCCCCTTAGGCTCCTCCAAGCAGCTGAGGCGTTTGATGGCTGCCATTTGTCTTGGTCTAAGAAGGTTTCAGCTTGCGGCTCCGAATGCTTGGGTCTCTGGAACTTCATGCATGGTACCTGAGTTTTTTCTTTTTTTCAGTGGGGTCAGTGGATGCTCTGGTTCCAGAATTTGTACAAGAGATCACTGCACACGTGCTAGATACAGAGTGTCATACACACGGTTAGAGACCTGGGTGGAAGGAGCCCTTCTCTCTGCTCATCAGAATCGGCTCAGACGTCATGAAGACGTCTCTATGTCAGGGGGGTCAAGGTTCTTAATTGCCTCTCACTCTGGATGATTAACGGCCACAGCTGCCAGAGCTCTGGCTTCCTCATTCGTCCTTGTCTAAACCCACGCTCACTTCTCCTGGTGACATTGCGTTCAGGTGCCTGCTCTCCATGCTTGCAGCGCCCAAAGAAAGCCCCCCCGCCCCACGCCGCCGCCAAGTGTGATGTCTTCCATGGCCAGCTGTCCCAACTTTTCTTAGTGTGTGTCTCCACAAGTCCCTTCAGGGCCGTCCCTCTCTGGAATGACCTTTCAACTTGATGCTGATCTCATAAGCATTCCTCCACAGGCTGGTTAAACAGGGCAGCCACTCGGTGCAATGCCCCATGCTTTGTGACTACTGCAGCCATACAGGGTCACAGAGAAGATGGCACACACCCTAAGAATCCCCAGAGCAGTCTCTCTCTCTCTCTCTCTCTCTCTCTCTCTCTCTCTCCTCTCTCTTCTAGGCCTGTGTTGTCAGCTGCCAGTTCCTGGCCTAGGTGGTCGGCCAAAGGTGGAAGGTGCCGTGTTGATCCGAGTGTAGCAGGGTGTGGTCTCTTCACTCTCACTAGAATTTGGTGCTTGGCTGGTCTGTCTCAGCTTTCTCTCCCTCCACGCATGCTCGGATCAGCTGTGGGGGACTCCCAGGGTTTGAGGAAACAGACTGTGGGGTGTAAGACCTTTGTCTCTAACAATTTTAGGGCTGAACGGATCCCTCTCTCAGCGATGAGTATGGAAACCATGTTGAGTTAGGCATTCAGCTGAAGGGGAAAAGCTCCCTGGCTGCAAAATTTTTCAGGCTTTTCCTTTCTTCTCCCTCTTTTTGAGGCAGGGTTTGTAAATCCATTTTTAAGATTAGCTCCCACAGTGACAGCTCTTTCTGCAGCACCAGTGTGTGCAGGTGGAGGAAGGACTAGGGGGCGGCACAGGAAACAGGCAAGGGTACAGACAAAGCCTGTAGGGTCTGCAGAGAGTTAGGAAGAATGCCTCTTCCGGTGTGACTCAGCGGGCCTGGGGGCCAGCCCGCCCGAACAATCAGAGCTGTACAAATCCCACTTTGGTCCTGAAAGCTTTGTAAAGGCGGTTTCATCTCTTTTCCTCCTTAGTCTTTGGGGACAGTGGGTGGGTTTTCTTTGAGAAGGGAACAAAACTCGCGCGCTGCCTTTCTGGACACTACAGGGAGCCCCTGTCCTCTCAGCATGCTCCCGACAGACACCAGCCATAGGGTAGCCGTGCTTGGGTTTTCAGAGAGTGGCTACTCTGCCCTCATTCGCCGACAGCTTGGCTTGTTCATGGGCAGGTATGCCCTACAGTAGGTCAAGTGAGGCTCTCTGCTGGAAACAGCCTTTTGGTGTGGGGAGAAAGGTCAGGTCCGGCGGCTGTCATGAGGACCTGCTGAGATGGTTTAGGTAGAAGTCGACATGTGAGCAATTCTTTTTTCCTAGTGAATCATTCCTGGGGAATTTGTTTTCCAGATCATGGGGAATTTGGAACAAAGAGGATGATCTAGTGTTTTCTTTCTTTTTTTTTTTTTTTTTTTAATATTTATTTATTTACTTATTATGTATACAATATTCTGTCTGTGTGTATGCCTGCAGGTCGGAAGAGGGCACCAGACCCCATTACAGATGGTTGTGAGCCACCATGTGGTTGCTGGGAATTGAACTCAGGACCTTTGGAAGAGCAGGCAATGCTCTTAACCTCTGAGCCATCTCTCCAGCCCCGATCTAGTGTTTTCCAAAGGCTGTTTTCTCCTTCCCTGGCCCTGTCTACCTCCATTGCAATTGGCACCACCCAGAGGTGGGGATGCTGGGAAGTAGCCTTTGTTGTGGCTTCAGGTGGGAACACTGAGCTGAACCTGGGTAGAGATGGCCAGAGGTGGACTTGGGAGAGGAGACCAGGTTACAGTGGGGTCTTTGTCAATGTCCCTCTGAGGGCCTAGGGGTTGGTGCTGTCACAGGGTAATACCCCTGTCTGCATTTGAAGGTTTCTCTGTGTAACAGCCCTGGCTGTCCTGGAACTCTCTTTATAGGCCAGGCTGGCCTTGAACTCACAGAGATCCACCTTTTTCAATTTCTAGTGCTGGGATTAAAGGCACTTGTAACCACGCCTGGCTTAAAAGGAGATTCTTATCCTGAGGCAGGACAAAGACAGACAGGTAGGTGATCAGAACAAGGAGCAAATGGAGGCTCGGGTTGGTTTATTTTGAGACAGGGTCTCCCTAGCCCAGGTGGCCTTGAGTTTGGTTTATAGCCTAGGATAACCTTGAACTTCTGGTCCTCCTGCGTTTGGGAAGTCCCTAGCACCACCACACTCGATTTATATGGTGCTGGGGATCGAACCCAGGACTTTGCACATACTGGGCAAGCACTCAATCAACTGAGCTGCAGCCCCAGACCAGTAGACTTGGTTTTGAAGGTAGTAAAATGTTTCATGGTTCCGTAATGAACAGACACAAGTAGTAAGCACTTTAATTTGCTGATGGAAGACAGGAACACGTGTGGAAAATTCCCACTTGTAGTCACAGTGTGGCATGCTCTGGATACAGGAGCATGTGCAGCCCGAAGGGAAAGCAGCCACCGTCACGCAGGTCCCCAGCTTGGAGGAGGCTGATCTGCTGCAGAGGCTGCTTCCAGGCTCCCTCAAACCGTCGATGCCAAGTTCAGCTTTTCAGGCTGTGGGGTAGAGACCTCACGATTTCCTGGTTATTGCAGTAGGCTACTCATGGCTCCAGCTGTGCATGTGCTCTGCTCCTTGCCTGAGAGGCCCCTCCACAGCCTTCCCACCTCATGGCGTCTTTTTCTGCAAGTAGTGTGTGAAGGGCTCTTGTCTTCTCCTGAGGCCGTTCAGCTCATCATATCCTTTCTGGATGACCCCGTCAACTGATTTGGAACATCTAAACTGTCGAGATAGCTTTGGGGCAGAGCACTTGCCCTGTACATGTGAGGCCCTAGTTCAATCCCCACCACCACCACAAAAATAATAAAAATAAGTAAAGGGCAGTTGAGAGTATCCTTTGTGGTTCCATCTTCTATCTGCTAGAAGCAAGTCCCAGGTTCAGTGACCTTCAGGGAAAGAGGTCACATGAGGTGGGTCCCTGGGAAGTGAGACCTGCTGAGGATCCACCCATCCCTGAGGTACCAGGTTAGGTTGTTCTCAAGAGCAGTTTAAGCAAGGCTGAGGTGGCCTTGAGACAGGCCTAGGGCCATTTTATACACCCCCAGCTAGTTCACTGGTCTGCAGCTGTCCATCAACTTCCCAGACCCTGGTTTGTGAGAGTTCATTGTGAAAACCCATCAGCTCTTTGCACAGGTCACTCTGGAGCCATCAAAGTTGGAGGCACAGGAGCTGCTCCAACAGCTCCTGCCTGCTTTCTAGGGTCCTCACAGGAATGCTTTCCTTTAGTCCCACTGAGCTGTCTGACCTACAGATTCTTTGCCCCCACTTCTACCCCACCTCAGATGCCATAGCCTTCTTGTCTAGACTCTCTTACCAGCTCCACTACCAGCCAAGCTCTTGCTCCCTTCATTCCCATGACTCCCAGTGGATCTGCTGGGAGAGAATCCTGCTGGGTGCACAGTGCCAGCGCACTGTGGCCAGAGGCCAGGATGGCTACATCCTCATCCAACTGCCATTGCTCCCTGCCTGTTCCAGGGGCTTGGGGCTTGTTATCCATGTTCGTGTTGCCTGCACTGGGGAGCATGAAGCATGTGGACGTTCACGGAGATACAGGCAGCCAAACAAGAGTTTGATGCCCATGGATGGGCTTCAAATCCCTCTGATGGTCACTGGGCATGGTACCTCTCCCCCAAAAGCACAAAAGACTCTGAGAAGGGTTGCCCCCAGACTTCTATCTGCAACCCCAACTCTTCTGGACCTTCAGGTCCCCACTGTAGTTTGGTAGCAGGGCTGAAGAGCCAGCTTCTGGCAAGACATCCCTGTGGCCTAGCTCCTGACCTCTGCAGCCTCACATCCCCTTTCCCATGTTCCCTGGCACTCTGGGTAGACCGGTCTGTACCAATCTTGGTCATAACTGCAGATAGTTTGTGTTCTGCTTCGCTGTCAGCCTGCAGGCTTCCTATAGGCAGCTGGAGGCTTCCCCGGCACTTGTCCATCATGGGTACCTGGATGTCTGTTGAATGACTAAATGAAGGAAAGAAATTGTGTTCATGAGGCGAACTGAATTGGCTCTTGTTGCTCTTGCTTTCCCCCAAACAGGATAGTCTTTGCTAATGTCTAATCGTGAGAGATACTGCAACCTACACTCTTCCTGAGTCTGCTCCTCTTTCTGTGTGCTGTGTGCTGTATGCATATGTGCATGTTCATGTGTGTGTGCCTGTTGAGGCCAGAGATCAACATAAGTGGTCTTCATCATCTCTTTTCACCTCATTTTCTGACACAAGGTTTCTCACTGAGTCTGTAGCTCCTTGCTTCAGTTAGATATTGTGGTCAGTGAGCCCCAAGGGTCCCCGTGTCTCCTCTCCAGTGCCTCTGCACCCAGCTTTTACGTGGGTGACAGGGAGTTGAACTCAGGCTCTGATGTTCATCCACAAAGCACTAATCCTCCGACCTATGCTGGGTCTTCATTATCTAAGATGTTGTCAGGAGGTGATCGGAACCACAGCAGGGATTGGCTAGGCCTAGGCTTTAAGTCTGTTTTAGTTAGTCACCCTTTGGATGTGTGGCCCCTGTACCTCTGGCCATAGCTCACTTCCTTCCTTTTTTGTTTGTTGAGACAGTTTCACCTAGCTCAGGCTGGGCTCCAACTTGCTATGTGGCAGAGAATGTACTTGAACTTGTGATCCTCCCCTCCCTCTAATCCCAAGTGCCTGTACGTGCCTGTACCACCTTCCTCAGGAGGTGCTTGGGGCTGGATCTAGGCATCTGCATGTTAGGAGAGCCTGACCTCCCTCAGTTTACTTATTTATGAACATGGAGTTTAGGTTGGCTGTGACCCTGCGTCAAAGCTCTGGCAAGGGCTGCTGTGCAGTGGCTCAGTCAGCAGACTCACAGCCGTCTCAGGCTGCTTGTCGCAGGCTTGGCCCTCAGAGGCCGATGCTAATGACCAGAGAGTTTCAGGGCGTGGAGAAGCCTGAGAGCTGAGGAGAACCCTGGACGGCGGGGTGGTATTAAGCTTTTGGACTTAGGCACTGGGTCGGTTGGCAGAAGATGCAGGTTTGTGGAGTAAGTGACAGAGAATCATGAAGCCCTGAAGTAAAGCAAACAGCTGGTTCCTGCTAAGTCTTAACCAAGGGGGTGGGGTGGATCCCCGACATAGTCCAGGTTTTCTTTACCCACAGTCATTCATTTATTTATAATCAAGGACAGCTAATCCCGCACTTATGCAACTGTTCCATCCCAAAAGGTCTTTCTCAACTTGAACTTTACAGGAGGAAAGGAAAAAAAAAAAAAAAAGAACAACACTCCACTATGTATTCTTCTCAACGTTGCTTGCTTGAGATTTAAAGGGACAGAGCAGTAATGTACACATGCCCCTTATGCCTGCAGGTGAGTTCTAAATTCCTGGGTTGTAGAGCCAAGCTGAGTACTTGGAGCGGAAGGGAGGAGGGCTTGGCCATGTTCATACTTTAATCTGTTTCATGCTGCCGTCCAGGTCCATGTGTGTGTGTTGCTATGCACACACACATGCATGTGCATGTGTGGGTCTGGGTGTGCACATGTGTGTCTGTACGTGAATGCAGAGGCCAGAGGACAATCTTCGATGTCGTTCTTCATGTGCCAGCCATCCAGGGTTTTCAGACAGACTTTCTCACTGGGACCTGGGACTTAGCAATCAGCCTAGGCTGGCTGGCCAGCACCTAGGGGTTTGACTGTCTCCACCTCACTAGAAGTTACAAGTCCCTGTCACCACACCCAGCCTTTTTGCTTGGGCTTGTGTCAAATTCTGGTCCTTCTGCTCGTACAGGAGCACGTTCCTGACATCATCTCCCCTGCTCTGGGTTTGTCACTTTATATCAGAGCTGCTGAGTGGCTCTGCCATTTTCAATCAAGCTTCCTCCAGGCATGCCCAGCATGCAGAGGAGCAGCTATCCCTCCAGGCATGTCCAGAGTGCGGCATTGCAACTACAGGTTTGTGAATAGTCAGGACAGGTCTGGGGTCACACTCCTCTGCATGGTCCAGTCCTTGGTCTCATTTCTAGGGAGCTTCTGCGAGGCAGCAGATGCTTCTCTGCTTCCCTCTGGGACTTTGCTGTGTGCTGAACTGTTGTTACCTGTCCAGACCACGGTCCGCCTCTGCTCTGTGCCCCAGCTTTGCTTTGTTACTCTGTCCTCCTTTGGGGGTCCAGTCAGACACAAGCTGCTGGGAGTGTGACATCTGGTCTGACCAGTGGCTGTGACTCTCTTGTCAGCTGTTGGTTACCCTCTCCAGGAGACTCATTTGGAGCCTAAGTAAGGTGGATCTCTGTGCTTCAAGCCTGGGCTGTGGGTAGAGAGTGACCCTGTAGCCTGTCTGCATTTTGCACCATTCCCTGGTTGACAAGCAGCTGCTGGGTCCTCACAGGTGTTGCTAGGACCAGTTTGTGCAGGTCTTCTTACTTATGCAAGACAGGTGCTGACCCACCTGGATGAAATCCAAATGCCACAGGATGGTCACTCAGAATTATGTTCCTGGTTCTGGCTCTTGCTGGACTGGTCTCCTCTCCATTAAGGATTCTTGTCACTCGGCCTCTTGCAACCCTAAATGTCCTGCTTCCCCTCCCCACCTCTGAGCCCTTCCTCATACTTGCTGTTCAGTGCCTTAGGATCCCCACCCCTCCTTGCTGGTTCAGAAGTCTCCTTGAGATGACTGAGGTATTCTAGCATCTGCTGTATTTAAGCCTCTCTACACTCCCCAGGAACTCCTCACTGAGGCCTCCAGGATGGGTGCTGTGTACACAATTAGTCCAAAGGTGCTGCCCTCTGGTAGGTGCTGTCCCAATTTGCATAGGTGCATGGTACACGTGTGTGCATACGCACATGTGCGGGCATGCTTGCATGTTTATGTAAGTGCTCAAGTATGTGGAGGTCCAAGCAGAACCTCTGGAGCTGTTCCTCAAATGCCTTCACTTTTTCTTAGAGACAGGGTCTCTCACTGGCTCAGAATTCACCAAGTAGACTAGACTGATCGGAGAGACCCAGGGAGTCTCCTCTTCGTCTCTGTTTCCCCAGTGCCAAGATCATGGGTGCATACCATCACACCTGGCTTTTTATTTTTTTTATTTGTTTTTATTTTTTTGTAAAGTGGGTTCTGGGGATGGAGCACAGTCCTTCAGGTGCTGTACCATCTGAGCTGTCTCTCCAGTCCCAGCCTTCACTTTCAGAAACCGTTGTTGGAGTGCTTCTCACCTCCCTCTTCCCCCTCATTTTGTGTGCGCTCAGGTGGGTACAGGTGCACGCAAGTTTCAGAAAAGAGAAAATGCAGTGCACATAAGTCTAATGGAAGAACAGGGCAAGGTGAGAGCAGTCAAGGGGCCCCAGGGGAGCCCCAGACTTCTGACTTTATTCCACCACAGGGGTGTGATTCTTTGTTTGCGGGCCACTGGGTGCGTACATTTTCCCCCTCTCTTCTCCAGCATCTCCAAAGCCACCTCACACCCTTTCCTCTTCTCAGAGCCACTTGGGAGTTCCCATGAGTCAGCCTCAGGCTGAGTGAGGTGTAGAGGGAGGGGGGCGGGCTTCCTGCTGACCTCCACCTTCCAGTAGTGTTAGGCAGGCCACAGCTGTATGTCAGTGGGCCAGTAATGAGTCACCAGCTGCCTCCCTCTCCAGGTCACAAAGATGGTTATCACCTGTCTTCGTACGTGTGCCCGCTCTCTTCTCTCCAACAATCTGAAATAGACAGCAACACAAAGTCTAAAATACTGGGTTCTAGTAGAGGCGAGGGCTTTTTTTTTTCCTTGGAAGAACTGTGGACTGCTCCTGTCCCCTGGCTTCCAGTGATGCAGCAATATTGATGGCTCCAAGTCTAGGGAAGGAAGGTGACTGAGACACAGATTCAGGCCTTGGAGAAGGGGATTCGCAAGTTGGGGGTTGTGGGGAGAAGGGGATGTGAACTGGGGTTTGTGGGAGAGGGGTGGGAAACTCAGGGGCTTGTGAAGGATCTTATGTGTTGACAGAGGGCACCAAGGACCCCTGATTGTGAGTCACTGCCTGTCTCTTTGCAGGAAGCTGGATTGGGGTTGTTTGCTGCTGTAGGGACCATATGTCTGGACTTGTGAATGTTCTGGCCAGCATTGCTGGAGGAAAAGATGCAGAGAGCGAAACATTCAACTAGATGAAGCCGTTTCGTGATTCAACCTTAGGGATAGATGAGGGGTTATATGTGGGGTTATTGCCCTGATTTTTTATTTCTTTAAACAAACAAATGAACAAAACCTGGGTTCTAAGAAATATTTATTTATTTATTTATTTATTTAAAAATGAAGGCTGGGGCAGGGGAGACAGCTCAGGCAGTAAACTATTTGAGGGGTTGTATTTGTCCCCCAGACCCTCTTATAAAGCAGCCAGATGTCATGGCAGACTCCCGAATCACAGTATTGTGGGACAGAGATGAGTTGGAGGCTCCCTGGGCATCTCTGGTCAGCAAGCCTGGCTTATTGGTCAATTCTGAGCCAGTAAGAGAACCTGTCTCTAAGATGAGGACACCAGAGGGTCCCCTCAGTCCTAGAGAAGATGCTGAGAACACCAGAAGGTCCCCTCAGTCCTAGAGAAGATGCTGAGAATACCAGAAGGTCCCCTCAGGCCTAGAGAAGATGCTGAGAACACCAGAAGGTCCCCTCAGTCCTAAAGAAGATGCTGAGGACACCAGAGGGTCCCCTCAGGCCTAGAGAAGATGTTGAGGATACCAGAGGGTCCCTTTAGGCCTAGAGAAGTTGCTGAGGACACCAGAGGGTCCCCTCAGGCCTAGAGAAGATGATGAGGCCACCAGAGGGTCCCCTCAGGCCTAGAGAAGATGATGAGGATCCCGGAGGGTCCCCTCAGGCCTAGAGAAGATGCTGAGGACATCAGAGGGCCCCCTCAGGCCTAGAGAAGATGCTGAGAACACCAGAGGGCCCCCTCAGGCCTAGAGAAGATGATGAGGACACCGGAGGGTCCTCTCAGGCCTAGAGAAGATGCTGAAGACACCAGAGGGTCCCCTCAGGTGTAGAGAAGATGCTGAGGACACCAGAGGGTCCTCTCAGGCTTCCCAACACTTGTGCATTTGCACTGACATGCACTCTCCCTCTTACACACACAAACACAAACATTTAAGAATACGAAGGCTGCTCAGAACTGGGGCCAATGCCTGCATGTTTCAGTTAGCAACAGCATTTACTGCAGTAGCTGAAAGGCAGACACAGACTAAAACCTTGTCAGTGAATGAATGGATTAAAGAAAAAAAAAAAAGGCTGCCTGCATGTGTGTGTCAACCACATTTCCTGTCTTCTGAGACTTTGTGGTGTGAGGCCTCACTGATCCTGCAGCACATAGCTACTTCCTAGGAAGGGGCCTCTTCCCAACCATTCAATCCCTGTCTTCCCTAGAACCTCCTGTCTCAGGCTTCCACACATCAAGCCACTGTACAGCTGCTCTCCTTAGTAGGACCAGGTCGAGGACAACAAGGACAGCTCTGCCCCAGATCCTGCTCAC
Organism: Chionomys nivalis; assembly: GCF_950005125.1. Taxonomy (NCBI): domain Eukaryota; kingdom Metazoa; phylum Chordata; class Mammalia; order Rodentia; family Cricetidae; genus Chionomys; species Chionomys nivalis. Next base: position 66,361,246 of record NC_080098.1, on the reverse strand, counting down.
CCTGTCTGACTGGTTCCTTCCCAAGGAGACTACAATCAGCAATCTTGTTGCTGTTTGCTTCTCTCCTGCCTCCTGACCTTTCCCCAGGGCTTCCTTCAGGGCCAGCACAGCATGGCCTTTTGCCACTGAGGACCTGTGAGGTGTAACAATTCTTTCTCTGTCCCACCAGCTCCCAAATAATGACATGGAGACTTCTTATTAATTATGAAATCTTGGCCTATAGCTTAGGCTTGTTTCTAACTAATTCTCATAAATTAACCTGTTTCTGTTCATCTGTGTTCTTCCATGTGGCTTGTGGTTGTTACCTCTCCTCCTGCACATCCCGCTCGTTCTCCTGGCATCTTTGCCTTTCTTCTTCCCAGAGTCCTCTCTGTGCCCGGAAGTCCCACCCATGCCTCCTGCCTAGCTATTGGCCATTCAGCTTTTTACTACAGCAATCACAGCATCACATATTCATGCAGTGTACAAACATCCCACAACAAGGAGGATTCACGTTTCCCTTAACAACCATCCTATCTTCAACCTTAGGCTTTACTGTAGGGGGGTGAATGAGCCCTGGATACCTTAAGAACATACACTGGAATATTATTCATCCACAAAAAAAGTTTTGGTATACAACCAATGGGGGAGAAACTTGAGAATGCAGGTGAGACACAGATGGACAGAGAGAACAAGACAGATCCCATGCAAGAACAAAGGGGTGCTACTGAGTGATGGCATGAAGGACTACTGATATACAAGTAATTTAGGGGCCTCCCAACAGCAAAGTCAGTCTCCAAAGCTACACAGTTTAAAATGTAGCTAGCTGTCCTTATGATGCCAGCGAATGAGACAGGGATGGAGCAGACATTGAGAGTTAGTAACTTGCCAGATACTGTGGCTTTTACCCTCCAACATGCTCAGAACACTTCCACCAGCCCCGTGTCTGGCAAAGCCATGGCAAACAAAGCCTGTTTACAATAAAGACCAGATATCTCACACAACTGGGTGGACGTAGTGTGTGTCTGTCCTGTCCTTGTCTGTCTGTCCTTTTTCCTGGTGATGATGGAATAGTCTGGAAGCCACAGTCTATACTATTGCCCTGCCTATCACCCCCAAATCACACTGCATATGGCCAAAGAGGGCAAAGACCCAATTTCAAAATATCAAGTACAGTTCTCACGGAATTACACTGCAGGCAAAAGCAGGAAGATGGTAACACTGAGCCGTGGTAAGTCACCAGCAGACATTCTCCGGAGACCAAACAAAAGCCGGAAGAGTGAGCTGGTAGATGAAGGGGTTGCATGGATATGGGAATATAAAGGCGTAATGCTGGGGCGGGGGGCTCTTGGGGGGAGAGTGCATAAAACCTTTCTATGAACTAACTTTAGGGGGAGTCGTACCATTCTACACAGAGTTTACAACTGAGAGAGCTGGAGTTATAGCTTTTATTGTGTATATTAATGGGAAAAATAAAGAAAACAGCCTAAAATGACTGCCCCACTTGACGGCACTGCCTTCACAAAGCTCCTTTCTCCTTAGAAAACGGCCCAAAAGGGAATTCCATCTGTTTCCCACGATGTTTTAAAGGTAGTTAAATTTGTAGACAGAAAGTGGAGTGGTTGGCAGGGTGGGTGGGGGAGGGGAGCCAGTGTTTAATGGCACCAGGGCTTCGGTTTGGGGAACGCAGCTCTGGTGGATGACGGTGACGACTGCAGAACCTTCGGAGTGGATGATGTTTGTACTTAGAAATGGTGAGACGGCAGAGTGGGTGCAGACGTGACTCAGCTGGTAAATTGCTTGCTTCACAATAAAAAATTGAGTTCAGATGCCAGGGTGCACATAAAACAGTGGGCACAGTGGTGCATGTCTGCCATCCAAACACTGGGGAGACAGAACGGCCTGTAGCTTACTGGTCAGCCCATTTTGTTTAGCTGATGAACTGCAGGTTCAGTGAGAGATACTGTCTCTACAAATATTGAGGAGTGTACCCAACATTGACTTCTGGCCTTTCCTTGCACACATATATGCATGCACCCACATATACATACCCACACGAACTTGCACACACACACTCACAGACATACACAAAACCATAAAATAACTAGCTAGTGTATATCATGTATATTACTTTAATATAAAGAATCAGCTAGGCTGCCGGCCAAGATGGCCATCAGCTCAGTGTGTGGGAGCTCCTCCCAGTTAGGGTGTAGTACTTTTTGTGAAGCCCACACCTTGCAGGTACCCAGACTAAGTGTCCTGAACAAGACACTCTGATCGTGGTCAGGTGTGAACATGTCATCCAGGTCTGCATAGTTCCCTGCAGTCATGAGCTGCAGGAACCTGGCCTGGCAGTGACCACAAGTAACCAAACATACAAATACAGCTTTTCCCAAACAGCCTGCAGGGTGCTGGCCCCTTGAGTGACTGTACTGAGTCCCTGGGGAAGTTTCCCATTTGTCTCAGGCCCAGGGAGCCCAGGCACTGTTCCTTTGGGCTGGTGGTTTTTCCTGCAACCACGAATGGACCCATCTGGAGGTGGGTCAGTCTGAACGTTGCTCTACCCTGCAGCTCTGGAATTTCTTCCTTGTCCCTGTTTGCATCCATTGGGCAGCATGGATACCTGCCTAGGCCAGGGGCACCATTCACATAGGGAGTTCCCAGGAAGACAGGGCTCTGGGGTAGGGAGGACTCAGGTGCTGTGTGACTAGCATGTGCTTTGTTGCAGGGCAGGAGAAACTCTACTTTGGTTTTTAGACATAGGCTCCTGATAGGATCCAAATGAAACCACAGCCCAACCCCCAAGCAGGGCTCCCGGTGCTCCCTGAAGCTAGCTGGCAGCCTGGCCGGGGCCCAGGGAGGGCTGACATATGCTGGCTCCCTTTCAGGGCTGGGGTGGTCTTCTTCCCTCTCCGGTCTTGCAGGTTTTCTTTGAAAGGCCCGAGATACAGCTTTCAAGTCCTTTCTCAGCTCTCTGATAAAAAGCGAACTGAAAAAGCCGCTCTTACAGTTTCACCCAGAGCTAAGGCACGCACTGCCCACAAATACAGCCGGAGCTCAGGTATGGGGCCTAAGACCAAGGTGCAGGCAGGAAGTAGACGGTGTAGGCCCCTGTCACAGGCTCTGGTGTCCCCCTGGGCTCATTTCTTTCAACTGCAGCCCCTACTCCAGGCCTGTGGCCACCACCTGGCTGTGTCTGGCCTTCTGGCAGACCCTTCTTGAGCCCCAGCAAACCCTGCAGACAGCCTGATACCTGCAGACAACATCTTAATTGCCCTGTAAGACAGTTTGGCTGGGGAACCCCTTCTGTGGGCAGGCACGGTTTGAACTTCAAAGAGTTTTGTAATGTTTACTGCGGCGCTAGGAGCGACAGGATAATTTTGGTGTCGTTGGAGAGGAGGCTTGGCGGGGCTCCTAACTCTGCTCTGGTCTACAAGCCCCAGGGGCACCCTGGTCTGTGGGACTCACCCAATGCAGCCCTCTTTTCCCAAGCTGGGAAGGCCGCCAACTCCGCTTCAATGGCGCCTGACTCCAGTTCTACCGCAAGGCTGGGCCAGGGCGTGGGCTGGAGACTCAGTTGAGCTTCCTGCTCCCTAGAGACCACTTGTCTGTGTGTCTAGAGATGCATAGGCAGATTTTTGGGCTCACCCAAGGTCGAAAGCCTGCTTGTGTATTTTACCTTTTCACCTTCCAAAGCGGCCGCTTGAGATGACAGAAGATAACTCATTCATAACCCAGGAGCTGGGAATCTTGAAGACAGACCCTGCTGGGCTTTGAGGAAGGGCAGCAAGATATCAGCATTCTCAGGTCTAGTTTCCCTACCTCAGCAGGGAGACTGGTATTTGGTGGCTTATTAAGTCTCTCTGGAAGGAGACATGCCCATGACATGCCTGCCCCTGACCCCTGTAGGACCAGGGAGCTCTGAGCGCCCTCTGCCTGGTGGGCTTGCAGCTCCTGCACAGGAAGGCTTCTGACTGGAGTGTGCGGAATGCAGGGAGGCCTGGGCGGAGCTAATGCAGTCTTGCAGAGCCCTAGGGAGCAGCTGCCACAAAGTGGAGCTGGGCTGGATCTTCCTCAACTATGGCAGGAATGTCCGTGCGTACTCTTTGGGGTAGGAAGGCTGAAACAGCCATTTTTAGCAGCTGTGTGGCCCAACCCTTTCTCTGCCAATGTGTAGGACTGGGTGGCTCCAGGCCACACGCTGGAATGTGCCAGGTCACACTGTACTTCTCCATGGTGGCAGCGGACAAAGTATCAAGAAGCCAGGGGATGGAAGGAGAACACGTACCCAGGGGACCAGCCCTTTCCTGGTAATGAATGCTCTTATCAGTGCACGCCAGCTGTGCAGAGACTTGGCTCCTGTGGACACAGATCCCCATGCCTGCCCTGCAGGCCACTTGCATTCAAGAACCCTCAGAGGCCATTGAAAAACACCCAATGCTGTGGGTGGGACCAGTGTGCAAATTCAGGTCTTAAATTATTGTGAGGAGTGCTTGCTGTCCCCAAGGTCACTCTGCTGGACAGCTGCCAGGCTCCTTAGGCTCACTTAGACTAAAACAGGTTCTAGAGACCAGCGGGCTGAAATGTGACCTGGCGTCACCTCCAACACAATGCGATTTTATTGTTTTCCTGGTGGTTGTTTGAGAAAGGGATATAGAGGCAGTGGCTACAGGGAAAGTTGGTCTCTGGAATGGGCAAGACCTGTAGCAGTGAGATTCTAGGTTCCCGGCAAAGAAGTCAAGGAAGGCTGGAGGGCTCCAGGTGGCAGGGTTCAATATTGGAGCCATGGGCTGCCCTAGACCTCAGCAGAGAGCTGACACACAGAAGGTGAGTCCACCCCTGCTGCTGGAGGGGACCGAGGACAGACTGACTGTTTGCTCAGAACCTGTACTGTCTTCCCATCTCCTTCCTGCCTTTCCTACCTGGGCCACAGTTGCTTTTCTAGGTCACTTTCAACAGTTGCCTGCCTTGCAGCTGGCCACAGGAGGAGGAGGGGGAGGAGGAAGAAGAGGAGGAGGGCTCCATGCTGGAGCAGCTGAGGTCAGAGCCCTGCATCCCCTTGTGGCAGGAGAAAGCTGGATCAAGATTAGCATACAAAGGAAGCTCTTCCCCCACCTGGCTTCATGTGCCAAATGGAGCACACTTAGGCCAGTTTGCAGAGAAAGAGTAGAAGTTCTTCCTCACCTTAGCATCACCAACAAACTGCATGGATGAGATGAGCCGGTGAGAGGCAGGAGCTGTGTAACTTCCCGGAAAGGGTCCAAAGGCATGTAGTCCCATGCTTTACCTTTGGCCCACTGGCCCACTCCTGTCCAATCCTCCTGTCTTAGCAGATGGTCTCTCTGCTTCTTACATTACTTTATTTTTAAAATGACGTGTGTCTGGGAGTATGCACATGAGTACAGGTACCTGTGGAGGCCAGAAGAGGGCGTCAGATTCCCCAAAGTCACAAGCAGTGGTGAGCCACCTGATGTGGCTGCTGAAAACCAGCCTCTGCTTTTCTGCATAGACCGCGAGTGTTCTTAACTGCAGAGCTGTCTCTCGTCACTCTTAACCATTGAGCCAGTCTGCACTCCCTCTATTTCTGATTCTACTCATCTGTCCTTGGTCCAGTTTATTGCAGTCACAGACACACGTACTTAATATATCAATAGGAGCACTGGGAAAACAGTGAGATGATAGGCCAAAGCAAAGAGTTCTTGAAAACTGGGTGGAATCTTCTCCAAAGTGCTGGTCTGTTTGAAAAAAAGTGTGTGTGTATGGGGGGGGGTAAGTGTGTGTAGGACCACAAGGTATATGTGTATGTAGATCTATAGGGTGTTTGTGTGTGTATGTGTGTGCATGCACACACACTTGTCTATGAGCTCTGTGCCAGAAAGAGTCATGGACATGTATGCATGTGCAGGCACACACTTCCTGTGTGCATGCACACATATACACCCCTGTGGGCACACATATATACATACCTTGTGGGCATGTATGATCGAGCACACACATACTGTGGTCATACACACACACTGTGGGCATACACACACACTGTGGGTATACACACACTGTGGGCATGTATGATTGAGCACACACACTGTGAGCACACACACACTATGGGTATACACACACACTGTGGGTATACACACACACTGTGGGCATACACACACTGTGGGCACACACACACACTGTGGGCATACACACACACTGTGGGCATACACACACACTGTAGGCATACACTCACTGTTGTTCACTGGACCTTGGTGGAAGTCTGTCCAAGCCATCCTTCATTCTTACAGCAGTAGGGTCCGAGCAGCCTATATGCAAGCAGACTGAAGGTCACATGGTTGCCTTTTCAGAGGCCACACAGGATTCAAGGCCAGGTAGTCAGACTCAAGTCAGGCCCATATCCTCCCATCCATCTTCCAGCCCATGTCCCTGGTGGCCTGTTGGCTTGGATGTTAAGGTCAACGCTAGGGGTGGGGACAGAGGTGGAGGCAGGCTAGACAGAACAGTGCCATCTATCAGAGTGGCTCCAGAGTCCACGGAATGCTGAGCCACAGGCCAGCTCTGCTCGGGCAGTCTGAGAAAGGAGCCTGCATGGCACCTGTCATTGGGTCATCTGTGTGGTGAAGGTGGCTGAAGCCCAGTTGTCAAGCAGCTGCTCTCGAGGGAGGTCTCTGGAAGTAGGGTGGGCACCAGATGTGGCTTCCAGAGTCAAGTGAGATTGGGCCCCCACAGCAAGTCCATTGTCATCCCTGGCTGACGGCAGCTGCTCCCCCACAGCTGGGCTGCGGGTAGCCTGGGCCACAAGGGGGAGGGCTACGGGACCCCTGGTGTATGTGCTTTATATTGGTAAATTGTTTTGTGTTGCTTGACCTCACTGAAAAGCTGGCTCTGAAAGCAGGGTCACCCCTGCCCCCCATCTCAGATGCAAGCACATTTGGCCTCCTAGGCCTCCTATGTGGGGGTGAGAGGCCCCCCAACTCTGTAACGGAAGGAAATAGCAGCAAAAGTACCCAAGAGTAGAAACATCAGGTCTTTAAAACCACTCAAAAGGTAAACCCATTCCCAACAGGGGCTATCATTGCACCACGTGATATAAAAGATGAAACCTGTGGGAAGCTCAGTCATAGAAAACCCAGAAACACCTTCTGACTGCCTCAGCTTCCCCAGCCAGCTTCTGCTGAAAGCTGCAAATGCCCGATTGAATGATGTCATCTCTATCTGTTGCTATTTCTTCTTTCGTTTGGACTCATCGAGGGGGACACTTCACTCTGGCTAGGGCTCTTTCTACTGGGGATTTCAGTTGGCTGCCTACAATGGGCTTCCCTAGTTGATGTCTGCTGGATGGTTTGTTTTTTTTTGTTTTTTGTTTTTTTTTGAGACAGGGTTTCTCTGTAGCTTTGGAGCCTATCCTGAAACTAGCTCTTGTAGACCAGGTTGGCCTCGAACTCAGAGATCTGCCTGCTTCTGCCTCCCAAGTGCTGGGATTAAAGGCATGTGCCACCACCACTCCGCTGTCTGCTAAATGTTTTGAGCATATGATTTGGAGGTATTTGATCTGTATCATCTCTCTCTCTCTCTCTCTCTCTCTCTCTCTCTCTCTCTCTCTATCAATCATCTATCTATCTATCTGCTACTCATTTTTTGCTTCAACTTGCTAAATATTTAATAAATTTGCTTATTCAAAACCAAAATTCTGACTACTGCAGACCATTCTCCAGGCCATAAGAGTATACAGACATCTGAAGCTGAAGTCAGCAGGTCTTAGAGACCCTGTGTAGGCTCTGAGCTGGAAGGGTGCTGTGAAGCTAGTGAGTCAGTGGGAGGGGCACACCAGTAACAGAGAGCTGGGCAGTGTCCAACTTCTGCTCTAAGGAGCTGGTGCTATACTCTGGCCTACTGGCTGCTGGGCTTCCCGTACTCTTTTCACCCGCGTGGAGAGAGTCCTTCGCACTTTGGGCACAGCACATTTCCATCACGACTCAGCACAGCACTCAGGACCCCCCTTGAGTGATTTGTATCGCTACTGCCTGGTTCATGCCTGAATTTTCCTACAAACACTCTCAAGGTTGCTGCAAGACTAAAGCAGGCAGGGCTGAGACCCAAGGCCTATGGCTACTGAAAAAACTTCCAATCCCGAGAATGCTGTGTCCCTGCTGTGGGCATAGATTGTTGGCAATGTGGGGTGGTGGTGAGCTTCCTGGAAACCTAGTATGAGACAAAGTAAGCTTACAAGTCCTGTGGACCAGAAACTTTGAGATCACACAGCGGGGCAGCTCCTCTTTGGTCTATGGTGTCTAGGGCCTGGACTGGGACATCTAAATACAGGGTCACTCACCAGTCTGACTCCTTAGTGGGCAGTGGCTGGGACTTTACTTTCTTCCCGCATCTGCAGCTTGGGCTTCCTCACAATATGGCAGCTGGGTTTTCTCTGGCTCCTCAGACAATGGGAAGAGGCTACACTGTGGCAACCCCGTGGCCACTCCTTCTTCTGAACTGTCCTTGTACAAACTGTCTAGATTCAAGATTGAGGGGCAAATGGTCTCTGAGTGGGTTAAATGTCGGTGGCAACATGAGGCCATGTGTGGACACACAGTTTAAAAATAAGTGGTCCCCGTATGTGGTGAGGATCCTTGTAAGGAGATCAGAGCAGTGTGGAACTCTCAGGGACTCTCCAACCTGCTGTGCCCCTGCAGATGGCTTCAGAGGCGATAGGAATCCCACAGCAGGGGTCCCTGGAAGAGCACAGTTCCTGGAATCCAGCTGCAGTATCCAACAGACAGGGAGAGGAAACCCAGTCAGAGGGGGCAGTATGACAGATATCACATGACATTTGGAAGTGGCATACTTGGCTATCCCTGCTCAGATATGTGCTCCCAGGGACTCCTTCAAGGTCCTGGGTGCTCCTACTTGTGGAGTCAAAAGGTGGAATAGTGAGTTGGTTTCTCAGCTATGGTTTTGGTTGATTTGTGACCATCAATTAAGAAAATCAATGTTGCATGTCGAATTTAAAATTATGACTAATTTATTTTATTTTAAAGCCTCAGTGAAAATTCAACAAAAGTAAAATTAATCTGTGTGTGTGTGTGTGTGTGTGTGCATGTGTATGTGTGTGTTTTCTGTCAAAGGCATTGCTGCTTCAGGACTTCTTTCACAGAGAGTGAGAAAGGTGTGGGAGGAAGTTCCCCCGGAAATTGTGCTGGCTTGTCCACAGTGGGCCAGGACATTGCTAAAGACAGGTCAGGTTCCTGTTGGTGTCACTGCTCTCTGGTGTTTTCTTATCCAGAGATTCAGTTGGCAGCAGCAGCAGCATTTGTCAGGGGCCCACACTGAAGAGCCCTGTGAATGCACCGTCTACATGGGGTCGCATTGTGCTACTGGGTGTGCTGGAGAGGGTTCGCTTTCAGCTGTAAGCTCTTAGATCACCTCAGCTGTGGAGCCAGGATTCCCCAGGACGTGGGGAGGCTCTGATGGCTCTGATCTGTCCCTTCTAGGTGTTATCTTTTCTGTCTAGAATGAGCTTTCTACCGTTCAGAGTTATGTGGGTTGGTTAGGATCACAGGCAAAAGCAGCTGGCTCACTATGCCTCCCTCCTGCTGCACTGGATCAATGTGTGGTGTGTGTGTGTGTGTGTCTGTGCACACATGTGCGTGCACATTCATGCACCTGTGTGATTTCAGACAAATCTATAGTCTAAATGTCAAGAGGACTGGGCTGAGGTGAGGTGAGGACACTCAGTGTTGCCGGTTGGTGGAGTTTTGCCAACGACAACAAGCTTAGTTCCACACCTTCCTTGACCTGGGTTTCATGGGGACAGAGCCCTGGAATAGACAGACAGACAGACAGACGGAGAGGTGGTCCTGGGCCTGTCTGCTGTCTGCATCCCTTCTTGTCCCACAGAGTGAAGCAGGCACAGAACTGGACCAGTCCTTTCAGATTCCTAAGCACTTGTCCCACACTAAGATGTCCTCCCACCCCTTTCTTGTCCCCAAGATCAGAGGAGCTGAGTATTCCTGTGCTGTGCCTGGTTCTTTGGTCATGGGATCAGCTTCAAGAATTGGGTGTGTGATTCAAATGTCTTCAATGGTGTCCTTTGCCCAGTGGGCCCACACCTGTAGCATAGAACTATCCAGCTTCTGCTCCCCTCCACCCCAGGAAATCTTTTTTTCCTTCTCTTTCTCTGGTGCCTTGACCAATCAACTCAGAGTTGGGGGGCCCTCACAGGTGCTGATCAGGGTCACTGGATTCCCATGGCACCCCTGGAGCTCCATGGTCTGCCCTGTTAACTTCCGCTTACAGAGGCTGGCTGTGCCGGAGTGGGGCTGCTATGTTTTCCAGGGTCACGAAGCACCTACACCCCACTTCTCTGAACATTCACGCAGTGCCATCTGACTGCTAAGGATGCTGGGAAGTGTTCTTTTGGGGTGTGTCAAGGGTTTGAACGACAGATGCCATTGTGTGGGACATTCATGGGAAAATGAGACGCATTCCATTCAAGTAGCTCTTCAGTAGGCAGTACCTGGGTTAGCTGAGGACAATGGACCAGACCCAAATCAGGAGCCCCACCCTCGCCTAAGCTCACCATGGCCTTCGCAGAATGGCCTCAGGTTCTCTATGTTAAAACCTTTTTTCTATTTTTTTAATAGGTTCTGGGTGGAACTCAGGTTCTCATGTTTGCAAGGCAGACACTTTGCCAACTGCGCCGTCTTCCTGTCTTGACCCTGACTCCTGTCTTGACCCTGACTGAAGCACCAAGGTGAATGCTTCTCACGGAAAGCTAGGAATTTACCCAAAAAGGTAAATAAGAAAAAATAATAATGAAAGAAGCAGAAAGAACAAAGACTGTGATGGTTTTATGTCAGCTTTACATAGGCTAGAGTCTTTGGGTAAGAAAAAACATCAGTGGAGAAAATATCCCACCAGCTCGACAGGCCTGTGAGACATTTTCTTGATTAGTGGTTGATGTGTGTGGGTCAACACCATTGTGGGTGGAGCCACCCCTGGGCAGGTGTTCCTGAGGTATATAAGAAAGCAGGCTGAGCCAGCCATGAGGAACAAGCCAGTAAGCAGCATTTCTCCATGGCTTCTGCTTTGCCTCCTGCCCCCAAGTCCCTAGCCTGGTTACCTTCAGTGATAAGCTGTAAGTGAAATAAACCTGTTCTTCCCGTATTGCTTTTGATCATGGCATTTAATCACAGCGATAGAAACTCTGACTTAGACAGAGACAGTGGCCACAGGAGCACAGTTTTCACTGAGTTTTGTGCCGACAGTTACAAGTCAAACTTCAAACTTCAGTGGGAATAGACTTGCAGGAGGATCCTGGGCACAGTTCTCTCCTCCATCTCCAACCTGAAGGAGCTCACTGCTCTTGGATTACACTCCCACCAGCTACACAAGAGTCCAGAGACCCCGGTAGAGTGTTTTCTGGTCTTGAGGTCCTTTTCGGAACTGCCCTGAGCCCAGGTGTGCCCTGAAAGATTTTGGCAATTTCCATTTGGGGCTGATGTCTGTCCTCAGTCAAACCCCAAATGTTTGGGCTGAGGATGGGGATAAAGTACTTGCCTTGCAAGCATGAGGACCTCAGCTGGATGCTGAGGATCCACGTAAAAACAATAAACGTTGATATGGTGGTGTGTACTTGTAAACCCAGTGCTGGGGAGAGAGACAGGCCAACCAGGAGAACTACTGGCCAGGGAAACAACCTGTCTAAACGGAAGTGGATGGCATTCCTGAGGGTAACAGGTAAGACTGGCCTCTGGCTTTCTATGTGTGCACGCACACACGCATAAATACACACACATACACACACATACACACATTTCAACCCCCTGAGGGTAACAGGTAAGACTGGCCTCTGGCTTTCTATATGTGCACGCGCGCACACACACACACACAAATACACACACACACATTTCAGCCCCCTGAGGGTAACAGGTAAGACTGACCTCTGGCTTACTATGTGTGCGCACACACACACACACAAACACACACACACACATTTCAACCCCTTTAAACTCTTGGTTCCTTACACCTCCCTTTCACGCCTCTCTGGGGTATGTGTCCTTTAGAGAAACATCATGCCTTCGCTGTGTTAACAGTCACCATTAGTCCTTCTCATCTTTCCTTACTTCACTGGGTGACCAAGTGGCTCAGTAATGAGAGTCAATCATGAATGGAATAAGACAGAACCCCACTCTGTTGACACAGCAGCAACTCAATTATTATTTACACTCCCTGCAGTGAGGGCTGTCATGGTGCTCAGAGAGGGACTGGGAGCTGTCTGCCCTGCTCCCACCTCTGCATGAGCCGAGGTCTGTCTGGGAAGCCCTGAACAATTACCATAAACACTTCCCTTTCTCTGGAACTCCTCAGTGAACACATCATATCCATTCTTTAGCATGGGCGGTAGTATATGAGCACAGTCTGATGTGGGACGTCCTTCACATCTGTGCTGTTTTTATAGCTTAGCAGAGTAAAGTCAGGAGGGAAATCCAAATATATATATATATATATATATATATATATATATATATATATATATAGAGAGAGAGAGAGAGAGAGAGAGAGTAGGTGGAGTCAAAGAGATATCATATAGCTACCAATGAGGAAGGATGGATGCTGGAACCTTACCATAGGCCACAATCTCATGGTGATACACAGATTAATAGAAACTGGTTAATTTAAGATGTAAGAGCTAGCTAGGAATACGTCTAAGCTATTGACCAAACAGTGTTGTAATTAATATAGCTTCTGTGTGATGATCCAGGTCTTGGCATCCAGGAAATGAAAGCCCAATCTCCCTTTACAAATGATGCCAACATGGGTCAACTGCATCCATATAACTCCCAAAACACATGTCAGGCTTGTCACAGCAATAGCCCACTCTCTGGTACTTACTTCTGTATTTGGGGTTTCTGTTACTATGATAAAACACCATGACCAAAAGCAACTTGGGAAGGAAAGGGTTTATTTCACATAAACTTCTTGGCAACAGTTCATCACTGAGGGAAGTCAGGACAGAAATTCAATCAGGCCAGAAACTTAGAGGCAGGAACTGAAACAGAGGCCATGGAGGAGGGCTGCTTCCTGACTTGTTCCCCATGGCTTGCTTTCTTATAGCCCCCAGGACCATCAGCTCAGAGTTGACTACACGGAGCTGGGCCCTCCCACATCAATCATCAATTTAGAAAATGCATCATAGACTCAGCCATACACACATCTGGTGGGGGGCATTCTCGCTTAAGGCACCCTCTTCCAAAATGACTCTAGCTATGTCTAGTTGACATAAAAACTAGCCAGCACATACATGAATCTCAAGAGCTAGCACGTTTCTGGGAAAATGGGGCGATGGTTTGAGATGGCCGGGAGGTCTTCTGGGCCACAGTGTCTAAGGTGTGAGGAACTATTTGGGGGTTGTCATGGGTTCAGAAGCAAGGGAACACGCTTGAGTGACTGGAGGGCTGTGTGAAGGAGTAGGCGCTGGGGACAGGCTGATGACAGCCACTCTTTCTCAGTGTTATCAGAAGGACAGTAACCAGCAGGCCCTGAGGCTGTGGGTGGCCCAGAGTCGGGGGATCCTGTGGTATGTATTGATTTGTGGTAAGCTAGATCCAGAGTAATGAGCGTTTAGTTTCTTTCTAACCCAGTTTTCTTTAGGCTTATAAAACAAAATAACCGGGGCTCCGATGTCTGCAGGGGCAGGTATAGGAGAGGCCACAGTGTCACCGGTTCCAGAGCTGTAAGGGCCCCACAGTACTTGATTTTTGCTCTCTAATTAAGATTTCTAAAGTGCCCTTCACTAGTGACCTCGGTGTCTGTGTTCAGGCCCTGTCTGCATTTCCTTCCACCTGCCCTATATCTATTCATTAATATCTCCATCTGAGGCTTCCCACGACTCTGCCTCTGTCCAGTGTCTCAAGTAGCAAACATTCAGGTACTGGGGTCCCCTCTGCTGGTGTAGCTCTGGCTGGCACAGACGTGTGTGTGTGTGTGTGTGTGTTTATGTATGTGTATGTGAACCATGACATGTATGGGTTTTAGCTTTCTCCTTCTACTGTGTGTCCTGGAAGTTACAAGATTCACAAAGCCCCTGCCAAGACCACATGATCAGCATCAACTTCTGGGGGAAGAGGCTCCCCAGGGAGCCAAGTGTGCATTGTGCAGACAGCTCCAGGGATGGGGCTTTTCTGAGTTATCACCTATGCCAGGGTGGGCTGCTTAGTGATGCCCCTTCCTTCTAATCACAACCTCCTGCAAGAAACCCTCATCAGCTTACTGGTCATCAGGTTAGACTTTGGTGGAACCGGTTCTTTGGGCTGTTGGTGGCCTATCTGAAGTGACTGGACATTTGCTTATATATCCCATACAATAAGACCCAGGAATGCAGGTGGAGAGAGTCTGGATTAGGGTATCAGGGCAGGCTGTGGGGGTGAGAAGCAGGCCTAACACATGGGCACCCACAAGTCATGGCAAAAGGCATGGGTTGTGTATAAGATTAAGAAGGAGCAGGAGAATTGGGGAGACAGAGACTGAAACATGCCTGTGACTTGTTGAATTGGTGGTTCAAGGTTCAGTGAGAGAGCCTGTCTCCAAACAGACAGAGCCATAAAGGCTGATGTTGACCTTTGGCTTCCACATGAATGTGCACACGTGTGCCTTCCTTCCAGGCACATATACACATGCACACACATGAAAATGTGCATATACATAACACACACACATACATGGCATTCATTCATGAATCTTCCCTCTGATCTGTGGTTTAATAGGGAATTTTTTGGGGAAGGAAGAGTAGAGAAGGGGAACAAATGCTTCTCCCACTTCATCTTTGGTTTAAGGTTCACTATTTTAGATGTGTTGTGTTAGTAGAATCATTGTGTGTGTGGGGGGGGTGATGCATGTGTTTGTGGTGTGTGTGTGTGGGGGGGTTTAGTGCAACATATGTGTGTGTGGTGTATGTATGGTGTGGAATATTCAGCTGTGCCATATGGTGTAGTGTATTGTGATATATTGTGGTATGGTGTGTGTGGTGTGTGTGTGTGTCATGTACAGTGTATGTGTGCTGTGTGTAGTGAGGTGTGAAGTGAGTGTCTGTGTGTGGTGTGTGCAGTGTATGTGTGTTGTGTGTATTAAGGTGTGGCCTGCATGGTGTGTGTGTGTTGTATACAGTATATGTGTATTGTGTGTAGTGAGGTGTGTCTGTATGTATTGTGTGTGTCTGTGTGTGCATGTTGTATGTAGTGAGATGTGATGTGTTTTTATGTCTGTGTATGGTTTGGTTTTTGTGGTGTTTGCAGTGTATATGTGTTGTGTGTAGCGAGGTGTGGTTCGTGTGTCTATGTGTATTGTGTGTGTCTGTGTGTGTATGTTGTGTGTCGTGAGGTGTGATGTGTTTGTGTGTCTGTGTATGGTTTGGTGTTTGTGGTATTTTTTTAGTGCATGTGTGTAGCGAGGTGTGGTGTGTGTGTCTGTGTGTGGTGTGGTGTGTGTGGTGTGCTGTATGTGTTTGCAGCACCGAGGGGGCGGGCACAAGAACGACACTGGAAGAAGCCACTCCTAAGCATCACTGTGAACAAACTGCTCTCTGACGTTCTCCAGTGTGGAAGCAGAAGCAGGTAGGTCCAGCCGTGTGGCATAAAGCCCAAGGGGCTGACACGAGCCTGCTGAGAGACCTGAAGGTCAGCTTTAGGCAGGATGAAGGTGGCTGGTGGTGACCCCAGGACATAGACTGCCACTCACTGAGTCCTGATTGACTGGGAGCCTCCCCAGGTAACTCTGGAAACACTGAAGGGGTGATGGACAGTCACTGGTCCTAATTTAGCCCCAGCCCCTGCTTGCCAAGGTGGCTTCCGTGGGTACTAGTGACTAAAGTCCAGAGTCCCAAGCTCTGTTCACTCTTGGGCTTCCTGAGTAGTGCAGGGCACGGTGAGAGTTTTGCGGGTAAAGTATTTGCCTTGCAAATGGGAGAACCTGTGTTTATTCCCTAGAACCTCTACAAAAAGTTGGCTATGCTGGCAGGCTTGTAATCCCGCTGCTGAGGTAGAAGGAGCTCTTGGGCTTGCCTAGACTAGTCGGTGAGCTCCAGGTTCGGGGAGACACCCTGTCTTGAGAGATAAGGTGTAGGGTGATTGAGGAAGGACAGTGAAGTTTGATCTCCAGCCTCCACATGCACACAAGCACACATACAGAAAGTGAATGACACATGGAAGCCCCAGGAAAATACACAGCGATCCAGTTGCGGGGTGTGACTCTAGGGAGAGTTCATGACTCAGAGGAGGGCACAGCAGGCCAGACTGCAGTCAAAGCCTCTCTCCTGCTGACAGGACTCCAGGTCTGAGGGGCTCAGCAAACCCTCGGGGTTCCTCTAGTAAGGGGGTGTGTACATTACTACTTCCTCCCATTAGAAGGCTCATAGGTTGGTATCTATTTCCCGTAGCACCCTAGAGATGATTTTCCAGTCTTCCACATTAAGGCCAAGCTAGGGTGAAGATTGAGGCTGGAGGAAGGAAATGTTGTCAGCAACAGAAGCAGTAGTCATGCAGGGGCGGAGAGCAAAGGAAGCCGCCCCTTTGGTTCATGGGGCACAGAGGGAAATTTAAGCATAGCATCTATCTTTTAAAAAGAAGGAAACAGCAGAAACACATTAACATGGGAGAATAAGGACCCTCAGCCAAGCCACCCCTCATGGAGTCCTAGGCTCCTGATTGACGAGGCAGAGAAATGAGGCGTGGAAAAACTTAAAAGATCTAGTGCTCTGAGCCTCAAGGTGGAGAGAGGTCAGGGGGGGCATGTTGCTTTTGTGTGTGTGTGTGTGGTGTGTGCTACAGTCAGCGCGTGACTGGTTGATTCTCTTGTAAGTGAGTACATCCCATCAAGTAGTATTAGCCAACTGGCTTTGC